>NW_027186304.1:5876049-5895702 GCF_028583685.1 Petaurus breviceps papuanus | reverse complement strand
GCCAGGGGCCGGAGCTGCTGGGAGCACGCTTCCAGGACGCTGGGTGGTTGCTGTGAGTGGGGAGAGGAGGACCTTTGCCTGAGGTAGCCTGTTCTGTTTTAAAGGCTTGAGAATGTGGGTGCTTTCTACTTTATCTATCTGTGCCAATGTCATAACTACTCTGATGGCTCTCACTTTCTGGTTTTGGGACTCAGTCTTTTGGTATCTTAATAAATTTTGTAGTTTATTTCCCCATATGGCAAACATGATGTATTTTGTGATCGATAATTATATCAGCATATTTGTAATCTCTATAGGCATTGTGAATATGGCATTGCTGATACACCCTGTTGGCTTGGGTTTTGGTTTGATCGTGTTAAAACCCAGAGCTTGTGAATCCCACTTGTGGGATCAGCTTGTTGACATGAAAAGAGAGGGCTGAACTGGGAGGAGCTGGTGATGTAAATTTAGAGAGACACAAGAAAAGAGAGGGGAAGAAGAACTTTTTGGAAGCATCATCTTGGAGGCAGAGAGAGACAGAGGGGATTACTGAGGGCCACTTTGAATTGCCCAGGACTTTTGAGAGCTGCCACCCAGAGCTGCCAAGGACTGAGGAGACATGGCTGTTATGCTGGTACATTGTCTGTCTGTTTTGATGTTGTTTTGCCAGATTTGTCCACTGGTGAAAGACAGTGCTGTTGTTGCAGAGGTCTTAGAACCTTGCTGTTGGTTCAGAGCTCCTGAGACTGTTCTGCAGACAGAGAATGAGTTAATGAAGACACTGGCAATGTATCTTGTGGCCTTGCTAAGCTTTGTCTCCCCAGGAATAAAGATTGCTGAGAACTTGCCTTGGGTCAAGATGAAGAAAAGACCTCCCTTTGGTTATTAAATGCTGTGCTTAAGCTTGTTGTAACTCTGGGGTAGATGGTCTATTCAATTGTAATCTAAGGGCGGGGAACTTTTGACATTTTTGTGCTCTGTGATTGAACAAATGAATATACTTTACTTATGATTGGAAACTAATCTCCATTTGAGAAGAGGGGCTTTGTGATGGACTAAATGAAGAAGAGGGACTTTGTGATTGATTAAATGAATGTAATGTCCAGCGGTGGGGTAGTACTTGATTAAATCACACTTGGTAAATGCTGTATTTTGAATTATGCTATATGTTGATTCTCTCTGTTCTTAATTTGTCACTGAATAAAATGGAGAGCACCTATGATGGTATTTTGAACCTTGGGAAGTTGCCTTTGCTTGACATTACAGATAGTGAAGGGAATATTTTCCATAAAATGAACATTTGGTTAGTCAAAACTTGAAAAGCTTTCACAGATTTTATGTAGGTTTGTTTATTTTTTCTTTCTGTGAGGCTCCTTAGTGCATGTTTGAGTGAATATTTACCTTATTTTAATTTTTGAAGGCAAATTGTGTTATATATAGATTCCATTTGTTTTAACTCCTATGGTCCTCCCTCTTCACCCTGGTACATAAGTCAAAAGGTTCTCTCTTCCTATCATTTGTCTGCATAAAGTTAAACAAAAATATTCACTTCTTGTTATACAAGTGTAGAAAATGTAAATAAATCCATCTGAATAAACTGTCCTATCAGATTTTAAAATACATGCATCAATTCAGTTGGCCATTTTCAGGATAGATGAGCAGGGATTTTCTATCTCTCCATATTTTAGTTGGGGTTTCTTTGTATTACTGCATTGTGCTATGTGGCAATTAGTGTAATATGTGCCATGATTTATTTATATAAGCACTTTTACTGAATAGTAAACATGCCTACAATGACCTTGCTTTCATGGACTTGATTTCCTAATCCTGTGTCAACATACAAATGCCACAATAAGGCACTTTTAACTTCTATAATTACCTATGTTGACCAGGTAATTTAAATTTTCATATGATCTTTATGACCATTGATACAATAATTATGATGATCTGAGCTACTAGTAAAAATAGAGCTAAATTATTATTTTAATATGAATAAGTATAGATTTAAAAATATCAAGACTATTATAAGATTATGGGTATAGAATTGGAAGGGACATCGCAACTAAATGATTGAAAAATGGGGCCTAGAAAGGATAGATGAATTGTACAAAAATATATAGGTAGTAAAAGTCAAAAAGCAGGCTTTGAACTCAGGCCCTTTTATTCCAAAATCAGTGCTATTTCTGATATATTATTCAAATGAGGAAAAAAAAATAAGGAACTACTAGTATGATTTCATATTGTATTTATATGTGAAGAAACTCCATCTGCTAAGGCTGTTATCCACTTTTTTTGGGAGCCATTCATAGACTTAAAGTGTTGCTTAAACAATTGTATTGAGAGGTTAAGAGATATGCCAATGTCACAGGGTCAATAAGTGATCAATGGAGCCTTTCTTAAAAATGTTAAGTAGCATCTATCTAAAAACAAGAACAAGTATTACCTGTAATGAGGACAAGCATTTCTATATTCTACCAACAAAAGCCGGTAGGAAGAGACAGCAAGAAAAATTCCATTTAAAATAATTGCCAACATTATAAAATACCTGATAGTCTACCTGCTAAGACAAACCAAGGGACTCTATCAACACAATTATAATACTCCACACAAGTAATGGTAGATCTAAGCATATGGAGAAATATTAGGTGCTCATGGTTAGGCCAAGTCAATATAATAAAAGTGACAATTCTACCTAAATTAATTTACTTATTCAATGACTTACCAAAACACAAAGAAAGAAACTACTAAGGAGTTATTTTATAGGGCTAGAAAAAAGAATAACAAAATTCATCTGGAAGAACAAAGGGTAAAGAATATGAAGGGAACCAATGAAAGAAAATGTGAAGAAGGCAACTTAGTAGTTCCAGATTTCAAACTTTAGTAAGGAGAGGTAATCATCAAAGAAATCTAGTAATGGCTATAAAACAGAGTGGTGCATCAGTGGAATAGATAAGGTACACAATAAACAGGAGTGAATGACCATAGGAATCTAACATTAGATTTCACTCAAAGATCCAAGCTGTTGTGGTAAGAACTCAACATTTGACAAAAATTGCAGGGAAAACTGGAAAGCAGTTTGACAGAAACTAGGTAAACATGAACATCTCATCTCATACTGTATACCAAGATAAGGTCAAAATAGATAAATGAGTTAGATATAAAGTTAGATATCATAAATAATTTAGGGGAGACTGGAAAAATATACCTCTCAGATCTAAGGATAAAGTAAGAATTTTTGATTAAACAGGAGATAGAAAGGACTTTTTGTTGTTCAGTTGTTTCAGTCATGTCCAACTCTTCATGACTTCATTTCATATTTTCTTGGCTAAGATATGTGTTTGTCATTTCCTTCTCCTACTCATTTAAAGATGACAGTCTGAAGCAAATAGGATTAAGGTAGTTGCCCAGGGTTACACAGCTAGTAAGTGTCTGAACCCAGATGAGTCTTCCAGACTTCACACCCAGCTGCCTATCTCCTATACCACCCAGCTGATTCCATAGAGAGGATTATTGGAAGTAAAATCCAGAATTTTAATTACATGAAATAAAAATCTTTTACATAAACAAAACTAAAGCAACGCAAACAAACAAATAGGTAATTGGAACAAAATTTTTACAGGACGTTTCTCTGACAAAGGCCTCATTTCTCAAATATATAGGGAACTGAGTCAAATTTATTAAAAATAAAAGAGTCATTCCCCAGGTGATAGATGATCAAAGTATATAAACAGTCAAATTTCAGAAGAAATCCAACCTATATATAGTCATATGAAAAAGCTTCAAATTATTGTTGATTAGAGAAATGAAAATTAAAACAACTCCAAGATATACCTTTTAGATTGGCATGAGAGAAAAGTGAAATGACAAATACTGGAGGGGGTGGAGAAAAATTGATAAACTGATGCCTTGTTGGTGGAGTGTGAACTAGTCTGATCTATCTGGAGAACAAATTGGAACTATATCCGAAGAGCTTTAACCTTTTAACCTTTAACCCAGCAATACCACTACTAGGTTTCTATTCCAAAGAGATCAAAGGGAAAAGGACATACTTGTACAAAAATATTCATAGCAGTTCTTTTTGTTGTGACAAATAATTGGAAATTAAAGGGATACCTATTAATAAGGGCATGGCTAAATGAGCTGTGGTATATGATTATGATGGAATCCTATTGTGTTACAAGAAATAATGAAGGAAATGTTTTTAGAAGAATAAAAAAACATAGTATGACCTATATAAAGTGATGGAAAAAGAAGTGATCAGAATCAGAACTTTGTACACAATAGCAGCAATATTGTAAGGATGATCAACTGTGAAGACTTAGCTACTCTGATCAAGACAATTACAAAGGACCAATGATGAAAAATACTGTCCACCCCAAGAGAGACAACTGATGAATTCTGAATGTAGATTGAAACATACATTTTTTTAAACTTTATTTTTATTGGTTCCTTTTCTGTCTGTTTTCTTTTGCAATATGACCATTATGGAAATGTGTTTTGCATACTTCACTTGTATAATTGATATAATATTGCTTACCTTCTCAAGAAAGTGTACCCCTCTGGTAGGAGAAAAAGAAAATAAGAAACTCAAAATAAAAAAAATGATTTTTAGACATTTTAAAATATGTAATTGGAAATATTTAATGAAACAAAATATATTTTAAATTATGTACAAATAAGATATATACATGATATATAGGAGACAGCAAAAGATCTAACATAAAAGGGAATTGGAAAAGGCTTCTTAAAGAAAGTAGAACTTTAGCTCAGACTTAAAGGAAAACAGAGAATGTAGGAAGTGGAGGAGAAATAAAGTTACACACACACACACACACACACACACACACACACACACACATATATATATATATATATATATAGGGGATGGCTAGAGAAAATGCTTGCAAATAGGAGAGGGAGTGCAGAAAACATCAAGTAGATCATCATCATTGCATGATAGGTCATGTGGTGGGTGTCATGTTTAAGAATACAGCAAAGAGAAGATCGCGGCTTAGAGGCAGGAAAACTTAATAAGTTCCTTCCATAACCAACTCAAATACCTATAAAATATGACTTTAAACAAAAAAAACCCACAAAGAGACAGAGAGAAACAAATGTCCCACTGAAGGTAGGCTGACAGGTGGACAGGAAGGTTTCATCTCAGGACACTGGGAGCCGAGACCCAGTCCTGTGTGAGTCCACAGTTTTAGCCCCAGGGAGGCCCCAACCAGCAGCTGCATCGGACTTCAGGAGAGTAGATCACCAGCAGCAGTTGTGGTTTCCAGAATTATCAACCCATAAATGCCAAAGAAAAAAATGAGAGGTCAGTGTAGAACTCTGTTGGAACTGGGGGTGTGGGAGGGAGAAGTGGTGAAGGTGTGGCAGCCATGCAGCCATCTCCATGTGGCTGCTTCAGAGCTGCTGCCCTACAGATTGTAGGGAGGCCAAGCAACCATTCAGAGGGTATTGCTCTTGCTTTACCCTGCCTGGATCTGGATAGCTGTCTTGGCTGGTGGTCCTGAGTTGTGTGACCAGTGAGCCAGAGTATGTGGGGATTGTAGAGGTGGTGCCCTCATAATAGCATGATAGCTCTGGCAGCTGTTAAAACCCCAGTGATTTGGGACAAACCTCTTACCTCTGGAAGCAGAGTTCTACTGTGGCAAAGAGCTCAAAAGTCAAGTAATTGAATGGCAACATGAGCGAGCTAAGGAAGCAAAACAAGCTCAGCAATCCAACATTGGATTCCTTTTTTGGGGACAAAAAGGATCAAAGCATGGGATGGGAGGAAGACAATGAAGTCAGAACTACTGTGCCAAAAGCTTCCAAGAAAAACATGAACTGGTTACAGGCCATGGAGGAGTTCAAGAAGGATATTGAAAACCAAATAAGAGAAGTGGAGGAAAAATTGGGAAGTAAAATTAGAATGATGCAAGAAAATCATGAAGAGAGAGTGAACAACATGACTGAAGAAAATAACACCTTGAAAAATAAACTAACTCAAATGACAAAAGAGGCTCAGATAGGCAATGAGGAGAAGAATGCCTTAAAAAGCCAAATTTGCCAGATGGAAAAAGAATCTCAAAAGCTCACTGAGGAGAATCATTCTTAAGATTTAGAATAGAGCAAATGGAAGCTAGTGACATTATAAGAAATGAAGATACTATTAACCATATCCAAAAAATGAAAAAAATAGAAGACAATGTAAAATATCTCATTGGCAAAACCACTGACCTGGAAAATAGATCCAGGAGAGAGAAAATTATTGAACTATCTGAAAGCCATGAACAACAAAAAAAAAGAACCTAGAAATCATCCTTCAAGAAATTCTCCAGGAAAATTACTCTGATATTTTAGAACCAGAGGGCAAAATTGAAATTAAAAGAATTCACTGATCACCTCTTGGAAAAGATCCCAAAAAGAAAACTCCTAGGAATATTACAGCCAGGTTCTGGAATTCCCAGATCAAGGAGAATATATTACAAGCAGCCAAGAAGAAACAATTTGAGTATTGTAGAAACACAGTCAGGATAACACAGGATCTAGCAGCTTCTACATGAAAGGATCAAAGGGCTTGGGATATTATATTCTGGAGATGAAAGGAACTAGGATTAAAGCCAAGAATCACCTACCCAGCAAAACTGAATATAATGTTTCAGGGGAAAATATGGTCCTTCAACAAAATAGAAGACTTTCAAGAATTCTTGATAAAAAAACAGAGTTGAATAGAAAATTTGGCATTGAAATACAAGAAGCAAGAGAAGCATGAGAAGGTAAACAGTGAAAAGAAATCATAAGGAACTTATCAAAGTTGAACTATTTTTATGCCTGCATGGAAAATTATAATTGTAACTTGTGAAACTTTTCTCAGTATGAAGATAGTTGAAGGGAATATAAATGTATATATACATATACACATATGTATATATACATACATATATATGTATATATAGGAGAATATATGAATATGAATACATATGTGTGTATGTATATATGTGTACAGGTATACATAGAGGGCACAGGATGAATTGAATACTCAGGGATGATATTTAAAAGGTGAAATTGAGAGGTGAGAGAGAAATATGAGAGGATATGGAGAGAGACAGAGTGGGGTAAACTATATCATATAGAAGAGGCAAGGGAAAAGTGTTACAATGGAAGGGAAAAACAGGAAGACAAAAGGGAATGGGTCAACCTTATTGTCACTGAATTTGGCTTAGGGAGGAAATGACATACACACTAAATTGGGTATCTTGCCCACAGAAAAGTAGGGGGGAAGGAGATGAGAGGGGAGATAATGGAGGGGAGGGAAGGTTGGGGAGAATAGTTAAAAGCACACACTTTTGAAAAGGACAGGGTCAAAGTAGGGAATAGAACAAATGGGGTGGTTGGATAAGATGGAGGGAAATATAGTCAGTCTTTCACAACATATCCACTATGGAAATATTTTGCATAACTACACATGTACAACCTATACTGAATTGCTGATCTGCCCAGTAAGTGTAGGTGACAAGGGAGGAAGGGAAAGAATCTGGAATTCAACGTTTTAAAATAAAATGTTTAAAAAATATTAATATTATTATTTTACATGCAACTGGGAAATAAGATATACAGGCTCTGGGGTATGTAGATCCATCTTGCCCTACTGGAAAGTCAGAGGGTTATGGGGGAGGTTATAGGTTACAGCAGATTGGTGGAGGGGGTATACAGTGAGATTGCTGTTTTGGGGTGGTGGGTAGGGGAAAGACCGGGAGAAAATTTGTAACTCAAAATCGTGTGGAAATGAATGATATAAACTAAAACAAAAACATAAAATGTAATTAATTTTTTTTAAAAAAAAGCAATAAAAATTTAAAAAAGGAATATTGAAAAGGGCCAGAGATTTCCAGTAGCCAAGATGACGTAGTAAGCAGTAAACTGCTGCAACTCTTCTATATTCCCCTCCAAATAATCATGAAATAGAGTCCCTCAACAAATCATAGAATAGCAGAACCAGCAAAAAGTTGGGGTGAAACAATCTTTCAGGACAAGAAACTTAGAGAATCATCAAGAAAGGTCCATCTCACATGGATGAAAAGGGAGAATAGCCCTAGGAAAGGAAGCATTCTAGCAAGTCAGCAGCAAGCCGTACCTCAGCAAAGCAGAGGGAGAGCCTGAACCCCAGTGTAGAAGAGCAGGCAGATGCCCAAACCAGGACTCTCCAGGTACCTTAGCATAACCAGGGGGACCAGCAGACACCAGGTCCAAGAACCACCACATGCTTCAGCATAGCCTTAGGCAAACAGGCAGCCTCCAAAGGCCTGGCAGCATGTGCTTTAGGGTAGCCACTGTGAGATGCAGGACTCCCCCCCACCAGACCTTGGCACATGCTAGTCACAATCACTAGAACCCCAGCTCACTACTAGGTAAGCTGCCAGATTCCTATGGCTCCCAGAAGCACCAGCCATCTGCCACCCTCCACCTTGAAGGAAAGCAGCAGACCAGTGCAGCATCAGGTAAAGAACCAGGGCTTACAGCCACAAGCACAAGAAACCCAAGGCAGGGTCCTTTCCACCCTGGCTTCAGAGCTCAAATTTAAAATAAAGGAAATCCTCCCCCCCAAAAGAGGGGGAGGTGAGCAGAAAATATCAGCAACAAAAAGAATCTGCCTATAGAAAGTTATTATGGTGACAGGGAAGAGCAAGGTATACAATCAGAGCAGGACGACAATGTCAAAACACCTGTGAGCAACCTGTTCCCCCCCGCAAAAAAAAAAAACAAACAAAAAAACAGGAGGTGGTCTGAAGCACAGAAAGTTCTCATGGAAGAACTCCAAAAGGAGCTTAAAAATCATATAAGAGAGAGATAAGAAAAACTAGGGAAAAAATGAAAGTGATGTAAGAAAATTATGAAAAAAGAGTTAAAAGAGTACAATTGGCCAAATGGAAAGGAAAGCATAAAATCTAATTGAGGAAAATAACACCTTAAATATTAGAATTTCTAATTTGTTCCACAACAGCTTTTTGGAACATATTGTGCTTTTACAGATTCTCTTTTTACAGATGAAGAAAATGATATATAAATAAGTTAAATAATATGTTCCAAGTGGTAGTATGGACTTCGTAGTCATAGTAGTAGTCGTAGTAGTAGTAGTAGCAGTAGCAGTAGTAGCAGCAGCAGTAGTAGTAATAGTAGTAGTAGTTGTAGGGGTGGGGGGTAGTAGCAGTGAAGTGATGTTTTAGGAGGAAATAGTTTCCCATAGTTAAGGTTACCCCATTGGAAATTCCTTGAAATTGGTTATTCTTTTAAAAATTATTCTTAGTCATCATGTTTGAATCCTGTTTAAAAAATCACTAGTTTTATCATCTTTGATGAATGCAAAGGAAAGAACATTCATTGTTTATGAGATCATAACAAAAACAAATTAAAAACCAATAGGAAAGTAAATTGGAGGAGACATGGGAAAATGGAGTAACAATTCCTGTTACTACAAAGAAGTAGAAGAGGCATCTTAACAACTTTTAGCAAAACCAACCAATGATTTGAAAGTGCCATTTCTTTCATCTAATAAACAGACTGTCTCAGAAGATGTAGTTCTTCAATGTTCAGTCAGAATGAAAAATTTTTAGAAACTGTAGTAGGGTCTTTATTTCTTGTTAATTGTTTTTTTTTTTACAAAGTTTGTATGAATAAAAAAAAACATTATTCTTGAGTGCATTATACAAGAAAAAACAAAACAAAACAAAACAACTTACTAGAATAATCTGCTCCCATTATCTTACCTAAAACCAATGACATTGCACAGCAGTCACTAAAACAGTATAATCAAATCCTAGATGTTCAAATCCCTTTGAAATATTGTTCAGATAATTGCTCATTCTACTCATTGTTCCTCTTTATCTGATATAATGTGTATTTGTAAAATCAATTAGACAAAGTGTACTTACATGCATTAGTCACAAATAATTGTGTACATATCCTGCCTTGATCATCTTTAGTAAGGAATAAAATTATATTACTGCAAACTTCATATCAGGTTTTCTCCAACCTCTGGTATAGCCTAGAGGTTGGGAGACTATCACCTCATTTTTACTTTTACCTTATCCTCTCCCAGGCCGCAAATCATTCTTTCCATGGTCCAAAAATAGCCTTTACTATAGAAGAAACAGCCAAGAAATCACTAAAAATGTCCTTCTCCCAGGCCCAGGATTATTCTATAAAGGGAAGAATTCTTTCAGTTTTAGGGCAAGTTGAGTGGAAGGAGATAGTGCCTCTTTCCCTGCTTAAGGGTTGAACTCTCCTAGGGATATCTCTCTGCCTTTTAAGCAGGGAAACATCACTAAAATTTCATCTTCAAACTTTCTAGAAGCCCAGAGAACCCAGGGCCTGTGTAAGGCGATGGAATTAAAAGCATGTGCGGGTCTTCAGAGATCCCTAGCCTGTGAACCAGGTACTGAAGCTCCTGAATGGGCTTGAGGCTGGTGGTTACCTGGATGAGGATCTGACCGATATGATATTTAGAAGGAGCTAATCTATTTTTTAATTGAATTTTGTTTTTTAAATTAACCAATGTCTACCTCAATCTCACCTCGCTCCAAACATAAAAAATGAAGAAAATAAGAGCCCTTCTAGTATGTATAATCAAGCAAAACAAATTCCTGCATTATCCAAGTAATGATAATAGTTAACATTTATCTAGGATTTACTATGTTCCAGGTACTATGCTAAGTGCCTTACAATTATTATTATATTTGATCCTTACAATTCTAAGAAGTAGGTGCTATTATTACCCTCATTTTACAAATGAGGGCACTGAGGCAAACAGAGGTTAAATGATGTTTTTACAGTCACATAGTATCTGAGGCAAATTTGAACTCATATCTTCCTGATAGTTATTTAGATGTATGTGTGTATGGATGTGTATGTGTGCGTGTGTGTCTCAATTAGCACTTTGCGTCCTTCACCTTTCTGTCAAGGGGGGGAGGGTAGCATGTTTTCTTGTGAGTCCTCTGGAATCATAGTTGATCATTATGTTCATCAGAGTTCTTCAATCTTTCAAAGTTTTTGCTTTTACAATGATGTTATTGCATAAATTGATCCTCACCTCCATCTGTGTCAGTTCATTTAAATTCTCCTAGAATTTTTTGCAGCTGTCCTCTAGAGGGAGCTTCTCTCAGAGGATTCTGGTACCAAAGGAGCAGGGTAGAAGTGGCAGCAGGAGCATGGTGTCTCTGCAGTCCTGCTGCTGGTCTCATGTATTAGAGGGCATAAGAAGGAACGTTTCTGTTAATGATAGATGCTCAGTGGAATATGGTGCGACATAGGATAAATGGAGTTTATTACCAATGAGGTAGGGGTTCCACAGGGCACAATGAAACAGGAGGAAAGAGGAAGGTATGTACCCTGCAAAGGTAGGACTGAGGTGATAGGGTTGCAGCGCCAGGGAGAGGTAGGAGGTGGAAGTGATTTTCACCAAACTGTATTCAAGTAATCCTCCAGACTGAATGTCTTGTTTCCTGCATCATTTCTTGCATCATTCACAGAGACTGTCTCCTCTGCTTCAAATGTAGTTCCTCCATATTCTCTTTTAGCAGCCTTATTTTTCTTTCAAGGTCCAATTCAGGTGCTGCTTTCTCCATGAATCCTTTCTTGATTCTATCAGTTGAAAGTTTCCCTCTCCTCAATTTTTCCCAGAACATTGGATCTGCTTCTCATTTGTCATGTCTTTCCCTACCTTCTGCTATATTTATCTTTGTATGTTTCAACTTCCTTCCAGAAGTAAATCTCCTCGAGGTCAAGGACTATCTCATTTTTTATTTTTATATTCATAATATCTCATACCTAGTATATGCCAAATGATGTTTGTTGAGCTAAATTGAATGGCAACATTACCCTCTCAATCATCCAAACAACTTCAGAAATCAGCTTTGATTCTGACCTCTTCCCCACTCTCAAGATCCAATCTATTATATGCTCTCTATATTTTACGTCCATCACATATATCTTCTCCTTTATACATAGCTCTTCATATTCAATTCAGCTACTCAAACATCAGACTCTTTTAAAGGTGTGAAATGTCCCTATTATATCTGAGAAGGTTTCTCTTTTACATTCCATTGTGCATTTTGGGGAGACAATGTAAATGCTTCTAGGGCACATACTTCATTCATGTCTTTGCCCCTAACCACTCAGACACCTAACTAAATAGGAGTCTTTCTGGAGAAAGGTCTCAAGAAGTAGCAACCAAGAAAAGGTGGACTCCTTTCCCAAATCCAACTCTATGGGCCATTTCCCTAGACAAAACCTGTAAGCACTCTAGCTATAGATAGCAGTTTTGTACTCCACCTAAAGACAATCTAGCACCCTTCAGTTAATACACTGACTGAAGTATGTGAAAGACTATCAAAGAATTTGCCACGGGAGTTCAAGAGATTACTGTATCCCATAAAGATATTGTCCTCTGTGAAGAGCCAAGAGATATAACCACTGCCTGGGCCTATGGCCAATTGACCTTCAATGACAGCCCAGAAGTCGCCAAAGTCCAATTACTGATTCACTCATCCTGAGATGCCACATCTTTCAAGAAACTAGCCCAACTGAGAAACATAGCTTCTCATCTATCACTGTAGCCATACCTTATCAGGAATTCATGAAGACGCTTTAAATAAATGGCATTAATGTCCTGCTTTTCCAGTATTGTGAGTTCTTCACATCTTCAATGTGTGTTCTTCACTTTTTTGCTATTCAATTGTTGCATTCATGTCCGACTGTTCATGACCCCATTTGGTGGTCTTCACTACTATTTTACTTTAAGTCTATGCCTACTCTTTTCCCTATGGGCTTTGTATGTATTTGTTGGAAAGAGAACTGCAAGTATTAGAGGGAAATTAAAAAAAACTATTTCTCTTGCTATGCTATTTGAGTAAATGTCTTCACTAAAGAACTATGTCTTCTGGCTGATTATTAAAGAGAAACATTGTCAGCAAGGACTCAAGGGCTACAGGTTAAGAGGATAGCTACTGACAAGATTATGTGTAAAAACATGACATTAGAAGCTGGGCCCTCTGGGAGTATAGCTCCAGTACCATCACGGATTAGGGAGTGAACCTGGAACTGACGGATTATGTCAATAGAATTCCAAAATGGTCTTTTTATCTCCTATCTCTCCTCCTTCCTACCTATCTTTTGACCCAGATGCCCAAATATTTTCATAATGTACCATATAACATGGCAGATCTCTCTTTAAAACAAAAACTTCACTGCAGCTGCATCTCTTATCAAAGGTTAAACTTTACAATGAAATTCAAGGCTCATTATAAATGGATCTATAAACTATCTTTCCAGTCTTATCTCATACAACTTTTCATACAAACCAGGAGTATTTACCCTCCTGTGTCCTATCCTGCCCTCTTCCATTTCTGTATTTTTACTCATTCTATTTTCCTATACCAAAAAGGACTCTACTCACCTCCAGCTGCACCTTTCTCGTATCTTCATTTTTTAAATGCTCAACTCTCAGTGTTACTTCCTCTATGTACCTTTCCCTAATTCTAGTGATCTTGCCATCTTCAAATATCACATAGCACTTAATTGCCTAACTCCTTCAATTTTTTCATATTCTGCCTTATCTAATGCTTATACACTTATTTTTTATATACCCACACACACCTGTATACATCCATCACTTTTATTAGATGATAAGTTCATTAGGATCAAAATCTTTATGTTACTTAGTCTTTATTTCTCAAAACAATGTCTCACACATAGAATGTCCTAAAAAACAGTTGGTTGAGTTAAACTTAATTTGCAGAGGGTCAACATGGTAGAGTAGAAAGAACACTGGTTCTGAAGACAGTAGACTTGTTTTCAAATCCTGTCTCTGCCACTTATTACTTATGTGAACTCCCAGAGCCTCAGTGTTCTTATCTGTAAAAAAAAAAAGAGGAAATTGGACTTAACTGCCTCTGGAGTCCATTCTAGCTCTCGATTTATGATCCTATCTATAAAAGTAATCTAGTGAGCCTAGTAGCTAAATATCACAATAGTTTGCCCTTTTTGAAGCTGGAGGCAAAATAATTTGACCTCATGGAGTTCCCATTTCAAAATCTTTGATAAGAAGTCTGCCCTAATTTGTGGAAGATTTATCCAGTAAATATTGAAAAAGGGAATTATCCCAAAGTTCTAATCTAGAGAGGTTTTATAGAGTACTGAAATTTTTCACCAAATTTTATTACAAAGGGCACCGAAGCAGTAATTTTAACTCAAAACATTATCCAAATTTTCTATTGTCATTCCTTGTTTATCTAACATGTTTTTGTTATTTTGAAAGCCTTGGGCCTCTGATGATCACTCATCATTCTGTGATCACTGCCTTTCCCCTTTTTCTCAATTCCAAGTTCATTTTTTCCTACTGTTGACTGCTGCTAGGGGACCCTGCACTGTGGTTGCCAGAGGGAGAGAACTGTCCTCTACTCTCCCCATTCCCTAAATAAATGCTTCCTGACCATGTGGATTCATTTTAGATTTATTTATCCTTTGTTTATTTTTGCTTGTGTATATATTTGTATGTTGCATTGAAATCATATTAATAATTGATAATTATATGGCACGTTTAGGAACTCAAAAAAGTTTGAATGAATATTTTAAACTCTAAAAATACTTACCCGAAAAGAAACACACATTCATCTGGAAGTATTCAGAATATGATTTTGCATAAAAATTGACAGTTTCCTAGTTGAATACTTTATCAAAAATAAAGTAAAAAAAATCATTCCATATTACCAGAGGATATCAGATTAGGAAAGAACATCATTCTTGTTTAGCAAATACCAGAGCAGGAATTCCTTCTTTAATATCCTCAGCAACTAGCAGTCTTTGCTTGAAGATCTTTAGTTTCCTACTATCGTCTAAAGAAGCCCATTCTATTTTGTGCTAGCTTTAATTTTTAGAGAGCTTTCCCTTGCCTGATCAACTAATGGGGTCATTGGATAGAGTACTGGGCATAAAGTCATGAAGCATCTTACTGAGTTCAAATCTGGCCCAGACACTTATCAACTACGTAGCCCTGAGTAAGTCACTTAATGCTGTTTGCCTCAGTTTCCTCATCTGTGAAATGAACTGGAGAAGGAAATGTCAAATCACACCAGTATCTGCCAAGAAAACCCTAAATGGGATCACTAAGAGCCAAACGTGACAGAAACAAATGATTAACAATAATTCCCTTTCACTGATTTTAAATGTTTCTACAACACTTCATATTGAGAGAAATGATTATTTCTCTCTCATATTACTAGTTAATTATTAAAATTGGGGGACCTTAGCTTTTTTCTTTGTTCTACCTCCTTGTCCAAAGTCCAGTCTTTTAAGGACAGGGTTGACAGAAGAAAGGATTGGCGTTCTCTGGATATTGCTACTCTACCCAACTAGATCAGACTTATAATTTAAAATGAAGTCCTGACTATTGCATTCCACTCTAGCTAATTTGGTGGATCCTCTGCCTAGATTGCCCAAGGCTATGACTGGTCTGAGTAGAGAGGCAATGGCTTTGACCAAGAGTGACATGATGTGTCTCTCAGAGTCCCTCATTAGAATAGGTCCACCTATCATTAATTGTTAACTGTCACCCTCTTGAACACCCACTTTTCCAAGGGCATATAAACTGTGAGCCCACCCCTATGACTGGTCTTTGGAATTCACCAATGTCATTGACCCTTTTATGAATAAAATGCTAGCATTATTAATAAAATAATTAGTTACCCAGAAACTATGTCTCTTGAACTTTCTATATATTCTTGTTTTATTTAGTGGAATAAAGTAGAATAAGTTAAAAGTATACTGGACTAGGAGTCAGAGGATCTTAGCTTAATGCCACCTCTGATACTTATTACCAGTGTGATCTGGGGAAAATAATTTAATCTCTCTCATACCCAGTTCCCTCATCTGTAAAATGAGAAGATGATTGTTTAGGTCTCTGTAAGCTCTGACTTTATATAGCTCTAAGTTTCTTACCAAAACCAAACAAACAAAATATAAAAAAATACCCCTTTAATATATCTGAATACTAATATCATGCCTTCTTTCCCACCCCTGCTTAGTCCAAAGTCAACTCTTTTCCAGACTAAACATTTGAAATTTATTTAATGATTCTCATGTGGGATGGAGTCTTCAGTTCCCACTTCCTCTTAGTAACCCTCTTCTGGATATGTTCCTGGTAATGAATGTCATTCCTAATATGTTGAGCCCAAGACTGAACTCAATACTTGAGTATCAATCTGTCCATGGCAAAATATAGCCATATTGTCACTCACTTCACTATGTATAGCTTATTTCTACTCATGTATGCTAAAATGTTTGAGGAGATATGGTACAGTGAATAGACAGAAGGCCTGTGTTCAGTTCCTACCTCTGACACATGCTGTGTGACCCTGAATAAACCACTTCAATTTTCCATTCCTCAAGCAATACTCTAAGTCTTGAAATTGCAGTATAGGTAGAGGGAGTTTCCATACCAGAAGCTCCCTATACCAGTGAAATAAATTATAAGTCTAGACTATCCCCATCCAGCCATCAAAAATCCTGCACTAGCCTTTTGAACTATCATGTTACACAGTTGACACATATATTGTTTGAAGTCTAACTAAAACCCTAAGATCTTTTGCAAACGAGTTGTCCTGCTATGCCTTCTTTACATTATATCTATTCCAAAAAAACCTATTTTTTTTACTCAATTGCACTGTTTTAAATATATCTTCATCTTAAATTGGTCTCATTAAATTGTGGCCCATTATTCTATTTTGCTAAGGTCTTATTTTGGTTTCTGAATCTAACATTCAGCTTGTTAATTTTCCTTCTCATCTTTGTGCTTTCTGAAAATTTTATAAACTTGGCTTCATCTCAATTATTATTAAGTATGTGAAATTAATAAGGCTGAAGACAGATCCCTAGGTCACCTTATGCAACCTTCCAACTAGATACCTAGCCATTAATAACTATTGTTAAGTGTCTGCTAACAACCTAGACTGTCTACCTAAGTGTTCTATCTTCTAACTCCATTATGTCTTTCTTATTTATAAAGATGAGATGAAATATTCTGACATTTGTCTATCACGTTCGTTATGTTCCCTTGACCTGCCGGTCTACACTATTCCCCCACCCCTGCGGGTATTTTTTGTTGTTGCTTTTTTTGGAGCGGGGAAGGCAGGGCAATTGGGTTAAGTGTCTGAAGCCATATTTGAACTCAGGTTCTCCTTACTCCAGGACTGGTGCTGTATTCACTGCACTGCTAGCCTCCCCACAGGGCTTGTTCTTAATGAAATCATGTTGACTCAATAATAATTGTTTCCTTTTCCATTTGCTCACCAAACCACTTCATAACAACAAAAGAATAGAATTTTTGTCAGAAATCAAGCCAAGCTCACTGGCCTCCAGTATATATCTGGCTTCTTTGCCTTTTTTGGACAGAGGGAAAAATATTTATACTTCTCTAGTTTTGTAGCCCATCTCCCATTATCTACAATCTTTCAAAGATCACACTAACAGTGGCTCAGCAACTGTATTCACCAGTTTTTTTTTCCTTTCAGGGACCTGGCATGTAGGTCATCCAGACTTCTTAATTTGGTCTCATTCAGAGTGGGTAGGCATTTGTTTACTATATCTTCACAATCATTGAGTTTCATCTCCCTTTTCAATATTTTTTTCTTAAGTCCTTTCTAATCTAAAGGTCATTCTCCTTGGGAAAGCGACAGGATCAAAATAATAGATGAATGATTCTGTCCTCTTCCATTATAATCAGCACCAATATAACCCACGTACTTTGATGCTCTGCTTTTCCACAGTATAACTTTAAAAAGTCATCTCCCCTTTCTGTTTCCCTAAGCATCTATTACTAACCTCAGCATTGGCTGAATATTAACTCTCATGAAACTATTCTTGTAGGATGGTGTCAGTCTTTTATATTCATTCCCAGTCACCTGCTCTTCCTTCCAGTTTCTATGCATATTTTTTATTTTATTTTTAATTTATGGAATGAAACAAGCATTTTCATAACATAGTAAAATACAAAAAGATGATTGTACATGAAAGTTCAAATCATATGCATGCCTACGCAAAACTTGATATCCTTTTCAAATATACAACAAAATTGTCATCTATATTTTTCTTCCCTCCCCCTCATTAGACACAAATAGGTGTGTGTTTGTATGTGTGTATGTAATATATGTATATCTAATTATTCTATATATATGAAATTATTCTCAATATGCTTCTATTTTTTAGTTCTCATATGGATGCAGGTAACATCTTGCTTCATATCTCTTATAGTGAATTTGGGTATTTGTAATAAAACAATACTTATTCACTCAAAGTTGCTCTCAAAAGAATATCACTGTTACTGTATACAATGCTCTCTTGGTCCTACTCATTTAGCTCTTCATTCTTTAGTGCACGTCTTCCAATGTTTTTCTAAAATCATTGAGCTCATCATTTCTTAGAGTATAGTAGCATTCCATCAGAATCATATACTAAAACTTGTTCAGTGGTTCTCTAATTGATGGACATGCCTGTAATTTCCAGTTCTTTGCCACACAAAGAGAGCTGCTATAAACATTTTTGGACATATAAGTTATTTTCCTTTTCCCCTAATCATCATTGGAAATAAACCAAGAAGTGGTATTGCTGGGTCAAAGAATCTAGGTAGTTTACTAACTCTTTGGGCATGATTCCAGGCTGCTCTCTGAACTGGCAGGATCACTTTATCATTCCGCGAGCAGTTAATTAGCACCCCGATTTTTTCCACATCCTCTTCATTTGTCACTTTCCTCTTCTATCATTTTAGCCAATCCGATAGGTATACAACATCTCAAGCTAGTTGTATTTACATACTTTCTAATCAATAATGAGTTAGAGACGTTCATATGACTATATTTTTTTCATGTTTTTAAAAATATACACGACATTATAAAATCCTTGTTCATCCACATCCTTCTTGTTTGATGGTTCCTTCTGGTCTTATTTGAATCATCTGTGTTTGTCCCATCAGAATTTCATTCTTTTACCATGATCAGATCTCTCAGCTACTGTATTGTCACCTCTTTACTGCAGCGTATCATTTTCTGGTAGGCCGTGAGCAGAGTTCTAATTATGTGCAGTGTTCTTTTCTTTCTTTTGATGTCACATCAGCTTGCATCATTGCCTTTAATTGACAATTAGCAGATGCATGTTTTGGAATATAAATTGTTCTGGTTTAAGTTCTGTCCTCAGAGGCAAATGGTGATAATCATTTAGTGTCCAGTTTTGATTCAATCCAAATAAGTTCACTGAGTTCAAATTCAGTCGCAAAAACTTTTTTTTACGCATGGTACACAAGGTCCAGGCTTATATGAATTGGATTTAGGCTTGGAGGTACCTCGGTAATTAGACTCTTTGTATCTATTTCTTTGCAGACATTTCCATAGAGAACTAAAAATTTGTAATATGTCTGTGTCCTTACCTTCTATTCAAGTTCTGAAGGCAATAAAATATTGAATATAATTTTATTTAATCTGACAAAAATGCAAAGAATCTTCACTTGATGCCCAATAATCCAGATTTGTTGGGCCTCTCCAGCAAACTATGGAGTCTTTCAGGCTTATAATATTATACCGACCTATCCCAACTCTCTCTCTCTCCCTCTCTCTCTCTCTCTCTCTCTCTCTCTCTCTC
>NW_027186304.1:5818120-5874600 GCF_028583685.1 Petaurus breviceps papuanus | reverse complement strand
ATCTATCTATCTATCTATCTATCTATCTATCTATCTATCTATCTATCATCTATCGTTTGTCTGTCTCTGTCTGACTGTCTGTCTATCTATCTGTCTATCTATGCCTATGTCTATGCCTGTGTGTATACTAAATCTCTAGCTATATTTAGAGGTACCTATTTCTTATGTGCATAACTGTCCTTGAATCAAGATGAAGAGTGGTAAAGATTAAGATATTAGGTACTCCTATGTGAAAAAACATTAGAGGATAAATAGGAAATTTAGTTTAGTAATTACTATATGTCCTTACAAGTACAAATTGTTACTTTTCTGGGTTAGGTTTTTTGGGAGGAAGGAGTGAACAAATGGAAAACAGTGGTAACCAGGTCACAAAAAGGAGATGTTTGAGAGTTTTCTTTGGGTTTGAATTACTTTTACATAAAAAAACCCAAACTTTCACTCCACAGACTGTGGAATTTCTTTTTATAAAAGCACATTCCATTTATAGGGAAGAGATGTTAAAATCCTGTGAAAGTAATTTTGAAAAAAATATCTTATAAGTGCTATACTACCCAGAGATATCAATTGAAAATCTTTCTAGCTATCATATATTATTAGAATGTTCATGAATTTTGCAGTAACTGACAATTTAGTAGCTAAATTGATGGATCACTGACTTTGGAGTTAGGGGGATTTGATTTCAAATTCTGCCTTAGAAACTTAATAGTTCTGTGACCTTGGGAAAATTACTAAAGTGTTGTTTGCATTCGTTTTCCTAACTGTAAAATGAGGATAATTATAGCATCTACCTCACAGGATTGTTATGCAGATCAAATGAGATAATAATTTTAAAACTCTTAGCATTGTGCCTGGCACAGAGTAAGCACCATAGAAATGTTAGTTATTTTTATTATTGCTATCTAAATATTATTATTGTTATTGCTTACTATTATTATACAAATTATTTCTTAAGTCACTGATAAACAAAAAATCCTTAAGGTACCCAACAGAGTTACTTATACCTGTCTCCAGAAGAAATAAAGAGGGAACCTAAGTTCTCCTTTTTAAAAAAATGATGATGACTCCCATTAAATTGAAATATTTTCTTTGTCTACTCATGGATCTCTTTGCAAAACCTCTGAATGACATTTATTATTAATTTCTACTTCCTACAGAAAATGTCATTATCAGTATCCATGACATTTAGCACACATGTAGACTAACAATGGCAATGGGAAGAAGAACTTATTCAGAATCAGCACCATATACAATTCTAGTTGAGGTAACTGACCTCTTCTTTGAGGTATACCCTTTAGAAAATTGACTTCCACATAAATGTTGTTATTAATAAATGATCAAAGCCTCCCATTTGAACAATATTAATATTCTACTTCTTATTATTTGGACTAGCTCCAAGATTCCAATGTCACATTTAATGCTCTGTGGACTTTATATGACATCTCTGTTTAATTCTGCCTGACATATGCTTTTCATTTCTTGAAATCAGTCAAGTAATAAAACAAGAATGAGAAAGAACATATGGACACCGTGAGTGTTACAGTGGTAATTCTGCAATATAAAAATAGCCAGAGGGAGGCCTCTAGTACATTGGATGAATGTTCTATAGAATGTTTATGGACATATAGGAAGAATAATTGCACAGATGGAGAAGACATCTCAGATTTTTGTCTGCATCAGTGAAGAGACTACTCATACAAATGGAACTACATATCCATCAAAGTATCAAAATATCTTGAAACTTGGTATATGTTTTTCATTTATTAAGAAATTCCAATAAGAAACTAAAAATAGATGGGGTACAGTTATTTTATCCTAGTAATTAATGTATAAATTCTCCATGGGTTTAAATAAAAAGCATTTCACATTGAGTGCTGTCATTTTTTCAACAAATATTTCTTATAGTAATTTCATGGCTATCATTGGTGTAGAGAGACTGGGATAAGCACAGTCTGTAATGTATTGTTGGTGGATAATGTGATGACTTGGTTATTAAAAAGCCTTTTAAGGCTTTTTTAAACCAGCACAGAAATTAATGTTTTATAGAAGAAGTGACTATGACTGGAAGATGCAAATATAGCTAGGTGCTAGAATGCAGTCAGGAAAATTTGCATTCAGCTTTGACCTCAGACACTTACTAGCTATATGATTCTAAGCAAATCATTTAACCTCTATTTGCTTCAATTTTCTCACTTGTAAAATGGGAATAATAACAGAACCTAAATTTCATTGTTATGGTGAGGATAAGATGAGATTTTATTTATATTGCTTTTTTGGAGGGCAGTTGGGGTTAAGTGACTTGCCCAAGGTCACATGGCTAGTTTTGTGTGTGTGTGTGTGTTGTGTCTGAGGCAGGATTTGAACTCCCGTCCTCCTGACTCCAGGGCTGGTGCTCTATTCACTGTACCACCTAGCTGCCCCATGATATAATATTTTTAAAGCTCTTTGCAAACCTTAACACTTTGTACCATAATTATTGTTTTATTTTTTCTGGTTTTTGGGTATTGTTGTTTATGGTGGTTGCATTTATTAATCTTGACCACTGCAATATTAATTCAGATCCTTGGTGTATCTCTTGCCTGACCTGCAGCTCCTGGAGAGATAAGAATGCAGGGTTTATTACTATGGTGACTTGCCCATCTCCTGCCTGGTAGCTATGGCCTCCTACTTGGTTTCCCAGTCTGGTGAGAGTAGGATGGGGAGAGCTGGGAGCTAGACCATTATGTTTTAAGCATCAACTAAGTGATCTCCCAGTCTAAGGGAGCAGGGGAGAAACACTATTATGTCACACCAGTTTCTACCACTTGGATGACGGGAGAGGTAGTCATTCCATCAAGTTTCCCACTTGGTCTCCTGATTTGGGGGAAGGAGAATATCAACATTTCTTCTGCTGCAAATTCTTTCTCCTTCATTTCAGCTATCCAAGACTCTGAAAGGAGTCCCCCAAGAGATCATAATACTGCTGACTTTTAAGTTGATCTAAAAGTTTCACTTGATTAACAGCGTCCACCCTAGTCAAACCTTTCCTATCCCAGGGATTCTGAAACTATGGACGTCACTATCCAAACCTCACTTCCTCTAGCCTCCTGGCAGCTAGGTGGTGCAACGGATAGAATGCTAGGCCTGGAGTCAGGAAAACTTATCTATGGGATTTCCAACCTGGCCTCAAACACTTACTAGATGTGTTACCCTGGACAATTCACGTACCCCATATTGTCTCAGTTAGCTAGTTATCTGTGAAATGAACTAGAGAAGAAACGGCAAACCATTACAATATTTGCAAAGTAAACCCCAAATGGGGTCTCAAAGGATTGGACATGACTGAAGAACAGCTGCTCAATTCCTTATTTGCATTCCCCCTCAAAGTCCCAACATAAAGCTACTCACTCCTTTCACTGGGCTCTTTGGAATGTCTGCTTCACAGACAACAAACTTACTTAGATCTTAAATAACTTCTTTTCCCATGACTTCCATCTTCTTTTTTTTTTTAAAGCAATTGGGGTTAAGTAACTTACTCAAGGTTACACAGCCAGATATTTCTGGGTGTGGTGCTGAGTATCTGAGCCCGGATTTGATCCAGAGCTGGTGCTCTTACTCGCTGAGCCACCTGGCCACCCCTAAGCAATTGGGGTTAAGTAACTTGCTCAAGGTTACACGGCCAGGTGTTTCTGGGTGGGTGCTAAGTGTCTGCAGGCCTGGGATTTGATCTCCAGGTCATCCTGACACTGGAGCCGGTGCTCTTACTCTCTGTGCTACCTGGCCGCTTCAGACTTCCATCTTCTAATTCTTATTAAAACCTGTTTCCTTTTTGATGACACAGACTCCTTGACCACCCTTTCCAGTACTGGCTACTTTTCATTCACTATCTACAAATAACTGATTGAGAAGGAATTGGAATACTCCTCGCTCCTCACTCCTATTTGCAGGTTGTTTCTCTACCTCCATCTCTCAGGAACTTCTCTGAGGTTCACACAATTTATATCCAGTTCATTAATATTCTGATAACAGACTTCCAGGAGGTTCCCTTTTGTTTTTTAATGAATTCAGTTCCTGGTTTACACTCTTTCCCTCCCCACCTCCCAATTCCTGACCTCATTCTTCAACATACATATTGATGCTCCCTCAAATACACTAACCTCCCAGTTCATCAATTTGCTCATTTCTTATTTAGTCACATACAAAGATGGTTATACTCTTGACCTTGCCAACACCCATAGAATTGCTACCTCCATGTTCATGAACTCTGAAATTCCCTTGTCTAATCACAATGTTAGATTAATACTTTTATCTCTGCTTTTATTGTCAAGCCTTTCTCTTTGTCCAAATTGTTATCCTTAATCCCTTAATGATTCAATTCTCCTTTTTTCCATTATCTTGACCCTTTGGTCAACTCTCCTCCCTTCCCCATCTTGACCCTTAGGTGAGCAAGTTCAAGTCTATACTGTCCAGTCCTTCCCTCTCTTCCCCACCCCCCATTAAGAAATCACTGACTGTACCCTGACCAGCCTCAGGCTTGAATCATTCTCACAGTCTGCTACCTTTTCTCCTACATATGGGCTGCTAAATGAAGGTGGAGAAAACATGTAACCATCCTTACTGTATCCACTAATTTTTTGTCTGTTTTATAACCTCAGTGTGGCCTTTGTTACTGCTAGGCAATACTTTTATACTTCCCTAATTAACACACTATCACAATCACTATTTCAGGTCTTCTAAAACTTTTCACCTGCCCTCAAACCTCCCAGTGCACCCCACTGCTTCATATTTACTGAAAAAAATTTGGGCCATTTGCCAAGAATTCCCTCCTCTTTCCCCCTTCTTTCCTCATCTACTAGGTGTAGTCTACCAGTCTCTACTGTGCTTTCACTTGAAGAGGTAAAATTTTGTACCAAGACCACTCCCCTTCTTGTACAAGTGATTCTATTTTATTTTATTTCTATTCTATTTTATTTTGTCTCCTTTATCAGCCTGCCATATTCCTCATCTCTATTCTTTCACTGATCTTCAATTTTTCTCTGTCAACTGGCTGAAAATAGGAACATATCTCCTCTATCCTCAATAAACCCTCACTTCTTCCTTCCATTCCTGCTATCATTCCATATCTTTTCTGCGTTTGGTGGCTAAATTCTGTGAGAAGCCTCTGCGACCTTTCCTTTCACTCTCTTCATTCTCTACACTCTAGTTTCCAACTTCATCTTTCAAGTGGAACTGCTCTCTTTAGAATTACTAATATTCTTTTTTTTAAAAGCAATTGGGGTTAAGTAACTTGCTCCAGGTTACACGGCCAGGTGTTTCTGGGTGTGGTGCTGAGTGTCTGAGCCTGGATTTGATCCCAGGTCATCCTGACACTGGAGCCGGTGCTCTTACTCACTGAGCCACCTGGCCGCCCCTAAGCAATTGGGGTTAAGTAACTTGCTCCAGGTTACACGGCCAGGTGTTTCTGGGTGGGTGCTAAGTGTCTGAGCCCAGATTTGATCCCAGCTCATCCCGACTCTGGGGCCGGTGCTCTGACTCGCTGTGCTACCTGGCTGCCCCTAAGCAATTGGGGTGAAGTAACTTGCTCCAGGTTACACGGCCAGGTGTTTCTGGGTGGGTGCTGAGTGTCTGAGTCCAGATTTGATCCCAGGTCATCCCGACTCTGGGGCCGGTGCTCTGACTCGCTGAGCCACCTGGCCGCGCCATACTAATATTCTTTTAACTGCCAAACCCAGTCCTATTTTCCGAGTCCTCATCACTTTGAGCTGTCCTTTGCTTTCAGCGCTGTTGCTCCTCCTCCTCTCGCCTGATTTTCCTCCTGCCCACTTGACTGCTCCTTTTCATTGTCTTTTTCTGGGTCTTCATCTAGCTGAGGCTTATTAACTGTGGGTGTCCCACAAGACTTTGTCTTAGGCCTTTTTTCTTCTCCTTTATGCTATGTCACTTGACCATCTCAATAGCTTCTATGACAGCAATGATCATTTTAACGATGACAAAACTCAATTTTGCCTATCATAACCTAAACTCTCTCTTGACCTCTAGTCTTTGCATCTCCAGCTGCCAATTAGACATCTTGAAGAGGATGTTCTGTGGACATCTTAAGCTAAATGTGTCCAAAATGAACTCCTGTATCTTTCTCTCCAGACCCGACCCTAACCTCCCTTTCACTGTTAAGGAAATTACTGTCCTCCTCGGCCCTCAATATTGCAAACTAGGTGCTGTATGTGATTTCTGGCATGTTAGCTAACAAATGAGCTGAGAGACTGAACAACTGTAATTTGCCAAGGTCACATAGATAGTAAGTGTTAGAGGCAACATTGAAGACAAATATTCCTGATTCCAAGTCTAGAACTTTGTCTTCTATGCTATATTGAATATGTTGAATATTTATCTTCTATGCTACATTATAAACATGACATATATGCAAAATGAATAAAATAATTTCAGGGAGAGTGAGAAGTCAAAGTAGGTCAATTCATTCACCAAAAGACGTTTATTAAGTGCTTACTATGTTCCAGGCACTGTGGACCTTGATAAACATAAAAAAAGTGTTTGCCCTAGGGGAGTTTGTTAACTTCTAATACACACACACACACACACACATTTATTGGGGATTATTAGCCCTTAAAGGGTGAAATCACAAGGATAATGACTAGAGTCATAGCATAATTGATTAATATGTCCTTTCTAGAAGAAACAGTAATCGTGTTCTGATTGTATTTTACAGAGAAAGAGGAGGAAATATTGGAGGAACAGAAGGAGGTAAAATAGGGGAGGCACCAATATTTCAATCTGCCAGTAATGGGGCATGTTGAAGTGTTAGGTATCAGACTTGGTTAACTTTTATCAATCAACATGGCTCTAGGGCAGGAGTTGAAGTTCACTTGGAAAAGGACAATGGTAGGCAGTGGCAGTAATAGCAGAAAGAATGCTAAGGAAAATCTTGGAAGGCCTTTTTAAAGGAGTGACACAGACCTGTTCCTTGGGAATTAGGGAATATTCCAAGAATCATAGGTGTGGGAGGAGAAAATGCCAGGCACAGTGGATTATGTGTGAGGTTGAATGTTACATGTGGTGAATCACATTATATTACTTTCTATGGAACAATAAATTTGTGAAGGAAAGAAAGTGTGATAGACCAGGAAACAAGTTGAACCACATTAAATGTTTCAAATATCAATCCAGAGATTTTGTATTTTATCCTAGTAACAATGACAGATCTTTGAAAATTCTTGATCAGAGCAGTTCAGACCTTGATATTCTTTATGAATTTATGCCATTTACATTCTTTAAGAATATAAATTTTATAGTCTCATGGACAATGGGTTAAATAGGGTTATCACTATATTCTGAGTCAATTTAGGCAACTACTGCAATAACCTGAATAAGAAATGATAATGACCTAAACAAGGATCGTGGTCATGTGAATGGAGATGAAGAGATAGGAGAAATGATGTAAAGTTAAAATTGATAAGATTTGGCAACTGTTTGTATAGGGAGTGTGCAAGGAGATTTTTTTCCCTAAGCCCTTGGCTGTAAAAAAGAAATGTATAAATAGGATAGTTTGAGAAAATAGTATACTATTAAGGTCTTTCTTAATAATGGTGGGGGAGGTATAACAAGTCAATGAATATTTGTAGGTAGCTAGGAAGGAGGAATTAGATAAAGACAGCTTAAAAATTAGTGTTAGAGAAGGTAACTAAGGGTTAAAAGACTCAAAGAGAAGGCTTAGGGGTGGAGTGACATCAAAAGATTTGGCTTTTATTAAAGAAAAGGGGCTTCTTCTGAGTCTGGAGCAAAGAAAGGGAAAAAGAAAAATAGTATTAAAGGAGGCATCATTGAATGGCATCATTTTCTTTTCAGCAAACTATGAGTTGAAGTGTTTTGCTAAGAGGGAGGGGGTAGAAGATGGTTTAGGTAACTTGGGGAAAGAAAGGAATTCTTGAAAGCTACATTTGTAGTGAATGTGATAATGGCTTAAGAAGGTTAAATAAGTGGAGTCCATGAATGAAGGCTCAGCTCAGATTAGTTAACATAGATTTTAGTTGATCCAGCCGGTCATATGCAGTAACACTAGAGAAGGATCCAATAAGGCAGACAGTGGAAATAATTAAGAGTTAGGATTTTAAAAGTGATGAACTGCCATAAGATAATGAGGTATTTATGAGGAATTTAATGGTACAAGATAGTTTAGTTGAACTGGTTAATTATTTCCCTGACTTCATGGGAGAAGCTTATTATAAATTAGAATTCATCCACCATCTGTGGTGGGTGAAAGACAGGATATTTGATGACCCTAAAGATAGATGGATAGCTAAGGACCAAGGAGAACACTGAGCATAGTGGGAGGCACCTCTGCTATAACTTCTGTGGCATTTAATAGAAAATGATGCTAGATGAGGAGCAGGTCCAAAAGAGAGCAGCCTGATGACAATGCCAGAAGACATTGATAACTTTGTGGAATTGGAGGCACATGTTTACATCTCTCTGTATGTTCTCTGGTCACATATATTCTCCAAATCTGTGTGCCCCATGTATGAACCCTTTACGGGCTCATTCTTTCCATTGAGTATATATTTTAGTGGGAAAGTAATACTAATGTCTACTAGGTGAATGTTTTGTTGTTACTTTTATTACATTGCTATTCAATTAAATTCTTTGGTTGTGAACTAAGTGTGTCTTATGATTAACTAGTAAAATTGACTATATTAGTTGTGTAGTGGTGAAGAGGGTGCCCTTGAGCTATGGTTTAGTGAATATTTTGACCTTCAAAGTGCCTAGATTCTGATATACTTAATGAAAGGACCAGATCAAGGAGGGGAGTGGGGGCAACAGTTGCTAGCCTAACAATCAATGAATTTGATGAGATGACTACCTTAAAAGTACCAATCTACTCTCTTATCCCAATTCTGACAATTAACGAGGCAAAGATATGTTGACAGTGCACTACTAAGAGAAACAAGGCAAAAGCACATATGGCATTGATTCAGACAATTTCTTTTTCTCAGCATGGTAAACAGGCTTATTATATAGAAATGTCTTCCAATAAAAGAAAAAATCCATATTTCCTTTTTTAGAGATTTATATACTTTCAAACAAGATCCAAAGAAGAAAAATAAAAGTTTATCTAGTGAAAGCACTCACAGATTCTTATTAAAGGTAGGCTGAGGATGGAACATACATTCAGAAGGTCTTTTTGGGGAATCTTCATTTTTCCCCTTTCCATATGTCATCTGAAAGCTGTTCAGGGTCAGGAGTATAGCAAATGAAACATAGTCAGATGAAACATGGTCCAATTTGAAGGAACAGAGTGCTTGAATTTACAGATACTTTAATCCAAAAATTTCACTGAAACATATTTGCCAATCAATTGCCCCTTTAATCTGTATTTTAAAAAGGATAACTGGAAAATAGAGTCAGTAGAAAAAAAAGTCACATATTGTATAGAAAACCCCAATATTTCACACTAAGTTATTGCTCAAACAACAATTTTATAAATTTTACAAATTTTATAAAACTTCCTTAAGGCTATTAAAGACAAGTATCTTCAAACTTTTTGTAATCCTCATCAGAAAATGCATGCTTGGCCCAAAGTAGCTTCAAACCTCATATTAAGGACTTATATAGAAGTGCTAATATTGGCATTGAATTATGTGAATCCAAATTAGTAATTTGGATTTTAGGAAAATTTGGAGTGAGACATATATGTGTTTGTTCCCATCTTTGAAGTAATTTCATTGAACCTCTCTTTTCTCATTTGTAAAATAGGCATAATTATACTTTTATGCTCATGAAATCATAAAATGATAGTTTCTGAATGTCTTCTATTCAGGTATTTTAAGATTTTTCTTGACATTCTGTAGACTAGACAGCAAACAAAAATATATTAATCTTTCTGGATCTATAATCATTTAAGTACTGAGGTTGTTTAGACCATATTGAATCTGTCTCATAAGATAGGCCTGTGATTTCCAAACATTATTTATCATGCACCCCATCTCTGAAATGTTTTGATCATGCACCTCTAATAAGTATATTTACTTATTTCCAAATTACATATATATGTACTATGGTACTAAGTTATGTGCATTGTAATGCATATAAGAGAAATTAATAGAATATGAAATAAAATTAAATAATATTTGGTCCCAGAATAAATAAGGACCCAATTAAAATCTATTGAGTAGGGGAGTGACATGGTCAGATCTCTACTTTAGCAAGATCAGTTTTTCAGGTACATGGATGTTGGATTACAGATTAAGAAGACCTTAGTCAAAGAAAGCACTTATGAGGCTCTTGCTACAGTCTACTTGAGTTGAAATGCTCCTGAAGTAAGAAAGTAGGGGTGAGTAGAAAGAATGGAGTAGATGTCACAAATGTGGTGGGAGAAATTATAAGATTTGGTAGCTGACTGAATATGTGGAATGAAGGCTAGTAAAGAGTCAAATATAACATTCAAATGGTGAAGTTGTGAGACTGAAAGGTGTTATCAACATTAATAAAGAAATTTAAAAGAAATGTGGGTTTCAGAAGAAAGGCATGTTATATCTGCAGATATATCTGCAGTGAGGATTCCTTCCCATTCATCTTGTGAAAATCACCCTCACATTGAAAAGGAAAAAAGAAAAAGGATTGAAGTGGGACTCATTTACTTGCCAATGACCAAAACAGAGATTTTAAATAAGGTGTACCTGCCACAGTGAAGAGGCGATACGGGAGGTAAAAGCATCAATATGCTGGAGGGGTGGTTAGAATTTTTTTTCAGGGGGGAAGAGAGGGCAATTGGGGTCAAGGTCACATGGCTAGTAAATGTTAAAGTTTCTGAGGTCAGGTTTGAACTCAGGTTCTCCTGACTCCAGGGCCAGTGCTCTATTCACTGTGCCAACTGTCTCCCCCAGGTTAGAATTTTTTTGATTACATTTCCACAAGTGTTTATGGGGGTACCCAGGTCAAGTTAGATCACTAACCATCCTGAGAGATATTAGGGAAGGCAGTAAACCAAGTGCATTTAAGTATTTACTATATGTCAGGCATTATGCACCGAGAATACCATGAACGACAAAAATGCAGTCCAATCTGGTAAGAAGGGGAAAGGTTAGATGTCTCCAAGTCTGCTAGATGGAAGAGAATGAAGGGAATGATGGATAAAGGGAGAAGTGTGACCATCTTACAGACCAGCCCCGGGACTGGACTGCTTCATCTGTGGGTGGGAGTAGGACATGATGTAACTTCTCGCCCTGCTGTTGTTTGATCATTCACTCCTTGTGTTCATGCTGTGGCCCCTCAGAAGGCGAACTCCCCCATTCGGAAGAGCAAGTCCAAGTACAGCTATCCATGCTGTTCACAATACCAGCTTTTTGGTATTCCTCGTTCATCTCCATGCAATGCTTTGCACCTATTAAACTCGTACTCTATTAAAATAATACTCTAATTTTGATTCGATACCTTTTCTGAACAGGAGAGTGAGATGTTTAATTCTTTTCAATTGAAAGACTGTCATAATTTAATTATGACTATTAGATTATAAATCCCTATGTTTAGGTTCTTAAAGATCTGTGTTTCTATTTTAATCACTTATATGTGTAAAGTACTGACTCTCTGTGACTTTCTGGAATTCCATATGTTTCAGCAGCTGCATCCAAGTGTGAGAGGCAGTACCATCATGGGTGCTTTGGAACCAGGAAAGCATGAGTTCAAGTTTTATCCTGAACAAATACTTACTGTGCAACCATAGGCAAGATACTCAATCTCCCAGAACTTCATATAGTTCTCCTTGAAGATAAATTACAGATACATTGCTAATCTATATCAATGGAGAGGATTTCCACTCCAAGAGTCTCCCATTCCAACACAATTATCATCCCTTCCCCCAAAGCCCAAATTCTATATTCTCTGCTAACTCTAATATAGATTGATAACTACCTGTTTAAATGTGAGCAAGTTATTATATTAGGGCCTTCTAAATATTGAGTTCATCTTATGTAAACAAAAGGGCTGAGCTGGAAAGTCTCCAAGGCTCCTTCTAGCTCCATTTTTTTTATCCTAAGCAAATATAAGGACAATCCATTTGACAATTATATGAATACATTCAAACACAGTTGTAGGTGTTGAAGACTCCACAAATAAAATTGAGAACCTATCTATACATTATTAGATACATCTTTGAAAGTTGCTGAAGGTTCAAAGAGATTGACTTGCTGCATAATCACACTGCTAATTTCAGAGGCAGGATATGAGTTTGCCTTCCTGACTCCAAATTTGGCACTGTCTCCATTATCTAAATATAAGTAAAAATATATGTGTGCATATGTGCATGCATTTGAGGTGGGAAAGGGAGAGAAGGGGGAAATGAAAGAGGAATGTAAATAAAGCACTGGAGAATTAATTATGACTCCTTTAAACTTAGTCAAAGTCTTCACATAGCATAGCCATTCTTTGAGAAATGAATGAACTCTTTAGAAGAAATTGGGGCTTTCAGGCCATCTATCTCCACACTTGTGAAAGGTTTCACTAAATGTGTGGATTTCAACTAGGCAATTTTTAATTTTTTTTAAAAAGAAATGTCCAATAAATACTGGAGAGAAAAGTGTTCCTAATAATAGCTTACATTTGAGGAAATATGAAAGTATTTAAGGAATGAATGGCAACATCTTTTGATAAGATTCATGGGGAATAGATGAAGTAAAGGGAATCAGCTTATTTTTTGTGATCTTAAAGGTAAAATGAGCTTACAAATACCTAATTTTGCTAACTTTTAAATTAATGTTTTGGACTCGGTGATCTCATATCCTTCTCTGTTCAACTTATGTTATCATGTCCCATGATGCATGATGGGGAAGTAAATTAAACAAATTATATTTTCTTTCTGGATATTAAAGAAGGCTGAGGGAAAATGTTTTTTACTTTGTTCTTATAATTTCTCCAAAGTAATTATATCTTTGTAAAATCTAATTTATCTTAAGTGGCTTAGTGTTATTGAATTTCTATTTGTTGATGGCTAACAGTGGAATGACCACAACTGATCAGGGCTGTTATAAACATGTTCAGTCTAGGAATAAATAATATTCATTGGGAAGCCAGGAAAGTTTTCATTACATTCATTTTACATTTATTCTGTAATGAATAAATGGGTAGCCTCCCAAAAAAGACTTCAAAGGATCAGACAAAGGCAAGCCCTTTTTATTCAGTTTCATCTGACTTTCCTGCTATTCTTCCCTTCTGAGCTGGGATTGGCTCCAGCTCTTCTGGGTTACAACTCTCCAGACCTGCCCATTAAGCATGCATGTTAATGAAAAATCAGTAACCATTCCCCAACTGGTCTGAGCTAGGCCAGCCTAGCCCAGGCCCCTCTTTACATATTTATACCTTCCTGAATGTAAACACCCATTGTTCCTATAGAATCTGTGTAAACCGAACTGCAAGTATTTCGTACAGGGCTTAAACCAATAGCTTTAGAGAAGAAATAGCACAACCTCTCCAGGGGTACTATTGGTACTCTTGGGTAGATATAGTCAGCCTTGCTCTGGGAGACTGAGACAAGAGTATTATTTATATATGCTTTTATATACATTAATGAGATAGTATGCTTGAAATAGTAAAATCTCAAAAATAAAGTTAATAAATAATAAATCCCATAAAGCATATTGCAAATACCATTTAGAAATTCAATTTGCATCATTCTAAATGGTTTGTAACATTCACAGCACCATCAATAATATGTTAATGTGCCTATAATTCCCAAACCCCTTCACATTGGCTATTGCCATTTTTTGGTCATCTTTGCCAATTTGCACGGTATAAGGTGCAACCAGTGACTTGATTTAATTTTTTTTGCTGTTATTAGTGATTTACAGGTCTATGAATAAAAAAATCTTTTTAAAAATTGAATTTTGTAAATTGCAAGAAATAATAGCCCAGTTCCTGCTCTCTATGTAATACACACTTAGTACATTGTTGATAACTTGCTTCCTTCTTGCCTACTCTTAAAACAGGGCATTTTAAGTTAAATTTCATCTCTAATCGAGTGAAGAGATAACTTCTCTACTAACAAATTACCATGCTGATGACAAAGAAGTTTGCTTCCCAAGAATCTACCTATGCAATTATTTAAATATGTTGCTACCTCCTTTGTGAATGAAGATATAGGTTTTTCATTCAAAAAATTTGGTTTTATTTTTAGATGATAAATTCAATATCTTGGCAGATAGATACCATTTCAATCTCTGAATTTCTTTCCTTATTAGATGTCATTTATTATTAAAGGATGTGAAACAAAATTCGACCTGACAATTTTCCATTGTCTTCACTCTGTCTTGAGCTCACTGAAAATATTCATGGACAAGGCCGGGATGTCTTTTTGTTGTCACCTATGCTATTTCTAGTTAGGTGCTGGCAGCTATTTTCCACTTCTACTTCTTGTAAAACTCAGAAAAACACAATACACAAGCCCCATTTGATGGAGGTTGATTTTATACTGACTCCAATGAGCGCTATTTTCAATATAATAGCTCTTCAAGAAGGTATTCAGTGGTATCTTTGCCAGACCTCCTAATCCTCTGAGTTGTTAATTTTGGAATTACTTGTATCTCCATTATTCTGCATTGTCCACATCACATCTACTGCCAATCTGTGATGATAAATCTTAAACCCAACTCTTTCTGTTCACTCAATTTTACCACCTTAGTTCAAATGCTCATTATTTCTTGCTTAATCTATTGTAATAGCTTCCTAGTTGATCTCCTTATGTCCAATTTCCCCTCTCTAGTTGTTTTCCTCACAATTACCAAAATAATTCCCCTTAAGAGAGCAGATGTGATCTTATCACTTCCTTATCTAAAAATGTGCCAATGATGGGGTACCTGGGGTCTAGGTCAAACCAACTTGTAAAACCAGTCTGTGAAGTTGTAACTGCAACTTGTCCTTTCCCACCCTTGAGCTCTGCCCCTTCTCCCTCTCCCACACTCTGCCCAGGCAACACCCTGTGACCCCTTTGTTCTTACTTAATCTCTTCATTTCTTCTGGGCCTGGCCCACACCCTCCTTTGTCCTTGCCTTTTGTCTCCTTGGCCCAAATCTCATCTAAACTGTCTATTCACATGCTGCTCCTCTTGGTCAGCTCTGACCTTTGTCTATGCACTGAGGCCCCTCCCGTCTGGTCAGCCCTGACAATGGCAGCCCTACCCTTTAAAGGTAAAAGCATGTACCCCTCTCACTCGCAGGTCCCCAATAAACTTCTACAACTCTCCCTCCAATTAAGTCTGAGACCTTGAATTCTTTCCAGAAGATATTGCAGGTTTTCTGGTCTTAGATAAGATCATAATTCCTGCTGAACCTATTGGGATCCTGTCCCCCATCATTTTGGTGAGCCAAAGGAGAGTCTGTGGTCTCAAGCTTTCTTGGAGATCCAGTAAGCTCCTTTATCTCCTCCCTCTCGTCCTGTATTCGGGTTCATTCAAGCACCTAGGAAGGCTTGATTGGACGATTCCCGTCTGGGACTGGAATCCAGTCTATTTTTTAATAGATCCGGGACACATCCCGCATGGATGGGGGACGCCCTGGCTAGGGACAAGTGTCTCCGCGTCTAAAAAAATATACACACATATATTTTTAGGCAAGGCTTTTCACGTGAGATGTCACAGAAAAGCAGATGACTACAAGTGATTCTGACTGGGGAGTTGGGAAAGGATGGGTCAGTCTCCCTCTGTACCCTGAGAGACTCACCCCTAGGACATCTTTTGTACAACTGAAAAACACTCAGTCTTCCAGACCTCAAGTAGAAAGGATGGGCCGGTTTCCCCCTACACTTGGGGATCTGTGGCTATGCTATCTCATAGCAATCTTACCTGGCGCCAATTGGCATCTGAGGGCCAAGAAAATGTGATTTGTGCTGAGGGTTCCAGAAATCCTCTGTGAGTTTTTGAACCTTCCTGTCAGCTTCTCTCTCTCTCTCTCTCTCTCTCTCTCTCTCTCTCTCTCTCTGTGAATGAGTGTGTGTGAGTAATCTGACATCTTCTAAGCTTTAAACTGCAACTGCAGGACATTCCTTTGAAATGCTGTATCTCTTTCCCTCCTTCTTTCCCCTGCTGCTGACTGCAGGCTGGAAAGGGAGAGAAAGAGAGCAAAATATTGTCTTGTTTATGAATAGAAGTTTTAAGATCTTTAAAAGTTTGAAAATCACTTCATTCCACTCCAGCCAAGTGGAGTGAGGAGAAGGTGATAAGAAAGGGAGGGAATCTTTTCCCTCAGAACAAAGGCAGAAAAATACCTGCCTGGTAAACTAACAGTTAACTATTTCCTACCTCACCTAAAAGAGGAAAGTTTTGTGTAACAGAATGCAACTAAAAGGCAACTGAATGCATTCTGGTTATTTTGAAAAGTGTCACTCCTAATTTGATGTTAAAGAAAAGTCAGAATTCATTTTACTATTTGGCATTTAGGCAAATTGGGATATTTTCTAAAATTTGATACATAAGGTGAGGTTTTGGGGTTCTCTAGAACTGGGATAAAGGAGTAGGCACCACTCCCTCTCCCCTTGCTAGGTGTAATGTAATGCCAAGGAAAAGCAACTTCCCAAGGTTCAGAATACCAGCATAGGTGCTCTCCATTTTATTCAGTAACAAACCAAGAACAGAGAAGATCAAAACATGACATCATTCAAAATCCAGCATTTACTAAGTGTGATTAAATAATCTCCAAGTACTACCCCACCCCAGGACCTTCCAATCATTCAATCAATTACAAAGTCCCTGTTCTAAATACTACTCCACCCCTAGGCTATACCTTCATTTAGTCCATCACAAAACCCCTCTTCTCAAATGGAGATTAGTTTCCAAACAGAAGTAAAGTACATTCATTTGTTCAACCATAGAACACAAAAAAGATCAAAAGTTCCCCACCCCTGGATCATAATTGAATCTACCCCAGAGTTACAACAAGTTTAAGTACAGCACTTAATACCCAAAGGGAGGTCTTTTCTTCATCTTGCCACTAGGCAAGTTCTCAGCAATCTTTGTTCCTGGGGAGACAAAGCTTAGCAAGGCCACAAGATACATTGCCAGTCTCTTCATTAATTCATCCTCTGCCTGCAGAACAGTCCTAGAACCCCTGAAAACATTAGCAAAACCCTCTCCCAGGATTTCTGTAAACATACAACAAGAAAATCCTTCTTCAGGGCTTCTGAACCAACAGAAAGGTTCCCAGACCCCTGCAACAACAGCACTGTCCTTCACCAGTGGACAGTATTCACTCTCTGTCTGCAGGACAGTCTCAGTAGCTCTTAGCCAACAGCCAGGTTCCAGGACTTCTTCAACAAAAGGACTTTCACCAGTGGACAAGTCTGGCAAAACAACATCAAAACAGACAGACAAAGTACCAGCAAAACAGCCATGTCTCCTCAGTCCTTGGCAGCTCCGGGGGCAGGTCTCAATAGTCCAGGGCGATTCAAAGTGGCCCTCAGCAATCCTCTCAGTCTCTCTCTGCCTCCACAAGGTGCTGCTTCCAAAAAGTTCTTCTGCCTCTCTCTTGCTTTTCCTTGGCATTACATTACACTAGGGAAGTCAAAGCTATCACTTTCAAAGAAGTTTCTAAGGAGTGGACACATAAAATTTATTGGACTAAAAGTTGGAACAGCTAAAAATATATTGGGGGAGGCAAAGCAGCTATATCGAAACCCCGGGGTCCACAACCAAGCTCTGCAACTCTGGGGAGAGGAGAAAATCCTCTGCACTTGGTGAGCCTAATTTTCTATCAATAATTTTGGTATGTGATGAATTGGAAATGCAATTAATGTCATAATGTCATTGTTCTATTATGGTATCTCTAAATTGGAAAATATAAATTGTAAAGTCCTCTTATACTGTAAAAATTGAGTGACAAAAAGCAGTTTTCAATATGAATTTTGTTGAAACTAAAAGATGGAGAAAAAGTTGTGTAAAACTAGCTATGTTACTTTATCAGTTCTGCTAACCCTATGTTATAAGGTTTATTTCATGTGAATTGGATTTTTTATGTTATAATATCTGATGGTTTAAAGCTCTTATATTTGGGATACAAACAAGTAGTAATAATACTGCCAATATTTACTGTGATAGCTGATTGTCCATTTAACTTTTTGGCTATTCTGGAAATATGCAGTGATTATAAGTTGATTGGTTGTATGGCATAAAAAAAAATTTAGTTCAGTATAACTTCATGTGGAGTTTTAAGGTCATCAGATTGGTAATTCATTTGTTTTTATTTCAAAGTTCAAATTTAAGATGATATCATTACTGGTAAACATCTGTACTATCTATGCTGTATGAGAAGCAGTCTCTCTTAAAGTTTTGGATTATTGTAATTTGGGAAAATCTTAAGCTTCCATGTCTGTCAGTTTAAAAGGGAAGTAAAACTGCCAAATCCCCTGGAAACTATCTCTGTTAAGCAAGGTCATTGGGAAAGGAACAGTTTTAGTCATGTAGTTTTTAAATGAACCTAACTTGTTAAAAAGGTGCAAAGATTAAAAAGGATTTTTATCAATTGGCTTCTGGAATTCAGAAGGAAAGATGGTAAATGGAATTCCATACAGTTGTGGGACCTGATAAATCTTTATTGCTTATTGAAGCTGCAAGAGAATAGAAATAATTATAACTGGCTCTAAGCTGTGATTGTTGAGGCTTGTTGTTTAAGGTAAAAGGCATTTGCTACCATAACTAAATTTTATTTTGAGTTTGAATTTGGGTATAGTTATCGGCATTAAATCAGTATCTGAGAAAATGCCACAAGCTACCCAGAACTTGTACTGTGGATAGGTGGAAGCCTGCATTTGGTAAAGGCTGGAGGGACAATCTTAGCCTCCGTCTGGGATGGGATCCCTCCTGGCTCAGTTTACCTATGGGGTTCCTTTGAAAAAGAATGTTCCCCACCTATTCCTGAGTCTAGCATTGAGGTGGAATGGTTACTGCATGGCTGGATATCTGTAACTAACCTGAATTCAAATAGTATTAAGGATGTTTTATCCTGTCATATTTGGAATGTCACAGGTCCCTGTTTTTTTTTTCCTTCTATAGCAGGTTTCTATGATCACAGCACGAGTCAGTAAAAGATGTGAGCTCTTTCGTATTAGCCGACTGGAAAATCTAATATTATTTTCATCTAGGATTAGAACATGTGCAGAAAGTTATGCAAACTGCTTAAGATCACTCTAAAAGTTTTATGAATCTTGAACTGTTTTAAAAGAAGGGAAAATACTTTTAGAAAAAAATTTAAATCTCTAGTGGGATTTTAAAAGGCGTACTATAACTTGTCTATGGGAAAATATAAAGGACAGTGAAATCGTCTGAGTAATGGGTTATACTAGCCCACACTCACCCCACTTCTGGTCAATTTTCTCTTACTCCTTTTTGGCCCTTGTTTGTTTTAATCTTTTTGCTAGATTCGTGTCTTTTTAGGCTCAGCACCCTTCACTTGCAGGAGACTCTTCTGCCAGGAACATTGTCATGCAATCTAACTGACCCATGGAGCCTCCATGTTCAAGGCCCCATTTGTGCTCCCCAAGGATAATCCTTTCTTTATGGGATGGGTGGGCCAGAGGGTGTGAATTCTAGGGGAGAGGTATGTGCTCCCTGGGATTTCTTGCACCCCCTCTGACTATTTATAACATCACTAAGCCCAGCACTTCTCCTTTAAAATGAGTTAAACGGGGTTTTTTGGACAATGTTCTAAAATCATAGCCTTAGATTATCTGCTGGCCTCTGGTGGGGGTGTTTGTGCCCTAGCTAACACCTCCTGCTGCATGTATATCAATAATTCCTGACAGGTAGAACTCCACACCAAAAATATACTGGAAAAGGCCAATTGGATGGAAGAACTTCATGAAGCCCTTAGTGCACCAGGTTCCTCCTCTTCCTCATGGTGGTCCTGGCTTTTCCCTATACTGGCCCCTTTCCTGGTCCTTGTCTGCTTAACCTCCTTGCCAAGTTTGTCTCTTCTAGGCTCAGTGCTTTCCATATGCAGTTGATTACTCAGGCTGGATATCAACCGTTACCCGAAGTCGCTACCCCTCACCCCTTGGATCTGGTGTCGGCCAAATACCGTACATTGGCCACCAACCCCACCCCTTGAAGGATGGGACCCTGAGAGGCAGGGACAGCTCTACAACCCTTTCCAGCTGGAAGCAGTTCAAGATGAGACCATCACCCCTGCCCCAAATGAATTTGGGCCCCATCTGTTTAAGGGGGGGATGATGGGGTACCTGGGGTCTAGATCAATTTGTGAAACCAACTTGTAAAACCAGTCTGTGAAGTTGTAACTGCAACTTGTCCCTTCCCATCCTTGAGCTCTGCCCCTTCTCCCTCTCCCACACTGCACCTAGGCAACACCCTGTGACCCCTTTGTTCTTACTTAATCTCTTCATTTCTTCTGGGCCTGGCCCACACCCTCCTTTGTCCTTGCCTTTTGTCTCCTTCACCTGGCCCCAATCTGATCTAAACTATCTATTCACATGCTCCTCTTGGTCAGCTCTGACCTTTGTCTATGCACTGAGGCCCCTCCCGTCTGGTCAGCCCTGACAATGGCAGCCCTACCCTTTAAAGGTAAAAGCATGTACCCCTCGCAGGTCCCCTAAAGGACTCTTGCCTGCTTCTCATAGAAGTGTAACAATAAACTTCTACAACTCTCACTCCAATTAAGCCTGAGACCTTGAATTCTTTCCAGAAGATATTGCAGGTTTTCTGGTCTTAGATAAGATCATAATTCCTGCTGAACCTATTGGGATCCCATCCCCCATCACCTCCATATTTCCTGTAAATTAAAATACAAATCCTTCATCATGGCATTTATGTTCCCCCATAATTTGGATCTTGGGCAGCTACCTGGCATAGTGGATAGAGGTCTGGGCCTGTTGTGATGAAGATTCATCTTCAGAAGTTCAAATCTAACTTCTCATGGTAGTTGTGTGACCATCAGTGAGTCACTTAACTCTCTTTACTTCAGTTTGTTTATCAATAAAATGAGCTGGGGAAGAAAATGGCAAACAACTTTGCCAAGGAAACCCTAAATGAGGCCATATTTACACTAGATTAAATGGCTGAACAAAAAATAATTTTGATCTGATATATTTTTTTACTCATTTCACAATGCTCCCTTTAACAAACTCTATTTCCAGCCAAATTGAACTTCCTTGAACTCAATACTCTACAAATCTGCTGTGAATTTGTGTACACCATCCCCAATGGCTGGAATTTGCTTTCTCATCAAATGTCAAATCTTATCTTTCTTCAAGGTCAAATTCAGATTCCAATCCTTTGGGAAAACTTCCCAGATTCCTCTGGTTAGTGATCTCTCCTTCAAAATACTGTTTTTATTTATTGGTATATATGATATCTTCCTTCATTGAAATGCTCTGTTAAGAAATTGCCATAGTTTCTATATTTTGATCCTGTATTACTATCAATTATGACCACTCATTAGAGCAATTGGCATGAGTACTGTGAGTCTGAAGAGACTTGATTAGTTTGTCCTTTGCATTTCCATTCTTTTATTTGGAATCAAATTCCTCTCCAAATGAATCATTAAATAGTAACTCAACATCTGCACTACAGAAGGGCAAAGGGGCCTGATCATAAAACTTTTATGTTCAAAAGTGATATAATAAATGATATTCTTTACAGTTGACTGCAGATTGAAGTAGAATGTTCAGGACCTCAAAATCTGTGTTCAGATGAAGGGGATGCAGCAAATTAGATTGGAGTGGTGGTGTGACAGATCTTTCAAAAGATGTCTTCCTAATATTTTCTTTTATGCAAGGGAAAAGCTCTATCTCCAATATTTTATAGATGACTTCTTGGGGGGTCCAAGGATACTAATTTGTGGGGAGAAAGATACAATCTCTTTTCTTTGATTCAGGATCATTGAATGCAGTGATTTGCTGAATGAAATGAGAACATAACACTGGAATAGTTAGTAATTTACTCTGCTTCCCCTAACAAGGCCAATGCAGATAGTCTTCTCTAGTAAGTCATGATTTGGAGGCATTTAGACCTCAAAGCACGCTTACATATTTATTAATTATGTTATATGAATGTTACTGACTATATTAATATGATATTACATTAATAAATCATTAGTTACTTAGTTAATTTTTATTCTTCATTTGTACCTTAGCTGACTTTAGGGGTGAAATCAAAAGAAAACAAAAAAGCATATTTACAGGATACTAGGAAACTGATATGGGCATGCATTTTCTCAGGGAGTTCTGTCTCTTAAATTGCCTATCTGGTATCAGTAGAAAGGCCATGGGTTATTCTCCAAGAGTATGGATCTAAAACATTATAGAGATTCCCATGGCTTTTCTCTCTCTTTGTAAATCTGTATGTGCTACTTCATATTCCATAGGGAAGGATAAAGGGTTGTTCTGTTAGAGAAAGGATTTGAAGCATTACAAAGACACTCATGGCTTTTCCCATCTTTTCATAATTTTATAAATGTTGCTTCCTTTTCCATAGTTAAGGAAGAAAGTGTTAAAAGGATTCTGATTTTAAAGAGAAAAGGTCTCAGTTTACCAATATGAGTATACTCAAATATTCTTTATCAAACCATATTAATTCTTTTATATTCTTAAAGGAAGTTTGGCATTTGCAGTTGAAAAATTTTTAAATGGCACGCAGGAGGCATGGTGGATAGCATGCTAGGCTTGGAGGCAAAAACACATGAATTCAAATCCAACATTATGTACTTAGTAGCTGTGTAACCGTGGGCAAGTCAATATCTCTCTCTGTTTCATATAGGACCTACCTCCAAGGGATTTTTTAAAGATCAAATGGAATAATATTGATAAAGCACTTTGTAAACCTTAAGCATCATCGCTGTCATCATCATTTTTCATTATTATCACAAATATAGAACTACAGAAACTGTATATCATAGAACACATTATAGTAAGTTTTTTGCCAGACCTGCTGCAGCTTCGTGTCATAATTTTAAAATATTTCCTTGATGCACTTTGTGTCACTTTCTAAACCATCCCCACTAAAAAATCCTCTATAGAAAAGAAAATAATTGATCAAATGAATCAACATGGTCACACATCTGACATTGTGTGCAACATTCTGCATCTGTAATCATCTGCCTCTTCACTGAGAGAAAAAAACCTATCTTAACATTGGTCTTCTGGAACCAAATCTGGTCATTGGCTTTAATGTGAATGATTATGTCTTTATGTGTTAGCATACTACTTCTTTGTATTTACTAAATGCTTATTGAAGTGAGTTATTTAGGCATTTTTTATAACTCAATCCTAAGACTTTTTACAGCTGAAATTCTTGATTTAAAGAATAGGATGCAGATGTTCTTGGCCTTTGATATCAGCACAATGGAGCTCTTCTCTAAGTTGGAGACATATTCTCATGTATCTGTGTAGTTAATCATTTATAAGAAGTAAAATAACAGTCCATGAAAAGAAGCTGAAGTGTGATCAACTCATGTATTCTAGTCTTTTACACTATGAGGCAAGCAGTATAGCTATTCTATTTCATTCAAAACTACATAATGTAGTATTTACAGAGCAGACAATGCATGCGTGTGTGTGTGTGTGTGTGTGTGTGTGTGTGTGTGTGTGTGTGCGCGCGTGCCGGCGAGTTCTCTAGGGGGGATACCTAAAATAGTATTGGAAAAACTCAAAAGAAGACTGCTGGGATTTCTTAGGTTAACTAAGGAGTAATATGGATTTTTTTTTTTGTAATTTGCATTAACTTTGACTCTGTGCCTGAGCTTCAAAAAATCCCCGTCAAAATAAACAAACAAGAGTGGGATCTCCCTAAGAGGAGAATAATGTTTGAGGCAAAGGGTTTGCCCTCATTGTAAGTATATCAACAGAGAATGAAATAACCAAAATTAGAAATACAAAATGAGCTATAAGGGAACTTAGAGACAACAAAATCCAACTGATACCATCAATAGAACCCTTATGGTAAAATACATAAAAAGTAGTTATTTAACTACTGCTTGAATACCACCCATGAGAAGAAACACACTTTTCACCAAAATTAATATAATTTATTTTTAGTTCACAACATTCAATTCTACAAGTTTTTAAGTTTTAAATTTTCTCCATTCCCCTTCCCCTGCCCCCTCCCCAAGACAGCATGCAATCTGATATAGACTCTACATATACATTCACACTAAATATATTTTCACATTATTTATCTTGCATAGAAGAATTATAACCAATGGAATGAATCATGAGAAAGAAGAAACCAGAGAAAACAAAATAGAGAGATAGCAAATAGTATGCTTTGATCTGCATTCAGACTTCATAAATCTTTCTCTAGATGTGGATAGCATTTTTTCATGATGAACCTTTTAGAGTTGTCTTAGAACCTTGCATTGCTGAGAAGAGCCAAGTCTATCAAAGTTAGTCATCACACAATGTGGCTGCTACTGTGTACAATGTTCTCCTGGTTCTTCTTTCCTCACTCAGCATCAATTCATGTAAGTCTTTCCAGGTTTTTCTGAAGTCCACCTGCTCATCATTTCTTATAGCACAATAGTATTCCATTACATACATATAACATAACTTTTTCAGCCATTCTCCAATTGATCAGCATCCTCTCAATTTCCAATTCTTTGCCACCACAAAAAGAGCTGCTATAAATATTTTTTGTAAATGTCCATACTTTTCCCATTTGTATGATCCCTTTGTGACACAGTCCTAGAAGTGGTATTACTGGGTCAAAGGGTAAATACATTTTTATAGCCCTTTGGGCATAGTTGAAAATTACTCCCCAGAATGGTTAGGTCAGTTCATAACTCTACTGACAATGTATTAGTGTTCCAATTTTCCCACATCTCCAGCATTTAAATTTTTTTTTTCTGTTTCATCATATTGGTCAATCTGATAGGTGTGATGTGGTCCCTGAGAGTTGTTTTGATATGCATCTCTCTAATCAATAGTGATTTAAGACATTGCATTACACTTTTTGTTAACTCTAGTTTTCAGTGAGATATTCCTGATATCATATCTAAATTGACCTGTTTATAATTCCTACTCATTACTACTTATTTTGCCTTTATGGGACATGATAAACAAATCTAATTCCTCTCCTTCAGGAATACTTTTTAAAGCAGCAAAAGACAAATATATTCCCAATTGCTATTCTCTACTTTTCTCTAGAATAATTAATTATGTACTATTATTTTACCTTATTCTCATCTGGCATGAAAACTGAAGTATATTTGGAGCCTTCCTCTGGATACTCTCCAACTATTCTTTCCTAAGTTGTGGTCTCCAGAAATAAGCATAATATCCAAATGTGGACTTCCTTTGGTAAAGAACATCAGGATTATCACTTGAAAGCCATTCCTCTCAGTTAAGTCCAAGGCCATGTTAGTTTTTTTTTTTAATTTTTATAATGCCACAGTATTCTATTAACTACTTATATTGAAACTGAATTCTGCTAAAGACCACAGATCATTTATCAGTCAAACTGTGGTTTAACCACTTCTTACAGCTGGTGTAAAAGAGAATTTGTTTTTATTTGGAATATAGTAGATAGCCTCGGAGTTCCCCATCCAATTTTGACATTTTTAAAATCTTTAAAAAGATTAGTTAGTGAAAGCAACTGATTCAATGTGGGTACAAAGGGAACTCTCTTATGATTGAAAAGAAAAGAAAGTTGAAAGTTTTTGTATAGAACAAGGGAAAGGTCAATGAGCATAACCATTTCTCCATTGTTATCTCTCTCCAACCTAGTACCAGCAAATGTAAGTGATGGTGTTTGGAGTAAAAATTGTTAAAGTCTTTTGAAATGGGGTGGAACCAAGATGGCAAAGAAAAGTCAAGAAGTTGCCTGAGCTCTTCCCAGTTAACCTCAGAAACAGCATTAAATCAAGCCTCTAAAAGAATTGTGGAGTGGCAGAATTCATAGAAAGAAAGAATGAAGTAACTTTCTAGCTCAAGATAACATAGAAGGACTTCAAAAAAGGCCCATCCCACTTGTTTAGAAGGGTAGCAGGAAAGCCAGTGGGGAGCTCTTAGCCACAGATCAGCAAATGAAACCCTTTGGTCTTGGCTAATCATGCCAATGGCACATAAAGCTACCTGTGAGGCCTCTAGCCCTGGAACCCAGAGTTCAATAGGCATGATAAAGATAGGCCACCCCAGTGCAGTGTGCAAGCCAACAGCACCTGTGACCCTGTGTACTGTAATGCCAAGGAAAGGCAACTTCTGATGCCAGAAAGCCAGTGACCAGGACAATGACTCCTAGCATGAGAAGCTAGATACAGGGCCCCTTTTGTCCTAGGAACAGAGCTCACCTTTAAAAGTCACCAATTATGCAAAAAAATGAGCAAAAAACAGCAAAGAGCCCTGACCATAGGAGGCTACTATGGTGACAGGGAAGATCAAAAAAGAAACTCAACAAAGACATAATGTCAAAATGCCTACATGTGAAGCCTCAAGGGGGAATATAAATTGATCCTAAGCATAAAAACAAAAACAAAACCTTGGAAAATCTCAAAAAAGATTTTAAAATCCAAGTAAGAGAATAAAAATTAGGAAATTGTTATATACAGGAATTATAGGGGGAAATTTCAGCAGCTTGGGAAAGGAAGTACAAGAATTGACTAAAGAAAACATCTGCTTAAAAATTGACTTGACAAAATAAAAAAAAAAATACCTCTGAAGAAAACAATTCCTTTAAAAGCAGTATTGGCCAAATGGAAAAGGAGGTACAAAAATTAATTGAAGGGAAAGATTCATTAAAAATTAGAATTGGGCAAGTGGAAGGGGCGGCCAGGTAGCACAGCGAGTAAGAGCACTGGCCCCAGAGTCAGGATGACCTGGGATTGAATCCAGGCTCTGATACTTAGTACCACACCCAGAAATAACTGGCCGTGTAACCTTGAGCAGTTTACCCCAATTTCTTTAAAAAAAAGAATTGGGCAAATGGAAGCTAATGACTCTCAGATATCAAGAAATGATCCAACAAAATCAAAAGAATGAAATAAAATGGGAGAAAATATAAAATACCTCTTTGGAAATACAACTAACTTGGAAAATAGGTCTAGGTGAGATAATTTAAGAATTACTGTACTACCTGAAAGTCATAATTTAAAAAAAAAGAGCTTGGACAGCATCTTTCAAGGGATTATGAAAGAAAACTGCCCTGATATCCTAGAACCAGTGGGTAAAATAGTCATTGAAAGAATTCACCTATCATTTCCTGTAAGAGATCACACAATGAAAACTAAGAAATATGGTAGATAAATTCAGATCAAGTCAAGGAGAATATAGTGAAAATAGCCAGAAAGAAACAATTCAAATATCAAGGAGCCACAGTGCGAAATGCACAGGAATTAACATCTATTTAAAGAATCAAATTGGGATATGATATTGTGGAAGGCAAAGGAGCTTGGATTACAACCAAGAATCAGCTACCCAGCAAAATTGAACATGATCTTTCAGGGAAAAGATGAACATTCATTAAAGTAGGGGTCGTTCAGTCATTTCTGATGAAAAGACAAAAGCTGAAGAGAAAACTTTGTCCTTAGATTCAAGACTCAAGAAAAGCATAAAACATTAAATAAGAAAGGGGAAAAGTCATAGTAACTAATTCTATCATGAAATTTAGAAGAGATATGCTTAGTGCATGTGGGTATAAGTTGGCTTTGGTATGATGGTAAAAAATTAAGGGATGAGAAAAAGGATTGTACTGGACAAAGAGGGAAGGGGAGGCAGAATGGAGTAAATTATATCACACAAAGAAGCATGAAAGTTTTTTTATAGTAGAGAGAAAGAAAGGATTGGGAAATCATTGTTTGAACACTACTCCAATTGCATTTGGCTCAAACAGGAAATAACATTCACACTCACCATCTTACCTGACAGGGAAGTAGGAGGGAAAGGGGAAAAGAAACAGGATGAGGGAGGCTGATAGAATGTAGGTGGTGGTCAGAAGAAAAATATTGGTAAGGAGGGATTGTGTGAAAGAAGAGAGGGATAGAGAAAAAAGAATAAAGAGGGAATAAACAAGATGGAAGGAAATAAATCTAACCACAAAATAAATAAGAAAGAAGCTACGGAGGTGAATGGAAATTTAGAAAAGCTAGACATGATAGACCTCTAAAGAAAACTGAATAGGGATAGAAATAAATATACCTTTTTCTTAGTGGTACATGGCACCTACCCCAAAATGACCATGTATTAGGGCATAAAAACCTCACAGTCCAATGCAGAAAGGCAAAAACATTAAATGCATCCTTTTCAGATCATGATGCAATTAAGTTATGTGTCATAAAGGGCCATGGAAATATAGGCTAAAAATTAATTGGAAACTAAATAATCTAATCCTAAAGAATGAGTGGGTCAAAAAACAAATGATAGAAATGATCCAATAATTTCATAAAAGAGAATGACAGTAATAAGACATACAAAAATTTATGGGATTCAGCCAAATCAATTATTACGGGAAATTTTACATCTCCAAATGCATACATCAACAAAATAGAGAATGATGGGATCAATAAATTGACCATGCGATTTAAAAAAATGACAATTAGAAAATGAACAAATTAAAAGTCTCCAAATAAACACCAAATTAGAAATTTTGAATATCAAAGGAGAGATTAATAAAATTTAAAGTAAGATTTTGAACTAATAAATAAAACTAAGAGATGATCATATAAAAACAATAAAATATATAAACTTTTGGTTAATTTTATTTAAATAAAAGGAAAGAAGTAAAACAAATTACCAGTATCAAAAATGAAAAGGGTGAATATACTACCAATGAAGAGGAAATTAAAGTAATAATTCAGAGCTCTTTTCCCAACTGTGTGCCAATAAATTTGACAATATAAATGAAATGGAGGAATATTTACTACATACATATGCATATATATGCATACACACATACATATATAGTCATTTGCTGCAATCTAGTTGTGAAGGAATGATTCTCCTCAGTGAGCTTTTGAGATTCTTTTTCCATCTCGCAAATTCAGCTTTTAAGGCATTCTTCTCCTCATTGCCTTTTTGAACCTCTTTTGCCATTTGAGTTAGTCTATTTTTTAAGGTGTTATTTTCCTCAGTCAGGCTGTTGACTCTCATTTCATAGTTTTTCTCTTCCCAATTTTTTCTCCACTTTTCTTATCTGCTTCTTAAGGTACTCAATGACCTGTAACCAGCTCATATTTTCCTTTGAAGCTTTTGGTGCAGGAGTTTTGACTTCATTATCTTCCTCCTGTTCCATGCTTTGATCCTTTTTGTCCCCAAAATAGGAGTCTAATGTTGGATTCTTCTGGTTGCTTTGCTCCCTTTGCCTGGTCATGTTGCCACTCAGTTATTTGACTTTTGGGCTTTTTGCCACAGTAGGACTCAGTTACCATACAGGGGAGCTTCATACTGAATTCTGGGGTTTTCTCAGATTCCAGAGGTATTAGTTGGGTGCCCTCTCTGAAGCCTCAACATGCTCTGGCAAGCTGGTCACACATCCCAGGACCTCCACCTTAGACCTCAATCTAGATCCAAGCAGGTTAAAGCAAGAGTGATTACCCTTCAGACTGGTCACTTGGTCTCCCTACACTCTCCAGGCCAGGAGCTGAAGCTGACACATGGTGGTGGCTGTGCTGCAGCCCTGAGCAGCTTCTTGCCCCAGGGGCAAAAGCCGATGTGCTCCCAACTACTGGGTCCCAAAGTCCACACTGTACTGACCTCTCACTTTATCCTTAACATCTATGTGTTGATAATTTTGGACTGCCACAGCTTCTGGTAATCTGGAGTCCCTCCAGCTTGTGGCTGGTCAGGCCTACCCTCAGGCTAAAATCTCAGTGTGGAGCTGGGCTCGGCTCCCAGACCACTGTGCTGGCCAATTTCTGCTAGCCCTCTGGGCTGTCCTCAGTGGGGGGTTAGCTTCTCTGTGTCATTTTGTGGGTTCTGTAGCTCCAAAGTTTGTTCAGAGTCCTCTTTTACATGGATGGGAGGTGATAAGAGCCGGAGCCATGGGGAAGTCCTGTTTCTGCTCTCCCATCTAGACTCTGCCCCAAACCACAACTTCAGCATCATTACAGGATACAAAATAAACCTAAATAAATCATCAGCATATCCACATTTTTCTAACAAAGACAATCAGAAAGAGATTAAAATATTAATTCCATTTAAAATAATTGTAGCAATATAAAAATATTTGGGAGTCCAAAATTATGTAGAAAGCAGCAATCACCTGATCTAATATTTGGTACTGACTAGGAAATAGAGTGATGAATTAGTAGAATTGATTAGGTAAAGAAGACATGGTAGGGGGTGGCAAGGTAGTACAGTTAATAGAGCACCGGCCCTGGAGTCAGGAGGACCTGAGTTCAAATTTGGCCTCAGACACTTAACACAAAATCTAGACATGTTGCCATGGGCAAGTCACAACCCCAATTGCTCTGCCTTCCCCATCCAAAAAGAGAGGAAAAAAAAAGAAAACATGGTAATAAATGACTATAGTAATCTACTATTTGATAAACTCAAATAAATGACTATAGTAATCTACTATTTGATAAACCCAAAGACTCTACGTCTTGGGATAAAGACTCACTATTTACTAAAAAATGCTGGAAAAACTGAACAAGAGTCTGGCAGAAACTAGGCATAGACAAACTTTGCATACCATATGCCAAGATAAGTTCAAAATGGGTTCTAATTTGGACATAAAAGGTGATACCATAAACAAATGAGGAGACCAAGGTATAGTTTACCCATCAGATCTATGGAAAGGAGAAGAATTTATTACCAAATAGGAGTTAGAGAAAATTATGAAATGCAAAATGAGTAATTTTGATTACTTTAAATTAAAAAAGTTTTGTGCAAACAAAACCAATGCCAGCAAGTTTAGAGGGAAAGCAAAAACCTGGGGAACAATTTTTACCACCAGTCTTTCTGATATAGGTCTCATTTCTCAAATATATAGAAAACTGAGTTGAATTTATAAGAATACAAATCATTCCCCAGTTGATAAATGGTCAAAAGATATGAGCAGGTAGCTTTCAGACAAAGAAATTAATGCTCTTGTGATATGATAAAATGTGCTAATTCACTATCAATTAGAGAAATTCAAATTAAAACAAGTCTGAGGTACCACTTCACACCTATCAGATTGGCTAAGGTGATAGAAAAGGAAAATTATAAATGTTGGAAAATTGGGACACTAATGCCTTGTTGGTGGAGTTGTGAATTGATCCAATTACTCTTGGGAGTAATTTGAAACTATTCCCAAAGGACAATCAAACTGTGCATACCCTTGATGCAGCAATACCACTACCGGATCTATATCTCAAAGAGATAATAAAAAGGGAAAAGAGCCTACCTGTACAACAATATTTGTAGCAGTTCTTTTAGTGCTAGTGTAGAATTGGAAATAAATGGAATGTCCCTCAGTTGTTGAATAGCTGAATATATTATGGTATATGTATGTAATGGAAGACTTTTGAGTTATAAGAAATGGTGAGCAAGCAGATTTCAGAAAACCCTGGCAACACTTTAAATGAACTGATGCTGAATGAAGTAAGCAGAACCAGCAGTACATTGTACAAAGTAATAGCAACATTGTGTGATGAGCATCTTTGATAGACAACTCTTCTCAGCAATACAGTAATTCAAGACCATTTCAAAAGACTCATTACAGAAAATGCTATCTACATTCAGAGAAAGAACTATGGAGTCTGAATGCAGGTCAAAGCATACTATTTTCATTGGTTTTTTTTTTAGTTTTGTTCTGTTTCTTCTTTCACAACATGAATAATATAGAAATATGTTCATGTAATTGCACATGTATAACCTATATCAGATTGCTTACCATCTTTCAGTAGTGGGGGGAATTGAAAGGAAGGAGAGAGAAAAAAATTAGAACTCACAATCTTATAAAAAATTAATGTTGAGAACTGTCTTTACATGTAATTGGGAAAAATAAAACATTATTTACCAAAAAAGGTCTCTTGCTATAATAAAATTTGCCTCCCCCAAAAGGAGGAAAATTGTTAATTAGAACAGTGAAAGAGGCATATAAATCATCATTCACCTTTAGTAGAAAATCAAGACTAAAAATAAAGAGGCAATAGTTAATTTGGGGAACATAGGGGAAAAAAGACCCAGGAATTTTCAGTACTCAAATGTCATAGATGAAAGAAAGTTGTGTTTTCTTAAAAAATATGAAAATCACATTATAATAAAATGATTAACAGTAGTTCAATTCACTGTCAAAGCAAATGTTTTGTGTTTATGTTTGTATTTATTTCATCTTGTACTTTGTTTTGTTTGTTTTTCATAGATGTTATTTATATCCAGTACTTAATTGATTTATTTCAATAATAAGATATTTTTAAAGTACAAGCATATAACATAGACCTTTAAATAGTATGACCATACTAAAAAAAATGTTATCTTTAAGCCCTAAAATCAGCTTTATAGAACTGATACAGCTAAATCAACCCTGAAAATCATGGCTAGCATCAGAAAGACCAACTGTTTTCTTTTAAACAATATAACTCACTTTGAAAAAGGAACATTTTCCTGAGATTTGTTTTGTATAACCCAAACTTGCTGTGTGTCAAGTGCTCACTTTACAATAGAATATGGATTCTACTAACAATAAAAACTTAATATTATTAGTTGCGTTGTTAAATTGTTTACATTATCTTTCCAGACTGCTCAGTATGGGGCAAGAATAACTTCTCTCCAAACCCTGTTTTTCTTGTGATTAATATTTTATTGAGCATTAATAAATACAACAACTGAAAAAATAAAATTTCCCAGAAATATTATAACTACTGTCTCTATACAATCACTAAGAGGGATAATTTTCTGTAATATATAGCATGTATGCCATTTTAATATTTGTAATGAAGTTTTTTTTCTCTCTCAGTATTTTCAATTATTAACAAAAGTAATTTATTTAAGGGGACATTTTGTCTTTATTTCCCAAATGTATAAAGAGATGTTTTTCTATCTTCTGTTCAAAATGATTAGTCAAATCACTGGACCCATTTTTTTTTGGTAAACTGAGAGAATAGATAAAATCTAAAGTTCTTACCAGCTTCATCCAAAATTCATAAGTATACCTTATAATAAACATTGTGAAACATCATAGAGACCTGACTTCAGAGCCAAGAGTTCCTGGGTTCAAGTCTAACCCCTAACACATTGATTGAGTCACCTTGGATGAGTCACTCAATTTTTCAGTACCACTGTCAACTATAAGATTATAAAGTATAGAATGATTATTCCTTTGTCAACTGCCTTACTCACTCTGTCGTGTTGCAAAGCAGATAATCAACACTTATAAACCCTTTAGGGTTACTTTAAACTGAAAAAGAAGTTTTGTGCATCATGATAATGGAATAGGGAAGATTTTTTCCCCAGACTTCTGCCAGACATTTAATAATTTTCTGACTTTGGAGAATTATATTGTGCTGTGGATGGAATATTGGTCATTTATAATACATGTGTGGAAGAGAGCCTTTAAGTTAATTTTCATACTTCCTGTTACTTCTATGAGGCTCCATTTTTCACAGCCACCAATCAGTATTAGCATTCAGATTTCGTCCATCCCCAGTTTTCACCCCTCTCTCCACACCCAAGCAGCATATTCTAATGATAAATGTCAGTCTCAGTCCATCATCCACTGCAGTAGAGGTACTAGATGTGCACCAAACATTACATTTATACAACTTATAAATTGCAGAACCATAAGATTTTATCTACAAAATCAAAATTTGCATATATTTAGTATGTAATCTTAAAGTGTTCTACATATTTTCTTACATAAAAAGGACTTTTCCAGAAATATGTTTTAGGAAATGTAGTTTTCCCCTGTGACATCAGGAAAATATCCATACTTAATCAAAATGACTTCATGAACTTAACTGCACTTCAAAAAAAATTTTTTATTCATCTCTTTATCCAAGCATTTTATGTCTTTCCCACTGACCCCCCACCATTGAATGATTATAAAGAAAAAAAAAAAGAAAACACTTAGAACACATATGCATAATAGACTAAAATGAATTCTAGTCTTGGCAATAACAAAAAATGAATGACTTTTTCTTCATTTTAAGTTCCTATAAGTGTCAATTGCACTGATTTTTTGCATTCTTATTTTGGGAGGTTGATGATGCTTAGCAGATAGATTTGAGGGGAAAACAAGATAAACAGTTCTATGCCTTAAGACAAATGAAAGAAACAGGGAACCTATTCAGTTGTGATAGCTAAAATGAACTTTATTAAAAAATAAAAAAATAAGTTTTTCTCATGTAGTACTTTTTGTGAACTTGCCATGTTGAATTGACACTGAACTGTTACTTATTAAGGGAGAAAATACTGTGTCCCTAAGCATTTTCCTTTAAAAGATCCAGGGCTTTGCCTCTTGGGTTGGTTCCTTCACTCACGCATCTCATAACTCCCTCAGGTGCTTTTATCAGATGTTCTTTTTGAGTTTCAGGGGCCAAAACAAGTTGTTACATGGTTTTTAAGCTTCCTTGATGAACCTGCCTGAGGTTTTCATTTGTGCCTCGGATGAGAAACCTAGAATAATACTTTGAGATTTTTGCTGTATGAATAGTTGAAGATTTTTCAATCCTATAGATCTTGTAAGGACTTATCTTTTACTCTTGGACCCTTTGGGAACGCAGAGGACCTCCACATCATGATGCTACATCACTGAAATTTAATGGATTAGTGTTCTTCCTTGTTTAAGTATATTGCATTCGCTGTTTTAATCATAGAGGTTGAATGTCTTTATTACTGACCAAATACAATTGCTGTATCATTGCCTTATATTTCGGCAATATTCCCATAACTTGGCATATAATTTTCAGAGTATTTCCAGTTTTCAAAGGCATTTAGACTTTGGATGAAATGTCCAAACCTGAGATTTAATTCTTGAGGAGAAATTACAGTAGAAGTGCAAAAACTTGTTTCACTGAAGTAGATCAGTAAATTGTCATTATCATATATAGTCTTAGAGAAATCCTGTGGGGGCATTAAGAGAGTATGTCACTCAGTCGGTATTCATCAGATGCCAAACATGAACCAGGTTGTGCTGACTCTGAGGCCAACCTGAACCCTGCTATTTTAACCACTAGACACATGCACGAACAGAAATAAAAATTGAAGGCACATGTGCATACAAATACACTGTGTCTATCTGTGCATATGTGTATGTGTCTTGGCCTCAGAATGATTACAACCTGGGTTCACAGGTTTCTGACACATACTGACTGAGTTGCCTTGAACAAGTCACCGAACTTCTGAGCATCTCAGGTGCAACTGTTTAAAACCATGAATGGGTTGTGTGTGTATGTGTATGTGTTTTTGTGTGCTTGCGAGAACTCTACTGTGAGGAAATGTTGTTCCCATTTAATGTGTAAGGAATCTACGACTGAGTAACATATCAAGTGTTTGAGGCAGAATCTTCGCTGTGTTGTTTCCTAATGATCATTTCACTTTCATGCTGAAAGACGTTCAGTGACCACCTGTTGTTCCTAGGACACAAGACAAACTTCACATTCTGACATTAAATTCCCCCAGAACCTAATTTAAACCTACATTTTAAGTTTCATTTCATTTTGCCTTACTTCTCATTGGCTGTGTTTACCAGCCAAACTATGCTGGCAGGTGTTGAACTTAATATTCCATCTCTTGCCTCTTTGTTTTTGAACAGATTCTTCTCCATGCCTCAAACATTCTCCCTACGCATCTTCACCTTTTAAAATCCTTTGGGTATCTGTAATGGGAATGTAAATTTAAAGATCTTCCCTGCCCCTAGGCTAAAGTGCACCTGGAGCCTTGGGTGGGAGGCTTGTTTTTCAGTAGATACTTCTTGATTGGCCAGTGGGTCAATAAGGTTGTTACATTCTCTGAGCCAGGAGAAGGCTATATAAGCCCTGATGTGTAGCTTTGTTTGGGGGCTCACTTTGAGAAGTGTTCTGTGATTTGATCTGGATTCTGGGAAGCCGTTGTTGAGAGTCCCCCGGCTTTGAAACCAAGATGTTGTTTGGTATGGATATAATGGTTGGACAGTTTGGAAATTTGTCTACTTGATCTGTTTCTGTCTTGATAATTCTGTCTGTATACTTTGAAGTTCGGGGAGCTGACCTTTTTCCCCTGAACTAGGTAAATGATACATATGTTTGACTGATTAAAGTAAGCTTGTTAACCCATTTTGAGTTGCTTTCCTTTAACAAAGCAGATCTAAGAACCTGTATGGGCAGCCACCCTGAGGACGCTTGGGGTGCTTGCTGCCACAAAATGGCATCACGAACAGGATCTGCAGAGTAAAAGGAAAGTATGGGGGCTGGGATAATTGTTTGTTTCCCAGTTGTGGTAGCTGTGACTCTGTGGAGCCATGTACCAGGAGAGAAGAATGGCCTGCATGCAGACTTCGCTGAGCTGAGAGCAGGAATGGTGAGCTGCCTGCATCGGGACCTGGGCAGAAGCCAGGAGTGGCTGCCGCCAGCGGGAGGAGAAGGAGCCCAGGAGTTCAGAATTCAGCTGCAGGAAAAGATAAGAACTGAGCAGCAAAGCAGGGGCACTGAGTGTGCTTCCTGGCTGCATCCCACAGTTTGGGACCCAGGGGGAGGATGGACTTGTGACTATGGTGGGTGGGATGAAGTGCCTTGGGTCCCCAGGGACCCCACCTTGTTGGTTTTGTTGCCCAGCCCCCTCTCTGTACTTGGAAGCAGGGGCTGGAGCTGTGTGAGGAGGACACCCTCTCCCCCCATGAGAACTTTATTTGGACTCTTGTTTTGAATTGAAGTGGTAATGCAATGTATTTTGTGTTTGTTTAAGGCCCAGTGGCCACTTTGGTAACTTTAGTTATGTATCTTGCAAATGTGACCTATGATTGTTAATGCTAATTCAAAAGTAAATTGTTTATGCTATGGGCATGAAAGATCTTGGGGCCGAATGTAATGGGAATGTAAATTTTGAAGATCTTCCCTGCCCCTAGGCTAACGTGCACCTGGAGCCTGGGGTGGGAGGCTTGTTTTTCAGTAGATACTTCTTGATTGGCCAGTGAGTTTACAAGGTTGTTACATTCTCTGAGTCAGGAGAAGGCTATATAAGCCCTGATGTGAGGCTTTGTTTTGGGGCTCACTTTGAGAAGTGTTCTGTGATTTGATGAAACTCTGGGCGAGCCGTTGTCCAGAGCCCCCCAGCTTTGAAAAACCCAGATGTTGAAACCCAGATGTTGATTTGGTATGGATGTAATGGGTGGATAGTTTGGAAAGCTGTCTACTTGATCTGTTTCTGTCTTGATAATTCTGTCTGTATACTTTGAAGTTCGGGGAGCTGACCTTTTTCCCCTGAACTAGATAAATGATACATATGTTTGACTGATTAAAGTAAGCCTGTTAACCCATTTTGAGTTGCTTTCCTTTAACAAAGCAGATCTAAGAACCTGTGTTGGTAGCAAACCCTGAGGACACTTGGGGTGCTTGCTGCCACAGTATCTCATTGTCTTCTGTGCAGTAGGCACTAATAATAAACACTTGTGGAATTGAGTTAAATTATAGGGAAACATTTTAAAGGAAAGAATTTCAGGCATATCACAGCCATGACATTCCATTTGTGTAGTGTTGTTGTTTAGTCATGTTTGACCCTTTGTGCTGCTATTTGAAGTGTTCTTGGTAAAAATATTGGAGTGGTTTGCCACTTCCTTCTCCAGTTCATTTAACAGATAAAGAAACCAAGGCAAACAAAGTTAAGTGACTTGCCCTGGTTCACACAGCTATTAAATATCTGACACTGGATTTGAACTCAGGAAGAGGAGTCTTCCTGACTCCAGGCCCGACACTCTATCCACTTGCCATTTATCTGCCCCCAGGAACATAAGGGGTCTCTTAATGAAGCTGATCCTGCCCTTTACATAAAAAAAGCAACTGTGGGGTGATACTTGTCAATTGAATATAGGCAAAACAAAAATAGTATAACTACAAGATGGAATATTAGCCCTGAACTTAATGATTATTCAGACCAAAATCCTCATTTTTTAGGTGAGGGAAATGCAGAGAAACAAGGTGACTGATGAACCATCTACATCGTGACAGGGCTGGAATATGAACTGGGTTTCCTGATTCCTAGTTTAGTAATGTCCTTTCCACTAGACTACGTTGCACTATAAGGTCATACTTATAATTAATGATTCTATAATTGGCCTTAAGATCTCAAATATTACTTTGTAGATTTTTCATCATTATGTTCATGAAAATAAAATATGTACAAGTGTAATAATTATGCTCACTAAAATTAATTGCAATGATTGATTCAGTTAATTTATAAACATTTATTAATTACTACAAAATGAAGAACTACAATGTACTAGGTCCAATTGAACAAAAATAGATTAATAATCACAAAAAGTTTTTCCTCCAATTAAAAAATCATAACATGAGCTGCAGTTATTTTTAAATGCATATTGTTTTGAATGAAATGAATAATACAACATAGAATGAACATGGTAAATTAAATGGGAAAATTAGTTATTTTAATGTTAAAATATTTAAGGTTAAATTTATATTTCAGATATGACTGAGCTTGATGCGAAACTGAAATTGAATGGCAATCCAACGATCAGAAGAAATAAATTGAATAATTATTTCACGTGAGTACCTAGAATATAATGAGAGTTCCTTAGTTTGATGGATTAAAGACATATGCAAGAATGTCTTTGGGAACTTGTTCATTTAGTAAGAAGCATCTCCAATTTTTCTGTGGGGGTAAGCTAGTTTTGATTTCTAAGAAGCCTTGATATGTCTTTGAGGGAGATCAGGAGTGAGGATAGTCAGCACAGTTTTGACAGAGAAGTTCCATAATGACTGGAATGGAGTGTGAGGCACAGGTTCTTGGTTAAGTTCTTGGGGAGGTGGTCACTGAACCTTAATAGAGGAACTATTGTAGCAACTTCTGCCCACAGGATATGCCCAGGGATCATTGAGTGGGACTCTGTGATCCTTCAAGATAGTCCTAATCAGCAACTAGTTGATCTCTGTGATCTCACAGCTAAGGAGCATTAGTCCATACAGGTTATTTCATCTTCTTAAAATTTGTCTGAGAAATGTCAACATGAATACTACAAAGTTAAAGCTCATAACTCTCCCTGTTTAATATAATAACCATATCAGTCAAGATCATCTCACAACATTAAACTTTAACCCCTATAAGCTAATTGGCATAATAAGAGTACAAAATGTAAAAGGACCAGTTTCTAGACAGTAGAAGAACATGTCTTTCTGACCTTCTCATTAAAAAAATCATTCAAAGTACATAGTAAAAGAGAGGGTTCAAATGTTATTTGCTTCCAACATGAAGAGATTCAGTAGTAATCGGACTTATATTTTCCTCTCATAGAATGATGCTCTTGTGATATTAGGAAAAACCTTTCAAAGAGAAGTGAGACTTGGAAACGGGGCTCTTTTCCTTGTTTAATACTTAATCTCCCTATGGGACCAAACCATTGTCTCTATTTCTAATATCTGGTGCATTGAGTTTCAAAAGGATATTTCAGTTGACTGTTCCTATTACCCTAACATATCCTATGCATTGCCTATCGATTTACAAAATTTTAATTGAATAACTCTTTATGTGCAAGGCTCTCTGTTCCAAACACTGAATAATAAAACTATATAAGTATAACTATAGCTATAACTATATACACACACACACACACACACACACATACACACACACACACACATATATATATATATATATACACTAAGGAGGCAGCTGAGGGTAAGAAGAAAAACACCAGGATTTGGAATAGGAAAGACACAAATCATAGTTACTATATACTTACTTACTATATCTGATTTTTAACTCATTATTTCACCTTTCTGGGCCTCAGTTTCCTCATTTTTAAAATGGGAGTGATGCTGCTTATTTCATGTGTTACAGTAAGTACAAAATTACAATGTATATATGACATTTCATAAATTGCAAAGGGCTACCTGTATAAATGTTAGGAAATATACAAGATTCAGATAGCTGCTTTTCCCCTAATGTGTTTGGTACAATTATGAAAGAGAAAAAAATACCTTATTTTCAAACAATTCTTTCCCCTAATTAATCAGAGTAAATCTGACACTACAACTTTAGTAACACCATTGAATCAGTTCATTTGGGGGAATCAAATTAATTATAGGTTATTATGTAGAACAAATCATTTGATTGATCCATTAAATACGTAGGAAGGGGCAACTGCAAGAAAATTTAAAAATTATATATCAGCAAAACTCTATTACCTCTAGTAAGTCCTCATTGGAGTGTGGAGGTGATTTGGGTACTTGAAGACTATGTCAGTAGTATTATTCAGTCTATGATAGGTCTTATCAATATGTCAAGGCTGAGAGTATGAACTTGGCTCTAGGTCAGTTAGCCAAGGATCATTTTGGTTAAATTAGGAGAAATTCATCACCAAAGTTGGCTATGAGATGTTGAGATTCTTTTAACTCCCAGAAAACTAATGACGGTTACTTACTGAAGTGTGTCTTAATATCAGTGATCTGTAATGATTTGTTCTAGTGAGCCAAATATCCTTACTAATTTCTCTGACCTTTTGAAATATTGAAGGAAATCAGTAAAAATCTTTAATCAAAATGAAGTATAATTCACAACCTAATAGGCTGTGGGACTTTCTGTGATGCCAGGGTTGATTAGTGCCCTGATGCCTAATAAAATTTGAGGATCATTCCTTCAATCTAGTAGGAAGCAAAGATGCAAAACCTAGGAGGAAAACTCTAATAATACCTCTTTGGGGAAAAAAAAAAGTCACGGCTATTATTTTATAGTCTCATGCTAATGAGTGGTTTCTTCAACTTGTAAGGAAGAAATCTGATCATAAAATAGAAGTAACTTTGGAAGTAAATAAATGCAGGAATCTAGGCTTTTTAAAATCCTGACTGACCAGCTGACCAGTGTTTGTTAAGAATGAAAGGTGATAGACATTATATACATAAGAGACTACAAAGCTATAAATATTTACCGAAGGATACCTAGAGAAAATATAGGAGGAAGTCAACAGTCTCACAGTCTATGTCTGCTAGTTATGAAGTGGAAACTCAATACAGAACACAGAGGTCTCCACGACAGCTAGGTAGCTGAAAGAGTGCTAAGCCTAGACTCAGGAAGAACAGAGTTCAAATCCAGCCTCAGATACTTACTAGCTATGTGAAAATAACTGGATCTTTTCAGTCTCAGTTTCATTAACAGTGAAATGAAGATAATATCACCTGACTCCAAGAGTTGTGAGAATAAAATGAAATATTTATAAAGTGCTTAGTGCAGTATCTGGCACAGAGTAGACCCTGTAAAAATGCCTGTTCCCTTTTTTCCCATCTCCTTCAGCCTTCTGCACTCTGAAGTACCTTGTACGGTCATATCGTTGAAGGTTCATGGTGAAATGAAAAGAACAGTGCCAAGTTAACCTCAATTTTTATACTGTGTAGGACAGACAGACAAAACAATGATACCGACAGCACTGCTGTGACATGTCCTGGGGGAGTAATTTACTAGGCACATCAGGGAGAAAAAGGGGTTTAGGAGGAACTTGTGACATTAGGGATGTATGTCTGATAAAGGTTTATAAGATCTGAGGTCAGATAATATGTGCTCATGGCACTCATAACTATGGACTCTGTCCTTTTGAGCCTTTTCATAGGTAACTAATTACCTACAGCCATCTAAACTTTTCAGGATTTTTGTTGACTATTGATTAGATACTACTTATAAGCTTGAAAGAGCAATTAGTCAACAAACCCCTCTCTAAAACCCAAGATTCAATTTTAAACCCTGGAGATATTTGTCTCTTAGTTAAATTGGGATGGGTGGCCAAGGAGAGAGAATGTAAAGAACCTAGTTCAGATGATTGCATTGAACCATGAAAAAAGAAAGAATGCTGGCACAAATGAGAGGGAGTATCTTCTAGCCAAATGTATCAAAGCTGGGAAAACAAGGATTCTCTTTCTTAGACAAACTAAGGACTCTCATCTTTAAGACCATGGGGTTTTTGTTTTGGTTTGGTTTTATTGTCCTCTAAAAAGTAGTTTTTAAAAGGCAAAAATAAACCCAGTTACTATTGCAATTTATCCTACCTATTTCTTCCTAAATCACTGGTTTTCTTTTGTGAATTTGGGTCAAGCACTACGATGAAATAACTGTGAATACTATCTTCCCATTGGATTCAAGAAGGGATATCTGCTAAGTACTTCCTGTCTTATGAGCCATAAAATGGATATGCAGTTGTAATTGGTTACACTTGACAGAAAATGAAAACAGTACTATTTTTCTATTGACTTACAACTTCTTACTATAATCTTGGATTGAATAAACAGCAATAAAATCCTTCTCACATATTGGACTTTCCATTTCAAGGTAGATAACATGAAAGTATGCTTAATTTCTCCATTCTGGAGATACACACACATAACATATGTATGTATGTGCATATCTGTGTAATACACATATAAATATATGTATATATATGTGTGTGTATACCCTGTTTTGATCTGTTTGTACATCCATCATGAACAAGAATGGACTCTAAGTTTGGATAAGAGATACTCATAACACCAAACGTAAGGGGGTAGAGAAGGAGATGCCAAAGGTATAAGATTTGAATCCAATACCATCCAAAAACATTAAGCATGTACTATGTGCCAGGCACTGTGCTAAGTGCTGTGTCTACAATTAATAAAAATAAATACAGTCCCTGCCCTCAAGAAACTTAAAGTCTGAAGGGGGAGACAGCATGCAAATGGAGGCAAGAAAGCAGTGGGGAGACCAGAAGCTACCTGGCACAGGGGCATCCTGTCTCCATGAAGTTGAAACCAGGCAAAGCAGCAGATGCAAAGTAAAGTAAACTGAGAGTCTAGTTTCTACTTTCTATGAAGGAAAACTTTGGGAAGAGTTTGGTACTCTACACCCTAGACTTCCAGTCAGAGGGGAGGGGAAGTTCAGGGAGATTGTGTGACTCAAAGCTTGAGGTGGCAGCATGGAGGTAAGTTTAGAATGATGAACTTATTGTGGGAGAGTAATTATGTTCTGTGGAGTTACAATGAGGTGGAGCAACAGAGGGTGATACTGATGTTAATGTATGGACCATAATCTTGAATTTCTCTAGTACTCTAGATGTTTTTGTAGTCATTTTTATTGGCCCTTAAAAATAAAACTAGAAAGTAAAATATTTTTACATTTCATAGTAATATGTAACCTTTTACATCCTGCTCTGTGCTGGATGCTTTGGAAGACACAAAGCTAAAATAATGTATGATTCCTGCTTTAGGGTGGTATAAGATCGTGGTGCTTTAGGGTGGTATAAGACATTCTGAAAAGCTGTCATACAATATGATGATGATCAATTTACGTGAGTTACACACACACTATAACATACTATTTTATTGCATGTCATGTTGTCACAGTTACAATTTAGATTTTTGTAGGATAGGGTGGTTAGTGAATAACCTGATCAAATCTACCCCCCTGCCTCAAGATAAGATTACAGAACACAGACCTTCATCAGAACATGCCTTCTATAAAGGAAGGCATGTATGTTTGCCCCAGGCACATTTTCCTTCTGTCAGTACCATGAAGTGCCCCACTGGGGACCTAACTGGCCAGTTCCAGTTTGGCAATGCAGTTCTTTCCTCCCCTCCCCTTCCCATTCCTGCTCTCTTCTCCTCTTCCCTTTCCATGTTCTTCTCTCCCCATCTCCTTTTATCTCTCTGTCCAACTTTACCCTTACCTGTGGGTATTCTACCTGAAGAAGTATAAATGGCGATCATTGAAACCTCGCAAGATATCTTGGGGTTTATGGGTTACATTTCTTTTTAAAGGACCATAGCTTACACCAGAGCTTAAACAGCTTAAACTGTCAAAACTTAGCATAGGTAGGGACCAATATAAAAACAGGCTAAACTTCTTTGAGCCACAGATAGATTCAGTAGCTCACTTTACAAGTACAGGTATAATTAAAAATTGAACTACTTCGCAAATAAACCATATTAAAGGAAGGGAAATTTCAATTAATATCAATTATACTTTACTTAAATATTTTTATTTATCATGAAATCACTCTAATGTTAAAAATTGCTAAGTGGTACAAGTTTTAGGACATTTTTCAAGTTTTCTTGCTGTTTCGTTTTAATTAATGGGGTATATAACATTTCTTGTCAGAAGTCAGTTTCTCATACTTTGGAATCATGTTTGAAATATTTTTTTTTTCTTTTTTGGAGAGGGGAGTGCAGGGCAATTAGGGTTAAGGGACTTGCTCAAGGTCACATGGCTAGTAAGAGTTAAGTGTTCTAAGGCCAGATTTGAACTCAGGTTCTCCTGATTCCAAGAGTGATGCTCTACTCACTGCACCACCTAGAAACCTCTGAAATTAATTTCTTTAGGAATCTGAAAACTAATCTTAGTAGCTGCTTCATTTTCTGATTTTACTTTTTTGAAAAGCCATTGTTCCCCACTGAAATTTTTCAAAAATTTGAATGCTTTAATTTGTTTTTTTATTGGTGTCCAATTTGCTTAAGTCAAAATGTTTTGATTCAAAATGGTTGCAAAGATTTTATTCCTTTGGAGCAGCTATTATACTTGACAAACAAGGCACATGATTTTGTCTCTTATGTAAGTAAACAGGCATCTATTTGTCTACTCTGGATTAAAATTCTGTGTTCTGATTTGATTTTCCATTTCTTTTTATCATCAATTTTACAAAGTCACCCCCAAACTTTAATGTTAGAACCAAAAAATCTCCATAGAAACTGCTCGCATACAAAGAAATACTGAACTGAGTGTACTTAGAGAGTGCCAGACACTCCTGTAACTTGGAGGGCAGCTTTGCGGTGAGGGAGAACAAGTCTTCGTGTTGTTGCCACTCATCACAGAGTGGGCATCAGCTGTGTTGGCACATGGCCACGCATCTGGCCACACTCGTTTTGTCCCTGTTCAAGGCCAATAACAACTGAAAACACGGCAAAAAGATACGACTCTCACTGCTCTCAGACAAGGGACAGACTAACCATGGTTGGTTGCTGCAGGTCACATGACAAAAAAGAGAGTGTGTGCAGTGACAACCCACCCACCCAGGTACGACAGACACAATAGTGAATAGTGGAAGCCAGGTTAAGCGGGGCACAGATAACGTTCTCATTATGTCTTTACATCCTCTTAATATTTTGTAAGCAGCCTGAAATCCTTTGGCAGATCACATGTTGTACTGGCTTACCTTAAACCCAAATCTCTCTGGTTCTCCTCGTTTAGCCAACAATAGGTCCCAAGCCAAGCCTATGGGGACACTGTTTGGACCTTGATTGTTCAGAGTGAATGTAAACAGGAGATGTTTCTGTTTTGGCCAGAAACCCTGAGGGTTTTCTGTGTGTGTGTGTGTGTGTGTGTATGTGTGTACACACCTATAGATATGTATATGTACACACATATATACACATACACACATATGTTTATTTACAACATGGTAGCAGCAAGCACCCTAGCATCCCCAAGATGGCTGCCAACACAGGTTCTTAGATCTGCTTTTCTAAAGGAAAGCAACTCAAAATGGGTTAACGATCTTGCTTTAGTCATTTACCTAATTCAGGTGAAAGAGGTCAGCACCTCAAACTTAAGAGAATACAGAGGTTACAAGCAGACAAAAAATACAGAGAGCGAAACAGATCAGCAGACAGGCTTCCAAGTGTCCAACCATTACCTCCATACCTAGTCAGTCACCAGACAGGAAAGCACCAACATCTGGGTTTTCAAAGCCAGGGGGCTCAACGCTGCCCAGAGTCTCATCTGGTCAAATCACATAATTCTTCTCAAAGTGATCCCCTAAATAAAATCCCATATCAGGGTATATATAGCCTTGTCCTGGCTCAGAGAACGTCACAACCCTTTTATTCCACTTCCCAAACAAGAAACAAGGTGTGGGCATTCCTGAAAAACAAACCTCCCTCCATGGGCTACAGGTGACCACATTCAGCCTATTAAGGGGCAGAGTATTAGAAAATTCTAATCAAGGAAGGTTCTCGGAGTCACTTAAGCCTAGCCAAGGGACAGGGAAGATCTTAAATTCCCATTCCCATAACACACCCATATGTACGTATGCATGTAAGTATATGTATGTATGAATATAAATATATGTATGAATATGCATTAGGTAAAGGAGGTCATTCCTTGCCTCATTTCTTATCTAGACTTAATCACTGAATGGGCATTGTCTCAGTCACACTGAGACCTGGGAAAGACCTTAGCTTAAAAAGACCATGTTTCCCACTGCATCCAGGGCCATTTCCAGTCATCCTGATCTATGTCTTGCTACTGCATCCAGATGGCTCTGAAGGAGAAAGCTGGACTGGTAACTGCACAGTCCTCCCTCACTTAAATCCAGTTCACTTTCAAGTCATGGTATCACCTTCCTAATGTCATGGTCCTCTTTGGAAATGAAGGGCAAACAACAAAACCAAACATCTTTTGTGGGATTAGGGTAATGCCTAATGTATCAGCTAGAACCCCCCCCCTTTCTTTTATTTCTCCCATTAATTATCCAAGGATAAGTAGTCAAAATTCCTTTAATCAATTTTTAAAAATTAGCTTTTACTAAGGGATAGTTACTGCAAAAAATATAGCAAGAATTGAAGTCATAAAGTATGTCTCACAATTTCTGGGGATATACTCTCCCCTATATCGCTTCACATGGGGGAGAGTGGGCTCAGACTAACACAGTTTCTATATCATATCTACCCAACCACATTAACTTCTAAATGGTGGCATGTCCAATGAATATATGCATCTGCATTTTTGCTACTGCCAAACTGAACTAGACAAGTCTCTTAGATTTTATTCCTCACTATCTAGTTTCTGGTAATTCCTGTCATGGAATCCTGGTCCCCCAATTTTGGTGGTTTGCTATTCTGCCTTTTTGGAACTCTATAAAGTCATAGCAATCTCCAATCTCATCCTAAAACAGAAAAGAATGGACACAAGAGAGACAAAACAGAGAGTAGGGTCATGTTTTTAGTTTTGTGTAGCAGCCTTAATAGGGAGAATAAAGGCCTGAGGCTGCACCCCCCATGAAGAGCTTAGTCTTTACTGGCACACTTGAACACTCAAGGCAAGAAAGAACACCTTATTTTGACCAGTTAGTGCCTTTTGGAGGCACCTCAGTTCTAGCTACATATCCAGTGTATAGTCAAACTTTGTAATATATGATTAGCAGACCAGAAGCACTTGTGGAAGATTTCTACAAGCACTCCAACTCAGGCAGTAGGGCATTTCTATTGTATATGACCATGCTTTTCTGGGAGCAGGCTCCACAGCCTCTTCTGCATGGGCACTGATGTCTTCCCCTTCCTCCTATACTGGTTTATTTGTTTAAAAAGATGACTACCCATGACAGATTGGTTAGGGTACATTCTGGACCCAATTCACACGACCCCAACTGAGAATCCTCCTCTTGGGGCATAAACATTGTTTATTTCACAAACTTCCCCACACATGGGAAGAACATACATCTAAACAGTCAATGTGGCATACTATATTTCTACATATATAGGTGCTGAAATGAAGGGTTAAGCAGCTTCAAAAGACTGATGAACATTCATCTCATTGGATTCAAAGCAGAGAAGCCATACCCATCAATGCAGATTCTACTAGACTCTGAGAGTGGCTTAGAAACAGACATTTCAGGTCAAGGAGACATAACATACTTTACTTTAAGAAGTAATGATATTACTAGTCAGGAAGCTCTGACTTTGGAAGGCAAGACTACAGTTCTGATTAGTATTATTACCAGCCTACTACCAACTTCTTTCAGGATAAACATGCTAGCAAATCACAGAAGGGGAAGGCATATCTTACCAGATTGACTTTTCATGTGCCAGGTGAAATTGGGGAAACAATTATATGTGTAGCCTGCTGGTAATGCCTATGCTTACCAATACAGTCTTCAAGTTGTATGTAATAACTTGTGTTTGTTGATACACATATTTAATTATCACATGCCCCTATTTTATTCTTTTTCTCTTATATATTTCTTTCCTTTGTATTAGCATCATGTAAGTATTGTATTGATAACTATGCTTAGTTTGACTTTAGCTATAATTATCACATGAATATAACAGTCCTTGGGGCAGTGTGGACTGGCTGCTTTCCAAGGGAGTCTTAATACACTAAAAATCCTGAAAGTTGAATTTCTCACTAGCTCAGGATTGATACTGAAGGAGGGAGGATTTTTTTTTCCATTAAAGCAAGATTTTAAATGTTAATTATTAGATTTGGTTTTGAACTATGTTATGCAGACTTTTCCCTAAATTCTTTATTCTAGGAATTGGGCAAGAAATTTAAAAAAGAATAATGCAAATCTTTAAAGAGCTATCTGGGATACTTGGTCATATTTGAGGGAATTTTCAAAAAGAAAAAGTGATACCTCAGAAATAGAGATTCTGAGGATATTGAAGGGATAGTCATAGAGAGATCAGCCCAGAATTCACATCCCAGAGCAACCAGTGAAAGGAGAAATGAAACAAAGGAAGGAGATATTGAAGAGGGCCCTAAACACTACAGTTCTCTCAGAACAGAAAGTCCAGGCCACGTCACTAGTATAGCCATAACTAAATCCAAAATAACTAAATCCTGATAACACCTGTTCCCTACTCCCAAATGCCTTTCAAATATCTGTAGACTATGTAATATAAACTGATGTTTTGTTAAGTAAATATTTCCAGTAATCTGAATTTATATGGAAAAAAAACTTTTGCCAAAATGTTAGGAATTTTCCTAACTGGGGCTTAGCACTATTGTAAACTCAGCACTTTTTTCTAACCCTTAAGTGGTAGGGGAGAGAACCACATGGATGTTAGAGGGCCATGAGGCAGGCAGGTTGCACAGTAAAAGTAAAGAGAGTTCTAGATCTGGAGACCAGAAGACCTCATTTCTAATCGTACCTCAAACCCTTAAAAGGTGTATGACACTAGGCAAGTCACTTAACCTTGTCTGGCTCCATTTCCTCAGCCACAAAACAGAGATAATAATAGCACTTGGTTCATACAATTGCGATGAGAATAAAAAAAAGTATTTTAAAATTCTAGACACAGTGTCTATTCCCTCCCATTATATTATTGCTAGATTTAAAATGAACCAAATATTGTAATGGAGATTCACAATAGCAAATTCTAAAAGAAATAAATGGCAAATAGCTTAAGAAAGTAGTTCCTGGATTTCCAGTATTTGAATGCCTTTTTATTATTATTTTCTTTTTTTGAACAAAGATCAGAAATAAACAATTCTAGGAGTGCATGCTTCCAGTCATGGGAGTTATCTCAGTCTGAAAATTCCTGAGACCTAAAATTCCCAAGAGGTCAAGAGTGCCTAAGTTAACAACTTGGATATTTGCTCACTTTTTGGGAAACCCAGATGAGAGCTGTAACTAGATTTATTTCATAAAGCTGGCATTAAGGACCCTAGATAGGAAGAACAAGTTCAATAGATGAACGAATTCTATGAAGTAAGGCTCCCAGGAACAAACAGTCCATATGAGCCCAGAGACTCTTTCAGCAAGAGTAGTGACACAGGTAATGCTAGAAATGGCCAACCCCCAGAAAGCAGACAGATTCACAATGGGAGACAACGAGAATAGTAGGAAATAGGTATGAGTTGGGCAGACAAGCAATTACCAGTGCCCATAAAGTATTTAGGTTATATAGTATTAGTAGGAATCTAAGTGCAAATAACAGCTGAAGGAGCACCATGCTAACATACATTTGTCATTGGTGAGGTACCAGGAAGTGAGGGACTCAGTTAGATGGGGATTCAAGAAAAGGACTCCCAGCTTTGCATGAATTGATTAATTTCTCTAGTACTGCAGTGCCAATGCAATATTTACAGCATCCACAATCATGATAAATATACCAAACATGACTATGAACATTCCCACATGGTGCTCGATAGCAAAACATAACAAGCTCTTCATATAGAGGACAGAAGCAAAGCATTTACTTCAACACCACAAAACCAAATCCCAACAACAGGAAATTGAACTCACCAAAGTAATATCGAAGTTAATGCATCACAATGCAGCAGAGAACCGCACCATCCTTCAGCCTTCCCACAAACCAATATAAGATCAATATTTACTCACAAGCCTCTCTATATCCTTGCCTAAGCATCCTCTCCCACCATCTCTCTGGCTCTGACTACCAGCTGGGGCTCAGTTCCACCCTTCATCAAACTCCTCCCACCACAGGCTCCCTATGACTATATTCAGCCTATTAGGAGGCAGAGTTTGTTTTCAAATCAGGGAAGGTGTTCAAATTCCTGTAGGCTTTAATAAGCCTTTAAAAAGCAGGGAAGATCTTCAAATTGCCATTATCATTATAAGCACTGATACTGCGTTGATACAACCCAGTTATTCCAAAGACTGGAATACTGAGACAAGTACAATTATTCTCTCCATCTTCTAGATGAGAAATTGAGGCTTTGAGATGTCAAGTGACTTTCCCAAGGTCATACAATCTATTTTTGAAGCATGATTTAAACTCATCTTCCTGGTTCTCGGTCTAGCACTCTATCTAGCCTGTCATCATATATAAAGATAAGGAGTTAGGTTTGAAGCAGGGTGAGTTTGAGATATTTAGAGGATGTCTAGGTGAATAGGTCTCATAGGCAAGGTGGTACAGTGAATAGAGTATCAGGCTTGGAGTCAGGAAGTCAGACCTGAGTACAAATATAGCCTCAGGAACTTGCTATGTGACATTGGAAAAGTAATTTAATTTTCCTATGCCAGTTTTATCATTTGTAAAATAGGGATAATTTTAGTACCTGCTCACAGGATTGTTGTGAGGATCAAATGATATAATAATTGTAAAGTACTTACTACAGTGCCTGGCACATAGTAAGTGCTATATAAGTGTTAGTTATTGTGATTATTATTATTTAGACTAATATTCAGGAGAGAGATAAAGATTGAATATATCACTCTGAGAATTGTTTGCATAGAAATGAAAAACAGTTGATACCATGGGAATTAATGAAATATTAAGAAAGGATTTAAAGGGAAGAAGAAAGTACAGATAGAAGACTGGGACATACCTATACACTAATGGAGGAATATGGGTGATGATCTTGTAAAGCAGACTTGGGAAGATTAGTCTGATGAGTAGGAAGAGAAGGAAAGGATTGTAGTGTTATCAAAGTCCAGGGAACAGGAAGTATTTGGGAAGGGGAGCTCTTAGGGTCAAATGCAGCTGAGGTAAAAAAGAATGAGGACTGAGAAAAACACATTCTACCAATTATGAGAACCTTGATGACCTTAGAGAATAGATTTATTTGAAAAAAGGAAGGAAAGTGATGAAAGATATTTTCTTGCAAGGGGTTGAGAAGTGAGTGCAAATGTCAGCTGTCAGTTTTCTATACTTGATTTTGAAAGTCCTCCTCAACTCCAAGAAATATGGTATATTATGTGAGATGAGATAAAAAAGAAGGCAAAAATATTAACTCAGGGCTTCTAATTCGTTCACATTAAGTCTGAAGGCTTTACCTTTCTGGGAGCTTCCTGTATTTTCTGGTGAATAAAGCATATAGATTGGGTGACAAGGGTTACTTTGGATGCTTCTGAGATTTTTTCCCACTTATACCCAGTTCCTGATTATTCTGTGGATAATTGAGGTTATTTTTTTTTGGCAGCTTGATCAATGTGTAAATTCCATAAAACTGAGGTGTTATTGAACAGGCAAAAAGAGGAGAATCATGTTTATCAGGACTTTCAGTAATATTAGTACAAGTCTCCTCTCCTGTGATCCATCCTTCACACAGTTTCCATAATAGGATTTAATGTATATATCTGATCAAGTCATCCCTCAAAACTTTTCAATGACTGTCAATTATGTACTGGATAAAGCAGAACACCTGGCAATCAAGGCTCCACAATTTGGAATAAATCTGTGTTTGCAGGATTTAAAATAGGATTCCGTTTTATTTGTTGGATTATTTATTGTTTTTCTATGAATATATGGAATGGAGGTGAAATTCTAACTTCCATGCCATTCCCTATCTATCTAGGATTTCTCACTCCTCTTAGCCAGTGCTTGAAATACTACTGATCTTTTAAGATCTAAAACAAATATCTCCTCCTCCTGTAGACTCCCATGATCCCTCAGAAAATAATGATTATGCCTTCCTAAAAAATATCATAGTACTTTGTTTCTACCTCTATGTACTCATCAAATTTTATTTTATATTACATAGTAATATGAGGATGTGCTATCCCCTGTACTAGACAATAAATTCCTTGAAGGCAAGGACTATCTCTTTATCTTCATACATTCCTCAGTGACTACCTTAGTAATGTTTTTTTTTTTTCCCCTACTGGGAATTTAACAAATGTTTTCTGAATTGATTTGAATTCTTTTTATTATCTACTTTGTGTTTTCAATTGTACACATCACAGAAACCTTTTCTAGAATTGATACACAATTTATTTTAAAGAATATATACATTCCTTTTTAAATGACTTTGCATGGCTGATTTCTCTAAGTCAGATGTAAGTCCATATCATTATTTAAATCTTGCTTTGCATACAAGTTATTTAGCTCTTTTCTTCAAGTCAGAGAAGTATCTAAAATCCCCTCACCAGGAAGCTGTTGATGAGATTATGTGGACAGAAAAGAATTCAAATTCTTTCCTCAGGGGTATTTGTGGGAGAGTTTTCTGGTTCTGTTGAGACTTTGGAAGCTTCATTTAAAAAAAATGTTTATTTTTAGTTTACATCATTCATTTCCACAAGATTTTGAAGGTCTCTGTGTTATTAGTTGTCCTAAATTATTTTATGTTGTTAGAAGAAGCCTTTCATGAAGTAGGAGTAATAGGGAAATACATATAATTTTAAAACAAAACATGTCAATACAATTAAAGTGAAAAACAAAACAAAACATTCTTAAGTTGGTTAGTAGTATTGGTTGTTGTAGAGCATACTGCAATTTTTATAACATTTGTTATTAAGTTTTTCTTATCCTTAGGCTAGCTCCTCCCTCTATAAATGGAAATATATTGGTCTTAATTTTACTCTCCAGAGATGATAAAGAGTTTAATTTTTCTTTTACTTTATGATATTTGAGAATTCTCAAATCTCCATTAAACCTTCCGTGAAAACCGCAGCATGGTTTTCAAAATCCTTCAACAGTCTGGTCAAAGTACCACAAAATGCCAAAGTTGAAAGGAGTCTTCAAGATATTCTAGTCCAATATGTCTCTGCAACATAAATGACAAGAGCACATCCAATTTCTGATTGAAAATCTCTAGTTACCAGGAACTGGATTCTTTTAAATTAATCCAGTTCTCTTTGGGGATAATTCTAATTTTTAGGAAACATTTTCATCCACAAAACCAAAATTTGTCCCTTTAGGTTCCAGCCATTGTTCTTATGTCCTGGCTTCTGGGGGCAAAAAACAAATTGAATCATTCTTTCACATGATAGCCCTATTGAAGACAGAATATTGCCATATATTACTAGATTTTTTTATTTAGGGGTCCTGGGTTTGAATTATGACTGATATTTTCCAGCTATATTATATTATACAGGTGACTTTATCTCTATTGGTCTTCAATTTTCTTATCATAGCATGAAGAAGACATGACAGTATTTTTTTACTGTCCCTTCTACACTTAAATCTACCTTGGTATTCTTTCTTTCTAACCCTAGTTATTTCAAATGATTATTGATTAAGAGAAATTAAAAAGAATTAAGGATGGAAGAGAATTTAGAGGTCATTTAGTTTATTTCCTTAATTTCATGTATGAGTAACCTAAGGCCCAGAGAGATGTAACAATATTATCAAAGTCATACTGATGTTAATTAGTGAGTCATTCAGTCAGCAAGCCTTTATTAAGTACCATGCATTGTGACAAGCTCTGGGTATAAAACAAAACAAAACAAAACAAATGAAAGTCCTGTTCTGAACATTATTACTGTTTATTGTGGGAAACAACAGGTAAATAACTATGTAGGAACAAATTATACTCAGAATATGTAGAGATAACCAAAAGAAGGAAGACACTGGTATTGAGTGATAAGGAAAGGCTTCTTGTTGAAGGTAGGATTTTCAAAGATTTGAAGGAAGCTAGGGAAGCCAATAGAGGATCAGAAACTGAAGAAAATTCAAGGTATGGGGGTTAATCAGTGAGAATTCATGGAGTTGGGAGATAAAATGTTTTGTGTGAGCATAAAAAACAAGATTGCAAAGGTAGGAAGGAGGCAGTTTATGGAAGTCTTAGAATGTTAAATAGAGGATTTCATATTTGTTCTCATATATAATATAGAACTACTAGAGTTCATTGAATATGGGGGTGACATGGTCAGACTTTAAGAAGATTTAATAGTTAAATTGATGATGGACTGGAATGAAGAGAGACTTAAGGCAGGGAGATCAACGAGCAGGATAATACAGTAGTAGGTCTGAGGTGATGAGGGCCTGAACCAGAATGATGGCAGTGTCATAAGATATAGGCTTTTTAAAAGTAAAACCAATGGGACTTACTTGGCAGCAGACTGAATGAGGTGGGAGAATGTGAAAAATCAAAGATGACAATTAGGTTTCGAACCTGGGTGACTGGGAGTATAGTGCAACCATCGACTGGACTAGGGAAATTTGGAAGAAGGGAGGTTTGAGGGAAAAAAAGATAAAATGTTAAGTTTCGTATATATTTTTTGAGTTTAAGATATCTATGTGATATCTAGGTTGAAATATTCAAAAGGCAGTTGGGGAGGGTAGTCTGGATACTGGGAGAGATGATAGCATGAATTAGTATATCTGAGAATCATTAGCATGATAATTTAATCCCTGCAAGGTAATGAGATCATGAAGTGAAATAATACAAGAGTCATGGGGGATGACTCTCATTATTGGACAACAGAGATTGACAAGGAATGCTCACATGTGTAGGAAGAGAATCAGGAAAAAAGCATTGTAATTAAAACAGAGAGAAAAAGAGTATGAAGGAGAATAGAGTAATTGATGGAATTATCAGCTGCAGAGAAGTCAAGATGGATGAAGACTGAGGAAAGGCCTTTAGATTTGATAATTTAGAGATCGTTGATAATTTTGGAGATTATTGGCAAGCACAAGCAACTTCCAGGTTTGGATTACAAGCATAGCAAACTCCATTTATTCAGTGACAGATTAAGGCAGGACATTCACAGAAAATCAAAATACAGTATTCACCATGTATAATTCAATAATTTACTAAGTCTTCAATTCAATCACAAAGTGCTAAGGTCCAAGTACTCTACCCCTGGGAAGTATGTTCATTTAATCAATCACAAAGTCTGTTCTGTATTCAAGAGGAGATTAGTTTCCAATCATAAACAAAGTACATTCATTTGGTCAGTCACAAAGCACAAAAATCAAAGTACTCCACCCCTGGATCACAACTGAATTACAATTATCATCAGTTACCACCAAGCACATTCTCAAAGGGGAAATGGAGAGCACAAAGGCCATCTACTCCTAAGCCACAACTAGGTTACTATATGATCACAGTATTCAATACCCAAGGTGAGGTTTTTTCTTTATTTTGACCTTAGGCAAGTTCTCAGCAACCCCTTTTCCTGGGAAGACAGAGGTTAACAAAGCCACAATATACATTGCCAGGGTCCTCATCAATTCACCCTCTTTGTGCAGAACAGTCTCAGGACCCCTGAAAACATCAGCAAGAGCCTCTTCCAGGATTTCTGTAAACATACAACAAGAAAATCCTCCTTTAAGGCTTCTGAACCAATAGCAAGATTCCAGTACCTCTGTAACAACAGCACTGTCCTTAGCAGCAGGCAAATCTGGCAAAGTAACATCAAAACAGACAGAAAATATACCAGCACCACAGTCATTCCTCCTCAGTTTTTGGCAGCTCCAGGTGGCAGTTCTCAAAAGTCCTGGGCAGTTCCAACTGGCCCTCAGCAATCCGGGGGGCTTCCGCTGGCAGTTCTCTCTCAGCATCTCTGCCCCCCTCCCCCAGAAATTCTCTCTCTCTGCCTCCAAAGTGCTGCTCCCAAAAGTTCTTCTGGTTTCTCTCTGCTTGGGCCTCTCTATCCACGGCACCAGCTCCTCCCAGTCCATCCCCCTCTTTTCATGTCAAGAAGTCCATCCCACAAGTGGGATTCGCAAGCTCTGGGTTTTAACACAACCTGAAAACCAACCCAATACAATGGGATCTTTAAATTCCATGATCATTACAGGAGAGATTAGATTACAAGAATAGATTAGAAATAACTATAGAGAATTAAGAGACAGGGAAAGGAAAAGAAGTGTAGAAGCATCTATCATAGACAGCCATCGTGGAGAGTTTAACTACAAAAAGAAGACAGTGAAAACTGATCCAATAAGGGTTTTTTGAAGATGGAGCAGTATAGGCAGTAGGGAAACAGCCCGTAACAGGGAGGGTAATAGATCAGAAATTGTAATTCACACTATCAAGTCCCAAATCCTGTTCGATTCCCTTTATCCTACTGGATTCACACCTGC
>NW_027186304.1:5789656-5813020 GCF_028583685.1 Petaurus breviceps papuanus | reverse complement strand
ATATATTTAAACATTTGATTTTAAAACTTTGAATTCCAGATTCATAACCTTCCTCCCTTGTCACCCACCCTTACTGGGAAGATAAGCAGTTCAGTATAGGTTGTAAATGAGTGGCTAATGCCAAACACAGTAGATATATTGTAAAAGACTGACTATATTTCCCTCCCTCGTATCCCTCCTCCCACTTGTTCTATTCTCTACTTTGATCCCATCCCTTTTCAAAAATGGGTGCTTCTACCTTCCCTCCCCCCTAGCCTGCCCTCCCTTCCATCATCCCTGCTCTCATCCCCTTCCCCCCTACTCTCCTGTATGGTGAGATACCCTATTTAGTGTGTATTTCATTCCCTCCTCAAGCCAAACTCAGTGGGAATAAGGTGGACCCATTCCTTTTTGCCTTCCTATTCTTCCCCTCCATTGTAACCATTTTCCCTTGCCTCTTCTATATGAGATAGTTTACCCCAATCTGTCTCTCCCCATCTCCTCTCATTATATTCCTCTCTCACTCACCTTTTAATTTCACCTTTTAAGTATCATTCCTTCCTGTGAAATTGGTCCTGTGCCATCTATGCATACCTGTAAACATATATACACACATTCACATATGTATTCATATGCCCCTATACCCTCATATATAGACACACACACAAACATATATATATATGTGTGTGTATATACACACACACACACACACACATACATACATTTCTATTCCCTTCAACTAGTTAGAAAAGTTTCATAAGTTACACTTATTGTTTTTCATGTAGGAATGTTAATAGTTCAACTTTGATAAGTTCCTTATGATTTCTTTTCCCTGTTTACCTTCTCATGCGTCTCTTGCTTCCTCTATCTGAATGTCAAATTTTATATTCAACTCTGGTTTTTTCAGCAAGAATGCTTGAAAGTCCTCTATTCCACTGAATGACCATATTTTCCCCTGAAACATGATACTCAGTTTTGCTGGGTAGGTGACTCTTGGTTTTAATCCCAGCTCCTTTGACCTCCAGAATATCATATTCCAAACCCTTCGATCTCTCAGTGTAGAAGCTGCCAGATCCTGGGTTATCCTGATTGTGTTTCCACAATATTCAAATTGTTTCTTCCTGGCTGCTTGTAATATTCTCTCCTTAATCTGGGAATTCTGGAACCTGGCTGTAATATTCCTAGGAATTTTCTTTTTAGGATTTTTTTCAGGAGGTGCTCGGTGGATCTTTCAACCTTTATTTTGCCCTCTGGTTCTAAAACATCAGGGCAGTTTTCTTTGAGAACTTCCTGGAGGATGATTTCTAGGTTCTTACTTTAATGATGGCTTTCAGGTAGTCCAATAATTTTTAAATTATCTCTCCTGGATCAATTTTCCAGGTCAGTGGTTTTTCCCATGAGATATTTCACATTGCCTTCTATTCTTTCATTTGTCTGGATCTGTTTCACAGTATCTTGATTACTCATAAAGTCATTAGCTTCCATTTCCTCCAATCTAAATCTGAAGCAATGATTCTCCTAATTAAGCTTTTGAGATTCATTTTCCATCTGGCAAATTTGGCTTTTTAAGGCATTCTTGTCCTCATTGCCTTTTTGAGCCTCTTTTCCCATTTCAGTTAGTTTGTTTTTTAAGGTGTTATTTTCCTCAGTCAGGCTGACTCTCATTTTGTAATTTTCTTGCATTGTTCCCATTTCTCTTCCCAATTTTTCCTCCACTTCTCTTATCTGCTTCTTACGGTCCTCTATGGCCTGTAACCAGCTTGTAATTTCCTTTGAAGTTTTTGGTGCAGGAGTTCTGAATTCACTGTCTTCCTCCTGTTCCACACTTTGCTCCTTTTTGTCCCTAAAATAGGAGTCTAATGTTGGAATCTTCTGTCTGCTTTGTTTCCTTTCCCTGGTCATGTCACCCCTCAGTCACTTGATCCCTGGGCTTTTTGCCACAGTAGGATTCTGCCACCAGACAAGGGAGTTTTCGTCCCAAACGCTGGGGTTTTCTGAGCTTCCAGAGGTATTAGATGGGTGCCCTATCTGAAGCCTTCACACACTCTGGCAAGCTGGATGCACACCCCAGGACCTCCACCCTAGACTGCAATCCAGATCCAAGCATGTTAAAGCAAGAGTGATTTCCCCTCAGACTGGTGCTTGTTCCCCCTACACTCTGCAGGACAGGAGCTGAACCTGCTGCGTGGCACTGGCTGATCATGCTGGTATCTCAGCAGCTTCTCACCCTGGGGAAAAAGCCATGCACTCTCATTTACTGGGTCCCAAAGTCCAGACTGCACTGACCTCTCACTTTGTCCTTCACATTTCTGTGTTGATAAATCTGGAAATGGCCACAGCTGCTGCTGATCTGGAGTCCCTCTGGCTGGCAGCTGGTCAGGCCCACCCTGGGGTAAAGCCTCTGCATGGGGCTGGGCTCCACTCCCAGAGCACTGCACTGGCCAATTCCTGCTGGGCTGTCCTTAGCAGGAGGTTAGCTTCTCTGTGTGCTTTTGTGGGTTCTGTAGCTCCAAAGTTTGTTTAGAGTCTTCTTTTTACATGGATTGGGGAAGGTGTAACCTGGAGCAGCAGGGAGGTCCTGCTTCTACCCTGCCATCTTCCAAATGATGTTTTTTCAATGTTGTTATCTTAGTATGAGAAAACTATTATGATTTTAGGCAATTAATTAGCCCAGTGACTCTCTTGTCATATTAGCATAACTTAACTGTTTTCTCCTTTTACTGTCAAAAAAGGGATAAATGAGGCTCTCCTAACAAATACAGAAGAATAATTTCCTAAAATCAAACTCCCTCTGCTGATAATCTTAACCTTATTTTAATGCCATTGACAATTTGGGGGAAATTGGTGTTAGATGATCTCCTAAAGTCAGCCAAGTTGGCAAGCCTGGAAGTTGTGGCTTCTCTCAGTTTTGTTAACCTTCTTTGACATTATTTCTACCTGACCCTGTAGTCTTTTACTTTTGGATTTGACCTTGAATAATAATTTGCCTTAATGATATTTTTTCCCCTGGCACAAGAACTTTCCTCATGTCACACTTCTGCTTACGTGAAATTCTGATCTTCATCTATGATGCCCCTGTATTTCCTGGTGTTCTGTCTTATTGCTACCTAAACTACTGCCCCTTCTGCATCCACCAATCCTGCTCTTAGGCTTGATATGCTACCTTCACACCTGGCTGCAGAAATTTCATTGGCCTCATATTTTCATTTTCAGAAATAGGATAAGAAATTCAGTAAACACATAACAAATATGGCAGTGAGTCATGATATAGTAGTGATGAGGGATTTCAATTATGTGAAAAGCTGCTGGAATTCTCTCACTGTCCAAAAGGGAGCAGCTGGTGAATACTTGACTTGACAATAATTTTATTTTGAAAAGGTGGAGGAAGTGACAAGTGAAACTGCTATTCTGGGTCTGAGTCTGATCAATAAGAGGCAACTGATTGCTGAAGCAAAAATAATGACAACTTGGGACGAAGTGACCATTCTATATTAGAGATCATGATAAAGAAAAACAGGAAAACTGGATATAGTCTGATACATATCCTAGATATTTTAAGGACAGATTTCAAATAATTAACAGAAAAGACTGGTAGGATAAAGTGATATTCAGGAAAGCTTGATGCAAGAGGAACAAAGATCTCTAAAGAATAAAACTATGAAGATAAATAGATGATTCTAAAAAATGGAAAGGCAAAATACATAAAGAGAATGTTGGGGGTGAATAATAATATATGTGTACACACTCACATATATATGAATGTGTGTGTATATAGTATATATATAGACATATACATACACATATGTATGCACATACATAGGTGTATGTATGTGAGTATGTATATATCTCTCTCTATATAATCTCTCTCCATCCATCTAACTAATCTTAGGTAGATCTAATTATCTGTGATTTGATTCTCACATGCCCACACACACACTCATAAACCATAAAGTAGGTGCTATTGTTATTTCCATTTCACATTCAAACAGGCAGGCAAACAGAGTTTAAGTGACTGACCCAGAATCATATGGCTAGTAAGGTTCTGAGGTCATATTTGAACTTAGATCTTCCTGAGTCTCTGTAACATGCATACATATGTTATACATTATATATAATATTAATAATATTTCATAATGCAAGGTACATATATAGATAACTATGCATATATAAAGACACGCATATGTAAAGAGAGAAACAGACTCAGAGACAGAGAGAAAGGAAATATTGGTCTTAGGCAGGCAACTGAATGAAGTTATTATAAAAATGGACAGATCCTATATCAATAATGGCAGAAGTACTAATGTTAGAATAAATAAAACCTGGCAATGAATGGTAAGGACAAAAAAAGGACTTTTGTTGTAAGCACCAAGTTATGTGCAAGCAAGATAAAAAAGAAGTTGGGATCTCTGCTAAGAGGAGATGAGATGATGATAATGAGAGGGCAGAACTATCCAGCTCTCCTTTCTCTTAAGGCTTCTCTCTTATTGAGGATTAACTTTAGAGTAGGAGGATTAATGTGATGAAGAGAAGTGAAGAGTGATAAGAGACCACCTTTGCTGTTGTTTAGTGTTTTTGGGTGTGTCTGACAGCTCTTAGTAATCCCACTTGGGGTTTTCTTGGTCAAGTTATTGGAGCAATTTGTTATTTCCTTCTCTAGCTCATTTTACAGATGAGGAAACTGAAGCAAACAGGGTTAAATGACTTGCCCACTATCACACAACTACTAAGTATTTAAACTCATGAACATGAGCTTTGCCAATATGTGTGTATGTATATACATATGTGTGCATGTATATACACATATATTTGTCTTTTTTCTAATCAATTAAAACTTACTGTCTGTAACTCAATTCCAAATGTACTCCCCCTTCTCATTAGGACTATAAATATTTTTATACATCCTTAGAGTTTGTTTTGCTTAGGACTAATTTCTCCCTCAATCTATTATCTTATTTATCTCCCTTCTGATTTTTACCTTCTATTTCTATAAGTGAAATGTATTTTTGTATCTGTGTGTGTTTGTGTGTATGTGTGTGTGTGTGTGTGTGTGTATTGTAGATGTATTCTTCCCTCTCTTGAATAATTCGGATGCAAGCAAGGTTCTAGCCTTGTTCGGTCACCATGCCCCCAAAACCTTGCTCTTTGTTTATATGAATGTATACTTGGAATTCTAATTATGTGAAATAATTTCCCCCAGTGTATTCCTCTTCTTCTCTCCTTGTAGTCTTCTCTTAAGATTATCAGTACATAATAGAATTATTTCCAGGCCTTGTCTAATTAGAGTCTCTCAATGACCCCTCAGGATGATATGGTTTGAAAGGGATATTATCCCCATATTAGACTGCAAAGAGTTTTTCCTTAGTGACATTCAGGAAACCCAAAGATTTTTAATTTTTCTTTGATCTGTTTTCTTCATACAATATATAATTTTACCAAAAGGGTCTGCTTATTGCTATCTATACATGATGTTCCATCTTCCATCTTTATGCCTTCTCAAAAGACTAGAAGAGTCTCTACGTCTCCCTCACAGAATTTTCAACTTCCTACAAGGTTTAGCTTAAGTGCTATGTCCTACACAAGCTCTGTCCTATACCCTCCAGTGCCTCCTTCCACTGATTTTGCATGATTGCTTATCTCAGTGTCTTTAACATTGTTGATGCTTCATAAATGCTTCCCCTCCCCTTCCTTCTCTGCCATTAATTGCTGAAACTAAGGATCTATACCAGATTTTCTTTAAATTCTGAAAAAGCACATGTCTAGACAGTGATCTTCTAAAAAAAACACAACTGGATATTTTAGTTGTTCCAGGCTCAACATACATCAACAGTATGCTATGCCAACAAAGAAAGGAAATGGTATTTCATATTACTTTGACATTTATATCTTTTAGGGATAAGCATACTATTATCTTACGAGGCACATCCCTGGTGAGATCAAGATGTGTAGTGTTGTCTGTTCATTAAGCTAGGACATTGTCAGGTTGTAGAGTATTCAAAAGAAAGCAACCAGAATCATGACGAAACTCAAGTTAATGTCATATAAGTATTAGAAGGAAATGGCAGTGCATGCATCTTCAGGTATTTGAAAGGCTGTCATGAAGAAATTTCAGACTTGGTCTGATTGGTTCTAGAAGGTAGAACTCATACCATTGAATGAGCATTGCAAAGAGGCATGCAGTATTAATGCAAGGACAATTTTCTTAACTAACCAAAAGTTGAATGAGCTTCCTCATTAGGCACTGGGTTTCCACTCATTACATGTGCTTAAGCAAAGGTTGGGTTACTATTACCAGGAATGATATAGAGAGTATCCTTTCTCAGATATGGGTGAGAATAGATGACTTCTACAATTCTTTTTAAATTGGCTTCTGTGATTACAAGATTCCAGCACATATTTGGGCAAGAGAAACTAGTCCATTTTTCCTGAAGAATTTAACATCAGTTTTGTAAAGGAGAATGAGATTGGATCATAGAAGGGCTTAAATGACAGGAAAAGTCCTTGAACTTCATTTACTTAGAACAATGGAGTTATTGAAGGCTATTGTTCAAGTAAGTAACATAAACAGATCTTTACATTGGAAAATTTATCTCATAGCAATACATAAAATAGATTAGAAAGGAACTTGAGTCAAACTCTTGTTAGGGATGCATGAAGAGAGGCTAGGATTGCTCAGTGCATTTGCTTGTTTTTAGTACTCTAACATTCAGATGACACATACAAAGGACATTATGTATTTCACAGCTTTACTAAGAATAAATCCAGATGAAATGTCCTTATATTTGTGGAATTAAGTTAGCTTAAAAGCTCATGATTTCATTGTCATGACTAATCCTGCCACAAATACAGATGATCACTTTTGTATCCTTTAATAGCCAATATTATTGTGTTAATGTGGCTAAAATAGTTTTTAGATGAAAAATATTCTGTTGATGTGGTCCTTAGACAATGACCTGGGCACTTTAAACTATGTACAAAGTAGAATTATTTGAAGCTACTTAACTTTGGAATACATTATCATGTATAATCATATAATTATCTATACTAAATAACTTTTGATTATGCTTCTCTAGATGTGTTGTTTTAAAAATTTTGTTTATTTTATAAGCATTCCCTTAACAAAGAACAGAAAAAAAGATTATTGTACATGAAACTTCAAATCTGTTATGTACAAATTGATATTCCTTTTAAATATATAAGAAAGTATTCATATAACTTTCTTTTTCCTCCTTTTTTCCCCTCCCCAAAATAAAAACAAAATATTTTAGGTAAATAAAATAGGATTTAAATAGATAAATATATTATTAAAATCCTCATAATAATAATTTAGAATTTTCAATGTGATCTTCCTAAGAGTAGATACTCACACATGATTAGTTAACTTTATTTCATCTAAAATTGTTTTCTCTTCCCAGTTCAATCCTCCTTAGGCAGCCTAGTATAGAACCAGTATTACATAGTATACTGAGAGTCGGTCTCATACACTGAGAACCTTACAAAATAAATATTTTATATGTAGTATACATATATATATATACACACATACAATTTATATCATACACATATGCTTATACACATATGTATATATACATATACATTCATACATCTATAATATGTTATATGACTTAACCTCAGCAATTCAACGCCTTACAGTCCTGGGCCACTGTATGCTAAGATAGTATTTATATAGCATTTTGGGAATGCAAAGTGCTTTACAAATATGATCTTATTTTATCTTCACAACAATCCTGGGAAGTAGGTGTTACTATTATCCCCATTTTAAACATAAGGAAACTGAAGAGAGAAGGCAGATGGAAGTTAAATGATTTACCCAGAATCATATAACTAGAAATTATATGTAGCTATATTTGAATTCAGTTCTTCCTCAATCCCCAGATTGAGCACTCTATCCACTGTTCTGCCTAACGATTTAGTGTCTAAGACTATGATTTGCAGAGAATATAACAACCTGCATTAGTAGAGGGAGCTTCTCCCCCATGAATTTCCTTTCCTAGTAAAATCACAACTCTAGTTTCTAGTCCTATTTTTTAAGACCAAATATTAATATGGGGTAAAGTTTAGATTGTTGTTCTATATCCTTCCCAAGTCTAATTTAGTACATTATTCGTGGAAATAAGAAAATTAGATAGGAAAAGCACAGTAAAATATCACATAGAGTAAGTGTAACTCCCTAAGAAAAATATAATTTTATGGCTTTGTAGCACCTGGATGTGGAATTCCTGTGATGATGTAATAGGAATGTAAATTTGAAGATCTTCCCTGCCCCTAGGCTAAAGTGCACCTGGAGCCTGGGTGGGAGGCTTGTTTTTCAGTAGATAATTTTGATTGGCCAGTGGGTCAATAAGGTTGTTACGTTCTCTGAGCCAGGAGAAGGCTTTATAAGCCCTGATGTGTAGCTTTGTTTTGGGGCTCACTTTAAGTAATGTTCTGTGATTTGATCAGATTAAACTCTGGGAAGCCGTTGTTGAGAGCACCCCGGCTTTGAAAAACCCAGATGTTGATGGTAACTGTGATTTGGTATGGATGTAATGGTTGGACAGTTTAGGAAACTGTCTACTTGATCTGTTTCTCTGTCTTGATAATTCTGTCTGTGTATTCTGAAGTTCGGGGTGCTGAACTTTTCCCCCGGAACTAGGTAAATGATACATATTTGACTTATTAAAGTAAGCTTGTTAACCCATTTTGAGTTGCCTTCCTTTAACAAAGCAGATCTAAGAACCTGTGCTGGCAGCCACCTTGAGATGCTTGTGGTGCTTGCTGCTACAAAATGGCATCATGAACAGGATCTGCAGAGTAAAAGGAAAGTATGGGGGCTGGAATAATTGTTTCCCAGTTGTGGTAGCTATGACTCTGTGGAGCCATGTACCAGGAGAGAAGAATGGCCTGCATGCAAACTTCGCTGAGCTGAGAGCAGGAATGGTGAGCTGCCTGCATCTGGACCTGGGCAGAAGCCAGGAGTGGCTGCTGCCTGCGGGAGGCGAATGAGCCCAGGAGTTCGGAATTCAGCCACAGGAAAAGCTAAGAACTGAGCAGCAAAGCAGGGGCACTGAGTGTGTTTCCTTGCTGCATCCCACAGTTTGGGACCCTGGGGGAGGATGGACTTGTGACTATGGTGGGTGGGATGAAGTGCCTTGGACCCCCATGGACCCCACCTTGTTGGTTTTATTGCCCAGCCCCCTCTCTGTGCTTGGAGGCAGGGGCTGGAGCTGTGTGAGGGGAAGGAAACCCCCCCGCAGAGAACTTTATTTGGACTCTTGTTTTGAATTGAGGTGATAATGCAATGTACTTTGTGTTTGTTTAAGGCCCAGTGGCAACTTTGGTACCTTTAGTTCTGTATCTTGAAAATGTGACCTAAGAGATATTTAGTGCTAATTCAAAAGTAAACGGACTATGCTATGGGAATGAAAAATCTTGGGGCCAAATGTAATGGGAATGTAAATTTGAAGATCTTCCCTGCCCCTAGGCTAAAGTGCACCTGGAGCCTGGGGTGGGAGGCTTGTTTTCCAGTAGATACTTCTTGATTGGCCAGTGAGTCAATAAGGTTATTACATTCTCTGAGCCAGGAGAAGGCTATATAAGCCCTGATGTGTAGCTTTGTTTTGGGGCTCACTTTGAGAAATGTTCTGTGATTTGATCAGATGAAACTCTGGAAAGCCGTTGTTGAGAGCCCCACACCGGCTTTGAAAAACCCAGATGTTGATTTGGTATGGATGTAATGGTTGGACAGTTTGGAAACTGTGTACTTGATCTGTTTCTCTGTCTTGATAATTCTGTCTGTGTATTCTGAAGTTCGGGGTGCTGACCTTTTCCCCCTGAACTAGGTAAATAATACATATTTGGCTGATTAAAGTAAGCTTGTTAACCCATTTTGAGTTGCTTTCCTTTAACAAAGCAGATCCAAGAATCTGTGCTGGCAGCAACCCTGGGGACACTTAGGGTGCTTTCTGCTACAGATGACCAGAAACTTTAGCAAATATCACCATTTGTATATATAATAATATGTAAATGTGAAATAGAGATATTAGAGCTATCTGTGAGTGAATTGTTAAAAGCAATTTATAGCTCTTGAGGAAAGACCATTAGATATTCAAATTGGCTGACAGGCAAGACATCATGGTACTTTATGTTCATTGAAAAGATTTATTTATTTTTATTGTTTCCTAAAATAAGCTTGTTGGAATTGCATTGGCAATAGTAGAAAATAAAACTACAAAGTCCATGGATAGACTTGTACAAAATACTGAAGAGCAAAATGAGCAGAAGCAAGAGGAATTTGTATACAGTAACAACAATGTTGTTTTATAAACAACTTTGAGTGACTAAGTCATTTTGCTCTTATAAATTCACAAATTAATTACAAAGGCCATATGAAGGAAGATGCTATCTATATCCAGAGAAAGAACTGATAAATCGAATATGTGTAGAATGGTTTTACACGTGTCAGTATGAATACCTGTTTTTTTGCGTGTGTAAATATAGCAAGTTGTATACATTAGATTTACAGTTTCATGTACAATCATCATTTTTTCCTATTATCTTATGCTATGGAAAGCCTTGTTTTATTCTTAAGTTCAGAATAAAATAAATTAAATTTTTAAAAAGCTCAGGGCATTCTCACTTGGCAAGGAAGAAATTTGTAGCATGGTTACAAATGGCTTTAGAAAGCAAAGCATTTTTTTTATTATTTTAGTTTTGTTTTTGTTTTGTTCTGTTTTCCCCAAAAATCTTAGGTCTAGGCATTGTAACAGCTTATACGTCCATTTTAGAGAATTGTTCTTTGGGCATTGGAGATCCAGGATCACACATCAATTCACAGCTATTGCTGCCTGTTTTATTTCTTGATTTTACCCTCAGCAACAAGTTTGTATAATTGTCTTTTTCAAGTAAAATTAACTTGATAGGAAAATGTAGTACATAAGACCATATTCATTGCAACAATCTAGTTTTTCAAGTGACGTAGATACCCTCAATCTGAGTGTATATAGAACAAGCAACAAATAAAAAGCAATGCTCTATGCACTTGAATAACATTTAATTGCTAAGAGAGTTTAGAGTAATAAGTGAGTAGGGTTAAAATATGTAATTTTCTTTAGTGGTCTCTAAAATATCTCTCATTTACATTTTCTGTACACAATTAGCCTAAGATAATTTATAAATTAATAATATGTTATGATAAGTTATAGAGAGTTATGGAAAATGTATTTTAGCTAGATAAAAGAGTTCTTCTCTCCTAGAGTCAAGACTGAAAGCTTTTTGGAGCAAGAAGAATGGAAAGAGTTACTGAGACACAGAATCTAAAATTTTAGAGCTGAAGGGTCTTTAGATCATAGATTCAGAGTTGAAGTGGAGCTTACAGGCCATCTATCTACTCCATTCCCCCTCATTTTACTGAAGGGAAAGCTAAAGTCCAGAAAGGTTAAATTAAGTGACACAGTCACCACACAAACTCTGTTTTTTTAACTCTAAAGTCAGCAATCTTTCCACTATCTCAAAAGACTGGCCTTAAGAGAGAATCTTGTTTAGCCTTCTGCTTTCAAGTCTGGTAAGATACTTTTCCTATTTTACAGCTAAGGGCCTTGAATGTAGGGAGAGAGAGGGCTTAAAAATTTTACAGGAAGAGAAAGGCTTTTGCAGATAGAGTCCTTTTGAGGGAAAGGATATGGGGCAAAGTGGGCATTACATTCATGCTGCACTGAACAGATTGTATTTCTTTGTTACCTTTCATCTGTTGGAGAGAAATCTTGGTAATATGCACAGCTCTCCTGAGATGCCGGCTGGCAGTAAGAATTATTACTACCACTTAAAAAAGAGGAAACTGTGGACAAAGCATGAGATTTATCTCTGCCTCAGTTTCACATATCGAGTAACTAAGTAGGGTATAAAACTCAGATATCTAACTTAAATCTGAAAAACTGAATTCCCTTAAATCTACATGAACACAAGTGCCATTTTATTAAGCAATTTAGAAGCAATAAAGAAAAATGTTTTCTGTTAAAAGGAGCAATCCTTTGTGTTTCTAAAATACTTAGCCCCAGAAAGATTCAAGACTCCAATTTCCACAGACTGAGACAGCAGGATAAATTCTATTTCAGTCCAGAGGTTGTAGGGTAAAGGAAGGTTTTTTTATGGGATTAAGTAAACACCTTTTTCTTCATTAGGGCAGTTGTTCAAGATTATTGTTTACAAACCTCAATAATCATTACCTTTGTTTGCTAATTATTTGGTTTCAATTAACTACAAGGAAAAGTTGTTTAATTGAAATGGAAAGGCGTGAGTGCCCACAATCCAGAAATTATCTAAAAGGCCACAGTCATTAAATGGCTTATTCTCAGGGGTGGGGCGTTTTGTTCTGCTCTTCCTCTGTCTGCCAAACTGCTTACAGTGGGCTTTCCTGAGGCAACAACACATAAGGGCAATTTATTATTATTTTTTTTAATATATTTTTTAAAGCTGCTGGGGTTAAGTAACTTGCTCAAAGTTACACTGCCAGTTATTTTGTGTGGGTGCCCAGTATCTGAGGCCAGAACCGATACTGGGTCTCCTGATGCTGGGGCCTCATGCTCTTACTTACTGCACCACCTGGCCACCCCACATAAGGACACTTTAAATCTGAAAAAATTCTTAGAGAAGATTTCAAGTTGTCAAAAACAAAACAACCATGTAAAAACTTGATCAAAGAATTTAAGAAAACATAAATTAGAAATAGATTCCTTTTTTTCTCTCCTCTCTTTTCCTTCATCCATCAAATTCTGATGTTGTAGTTTGCGTTTTCTTAACTATGAATAGCATTTTTGTAATTTTCATTCCTTTATGTCCATAGAATTGATCGATGAGCACACCACACCAACATAAATGCAATAAATAGACAAACAACTATCATTTTCTGACCCACAAAAATTGCTGAATAGTTTTGATAATAGTTGAGATAAACAAAAAGCATTCCACTTTTGGAACAGAGGGCTTTTATATTTAGGTGAAAAATCACAACAGAAATAAACATGAATATGAATGTAACTGAGACAGAAAAGTCATAGGTTAGGTACTGGTTTTCATTCAGTTCTTATCATTACTGGGTTAATTCCTATGAGGACCCTCTAGATTAATAGTTTATGTGAAGCATTCACTAAATTTAAAGCACTTTAGATGTGTCAGGTGTCATTATTAATAAAATACTTATTTTTTTAATAATCTGTCCTTGGAGTCGCCTAGTTCCTAAAGCATGTAAAATCTTTCTATTTCTTTTTCTCAGGCTGTAGTTTATTCCTCTGTTTATGAATCTGAAGTGATAGTATAAAAAGAAATGTTCTTAACATACATATAAATAAGCTTTTGCATTTTTTCTTTGCTACTAAAGACATGTCATGCTGTTATGTAAGTACTGCTTTACATTACTTATGCAATGAGATGAAATTATAAAGAGAGGACTTCATTAAGTAGGGCTGAAATTAGTTAAGTTTATATAAAGAACAGCCTTACATCTCTATCCCTCCCCCCACTCCCAGTGTTTAATAATTCACATAGCAAGCTTAGGGGTCAGGAAGATGTTTACCCAGTTTAGCAGCTGATTGAATCTGGGGTGCTCTGGCACTTCATTTCATTGGTCATTCTACAGATAAAGTTGAACAATCCCCTGGACGTGATCATTAATGCTAAAATATTCCATTACGGTCAGAACACTTACAAGGAATGAAAAGAGATGATGACTTATTAATGAAAGGATGTCACATATCCTCAAGAAGCATTGGGCCCTTCCCTGATTTAATTGGCAAAATCTGGATTGCATCAGTTTTCTTAAACCATGGTTAATCATATTTTGATTCTGGTTTTATAACCTATAGCTATGTGGAACAATGTGATTTTTCACAGTCTTCTTTTCTGTTAGTAAAACTAAGATTCACATCTTAGCCTAATTTTTCTTCTGCTAAATGACTGTGTCTTAAAGCAACTCCTCAGTTGTCTCACTATCACCCTGTAGATTACAGAAAAGCCTTCAGTTTCACATAGATTAAAGTGGAAAACTATAGCATTTTGGTCCTAAGCCTATTCTGTGTATTTCAATGGAAATGTGAAGCTTTCTTTTCCCCCTGTTTTTAATTAGATTTGGTTATAATAGCTTCTAATTATCAACACTTTGCTTAGACATGCTGTCAAAGAATTAATTTGGTACTTCATATTCCTTCATTGGCTTGTTGCTGAGTCATTTTTCAGTTGTATTTGATTATTGGTGACGTCATTTGGGTTTTTCTTGGCAAATATCATCGAGTGTTTTGCCACTTCTTTCTCCAGATCATTTTACAGATGAGAAAACTGAGGTAATCACAGAATTACATAACTAGTTAGTGTCTGAGCCCATATGTGTACTCAGGAAGATGAGTCTTCCTCACTCCAGGCCCTCCATTCTTTCTACTGCACAAGTTAGCTGTCCCCACATTGCCAAGTCAATTGATTTTTTTTAAACTCATGGATATACCAGAGAATAAGACCACATACATGCTTGTTGCCATGTTTTCAGCCCAAGTAGAATATCTGGTCAAATTACAGTATTACTGCTGGGTTAAGAAGACAAACAATAAATTACAAGTTTGTACAGTAGAAAGATGAATGGGAGCAAAACTGAAAGTGAAAAGTATTAAATCAGGAGGTTAATGAAAATTGCCTTCTTACTTCTGCTTTATAGAATCCCTTAGCTACCTTCAAAGCTCACTCAAACACAACCTTCTATATGCAGACTTCCATAATTACCACAGTTATTAGTGTCTCCCCCTCCAAAAGACTTTTGATTTATTTTGAATATATACGGTAATTCCTTCAATGCCATTTCTTCTAATAGAACACAAGGTTCTGGAGAACAAGGACTTTATAGAGAACTGAATCAAATTTATAGAAATAAGAGCCATTCCTCAATTCATAAATGGTCAAAAGATATGAATAGACAGTCTTCAGATGAAAAAATCAAAGCTATCTTGAGTTGAAAAAAATACTCTAAATCACTACTGATTAGAAAAATACGAATTAAAATAATCCTGAACTACAGTCCCATACCTATTGCATTGGTTAATATAACATTAAAAAAAAAAGTTAAATGTTGAAGGAGATGTGGAAAAATTGAGACACTGAACTGTTGGTGAAGTGGTATAGTTATTCAACCATTCTGCAGATCAATTTGGAATTATACCCAAAGGGCTATAAACCATGCATGGCCTTTAAACAAGCAAAACCACTTTGCGGTTTTTAACCCCAACAGATAAAGACCAAAAAGGAAAAGCACCGGAATGTACAAAATATAAAAAGATACAAAATACAAAAAGCAGGATATATATTCCTGTATACATATATGTATATATATATATATATATATATATATATGTATGTATACAGATATGTATACAGGAGCAGCAATATTGTATGATAATCAGCTGTGAATGACTTAGCTATCCTTAGAAATACAATAATCCAAGACAATTCTGATGGACTTATGCTTTTCATCTCCAGAGAAAGAACTGATGGAGTTGGAATACAGATTGAAGTATATTTTTTCTTCACTTTTGTTCTTTTTTTGTCTGCATTTTCTTTCACAACATCACTAAAATGGTATTTTTTTTTGCATGATTACACATGTATAAGCTCTATCAAATTATTTGCCTTCTCAATAGAGGGGGTAAGGGGAGGGAGAGAGAGAATTTGGAACTTTAAAAAATTTTGAAAACATGTTAAACATTGTTTTAACAAGTTTTGGGAGAAAGTAAAATGTTATAGAAAAAAAGAAAGATGAATAGGAATTCTGCATAAGAAAAGAGAAAGAATGAGAATTCTAAAAATAGAGGGCCAGATGTCACAGAACCCAGAGGCAGGCCCAGATGTCCTGGGGTGCAGAGGCAAGCCTGGACAAGGCCTGATCAATTAGGCTGGAAGTCAACCCACCAAGCAAAAGGGCCACTGCCAGGCCTATCACTGCAGGGGTGGGACTAGATGGAGCAGGGAAAGAATCAAATGCAGGGCCCCTGGCAGGGGCAGCAACTACTCCTGGGACTGCCAATACACAGCCTAGAAATTTTAAAAGCCCCTATCTAGACCTCCAGGGACCAGGATGGCAGAGTGAACCCTGGATACTCCAATCCCCCCCATCTGACCCTGAAAACATAGGAATTATTGTTCCAGGGCAAAACCTTTAACAGTAAAGGCTTGGGAAACGTACAGGAAGGGTGTGGCTGGGGCTCTGCCTCAAAATGTGTAGAAAGCAGACAGAAAAGATAAAGACTCTTGAGTCCTACTACCTTAAGAGCGAGGAACCAAATTCAGAGGGAGACAGTGTAGACTCCACACCCACAGCTGAAGCCTCAACAGGGAACTGGTCTCAAGCACAAAAAGCATTCCTAGATGAGCTCAAAAGGAACTTTGAAAACCAAATGAGAGAGATAGAAGATAAAATGAATAACTCTTTTAAAATCAAAATTGCAAAATTAGAAACACATTCCAATAAAGAAAACCACTCCTTAAAAAGAAAAGTGTGTGTTATGGGAAAGGAGCTCCAAAAACTGAGGAAAATAATTCGCTAAAAATTATAATCAACCAAATTGAAGCAAATAATTATGAGGAACCAAAAACTAGTCAAACAAAACATCAAGAATGAAAAATTATAAAAAAGAGGTAGAATATCTTAATGGAAAAATAACTGACTGTAAAACAGATCCAGGAGAGACAATCTGAGAATCATAGGACTACCGGAAAATCATGATGAAAAAATGAGCCTGGGCAACATCCTCCAAGAGCTCATCAAGGAAAACTGTCCTGAGTTACTAGAACATGGGGGCAAAATAGAAATTGAAAGAATCCACCTGTCACCTCCTGAAGGAGATCCCAAATTGAAAAGTCTTCCAAATGTTGCGGCCAAACTCCAGAACTACCAGGTAACAGAGAAAATACTTCAATCAGCCAGAAAGAAACAATTCAAATATTAAGTAAGCACAGTGAGGATCGCACAGGATTTGGCAGCTTCTACACTGAAAGAACAGAGGAAGTGGAATATAATTTTTTGCAAGGCAAAAGAGCTCATGTTACAACCAAGGATCACCTACCCAGCAAAACTGAACATATTCTTCCAGGCAAGAAGATGGTCATTCAGTGATATAACAGATTTCCAGATCTTCTTGATGAAAAAGCCAGAGCTCAATGGAATATTCAACCTCCAATTATGAGATACAAGAGAGACATAGAAAGGTAAACAAGGAAAACACATAAACACTGTTATTAAATAAGAGCAAACTGTTTATAGCCAAGTAGAAGGTATGAGTATAAATTAAACAAAATGATGATAAAAAAAATGTTATTAAGGTCTATAAAGGGACTGCAATGGAAGAAGAGGAAAGAATGAAGTGGAAAAGGGCAAATTATGCAACACAAATAGGCATGAAAATAATATAATAGAGGGAAAGAAGAGAGGGAGATGAGTATTATGGGAGCTTTTCCCTCATTGGTTCTGGTATAAGGAAGGAATAACACAACCAATTAAGCATAGGACTCTATGGAGAAGAGACACAAAACATATCATAATGGAGGGAAAGACGGGAGGGAGAGGAGCTTTGTATGAGATTTGTTCCTTTCACTCTTGGTGCAAACAAGAAATAACATAGTACATTTAAGTATAAAAATATCCTACAGGAAATAGGAGGGGGGAAGGGCTACAAAAAGGGGGAAGTGTTTAGAAGGTAGGGAAGAAGTAAGGGGGAATGGGAAGAAAAGGGAGGGGAGCTGATGCGGGAGGAAGTGGTCTAAAGGAAAACTCTTAAGGAGGAGAAGGGGAGAAAAATATAAGCATAAACAGGAGAGGGAATAGGATGGAGGGAAAGAAATGGGTAGTAAATATAACTGTGAATGTGAATGGAATGAACTCTCCCATAAAATGGAGGTGGATAGCAGAACGGATTAAAAACCATAATCCTACAATATGCTGTCTACAAGAAACACATTTGAAACAAAGGGATATCCACAGGGTAAAGGTAAAAGGCTGGAGTAAAATATATCATACCTCAGCTAAAGTAAAAAAAAAAAAGCAGGGGTAGCAATCCTTATCTCGGATAAAGCAAAAGCAAAAATTCATCTAATTAAAAGAGATAAGGAAGGAAACTATATCCTGCTAAAAGGCACCATCAAGAATGAAGCAATATCACTACTTAACATATATACACCAAGTGGTATACCCTCCAAATTCCTAGAGGAGAAGGTAAGGGAATTAGAGGAAAAAATAGATAGGAAAATTATACTAGTGGGTCACCTTAATCTTCCCCTCTCTGAATATGATAAATCCAACCTCAAACAAGAAAGAAGTTAAGGAGGTGAATAGAATTTTAGAGAGGGTAGGTATGATAGATCTCTGGAGAAAACTGAATAGGTGTAAAAAGTAATATACCTTCTTCTCAGCAGTACATGGCATATACACAAAAATTGACCATGTACTAGGACATAAAAACCTCACAATTCAGTGCAGAGAGGCAGAAATATTAAATGCATCCTTCTCAGATCATGATGCAATAAAAATCATATGCAATAAAGGGCCAGGGAAAGACAGACTAAAAACTAATTGGAAACTAAACAACTTAATCCTAAAGAATGAGTGGGTCAAACAAAAAATTATAGAAATAATAAGTAACTTCATTCAAGAGAAAGACAATAATGAGACAACATACCACAATTTGTGGGATGCCTTAAAGGCAGTTCTTAGGGGAAGTTTTATATCCCTGACAGCATACAAATTAGAGAAAAAGGAGGTCAATGAATTGGGCATGCAATTGAAAAAGCTGGAAAAAGAACAAATTGAAAATACCCAATTAAATACTAAATTAGAAATAATGAAAACCAAAGGAGAGATTAATAAAATTGAAATTAAGAAAACTATTGAATTAATAAATAAAACTAAGAGCTAGTTTTATGAAAAAAAAACAGTAAAATTGATAGAGCCTTAGCCAATATGATAAAAAAAGAAAGAAGAAAACCAAATTATGAGTATCAGAAATGAAAAGTGTTAATCTACCTCTAATGAAGAGGAAAATAAAATAACAATTAAGAATTATTTTGCCAAATTATATGCACATTAATTTGACAATCTTAGTGAAATGGATGAATATTTACAAAAATATAAATTGTCCAGATTAAATGAAGAGGAAATAAATTATTTAAATAACCCCATCTCAGAGAAAAAACAAGCCATAAATGAACTACCTAGGAAAAAATCTCCAGGGCCCAATGGATTTTCTAGAGAATTCTATGAAACATTTAAAGAAGAATTGATTCCAATACTCTACAAATATTTGGGAAAGTTAGTGAAGGAGGAGTCCTACCAAAATCTTTTTATGACACCAACATGATACTGATACCTAAATCAGGAAGAGATAAAAGAGAAAAAAAATAGAGACCAATTTCCCTCATGAACATCGATGCCAAAATTTTAAATAAAACATTAACAAAAAAGACTACAGCTACTATCACAAGAATAATACACTTTGAACATATAGGATTTATTCCTGGAATGCAAGGATGGTTCAATATTAGGAAAACCATCAGTATAATGGATCATATCAATAATAAAACTAGCAAAAAGCACATGATTATCTCAATAGCGATACACAGAAAAGGCTTTTGAGAAAATACAACATCCATTCCTATTAAAAACACTATAAAGTATGGGAATTGATGGAGCTTTCCTTAAAATAATAAGTAGCATCTATTTAAAGCAATCAGCAAATATTATATGTAATTGGGATGAGCTAGAAGCATTTCCAATATGATCAGGGGTGAAGCAAGGCTGTCCACTATGACCCTTCTTATTTAATCTGGTACCAGAAATGTTAGGAGTAGCAATTAGAGAAGAAAAAGAAATCAAATTAGGCAAAGAAGAGACCAAGTTATTAGTCTTTGTGGATGATATGATGATATACTTAAAGAATCCTAAAGAATCAACTTAAAAAGCTCCTTGAGACAATAAATACATTTGGCAAAGTTGGTGGATATAAAATAAACGCACATAAATCCTCGGCATTTCTGTATATTTCTAATGAAATTCAACAGCAGGAGAAAGAGAAATCCTATTTAAAGTTACTGTAGACATTAAAAAAAAATATTTGGGAATCTACCTGCCAAAACAAAGCCAGGACCTATATGAACTCAACTACAAAACACTTTTCACAGAAATAAAGTTAGATCTGAAAAAAAAAGAAATTTTCTATATAGAGGTGATGATTGAACCCTAGAGAGCTGTCGAGATTACCAAATGAAAAGTGCAGAGATAGAAGGGGAGAGGGCCCAGAATAAAGTCTCAGAGGACATAGGTAGTTAATGGTAGAGTATAAAAGGAATTCAGATCAACTGTCTCCTAACCATGTCCAGTTCGATTCTGTGATATCCTGCTGTCCTGAATCCTTTGTGCCCTTAATCTGCCAAACCTCAGCCCTGGATTATTCCCACCATCCTTGTCCTTAGTTCCAATTTAGGGGCTGCAGAAAGAAACTGAAGAAAATCTTAAAACTATGCTGATCTACTTCACTACAAAAATATACTATATAATCTCCATTAGGCCCTCACTGTAGCAAAGTAATCCTTTTATGTGTCACAACAGCAACTTTCCCCAAATATTTTCATCCCTTCTCGGATCTCCCATGATGCCCCCTACCACATATCCCCTTCTCTGCTCTGATACCACCAGAAATCTGTCTGCAGTCCGTCTCTTTCCACTCAGCTATGTTCTTTACTTACTCATTAAGGTGAACTTCCTAAAGAACAACTTTGACCATTTGATTCTATTAGTCAAGAAACTTCAGGGGCTCCCTTTTACTTCGAAGATCAAATCTAAAATCCTTTGGAATTAAAAGTCATTCATAATTAATCTACACCTTTTTCTTATTTTGTTATACATTTCTCTCACATACTCTGTGATCCAGGAACGATGACTTCTGTTCTTTTCCTTGAATTGGACCTTCCATTTTTGAATGCTGGGCATATTCACTAACTGCCCCACCATGTCTGAAAAGCTCTCCCTTTTTATTTCGCCTACTGCTTTTTCTGGCTTCCTTCAAACCATAGCTAATATACTGCCTTCAGTATAAGAAGAAGAAATCTTTCTTTATCCTTCTTAATACTTCTACCTTTCCACAGTTGATTATTTTCAATTTATCCTGTATGTAGCTTTAAAAAAATAATAATTTTTGGGCGGCTAGGTGGCAGAGTGAATAGAGCACCAGCCCTTGAGTCAGAAGGACCTGAGTTAAAATCTGGCCTCAGACACTTAACACTTACTGGCTGTGTGACCTTGGGTAAGTCACTTAACCTCAATTGTCTTGCCTTCCCCCCTCCAAAATAAAGCAAAAAACAACAACCCCAAAACACATTTTTTGGTACATTTTCTACTCCATTAGACAGTGAGTTCCTTGAAAGCATGAGCTTCCCTTTGCTTTTCTTTCTACTCCTAGTATGTAGCCCATCATTTAGAATCTACTATGCACTTAAGGTCTATTGATTGATTAGCCTATTTTTCATTTATTCTATAGTCCATCTTTCTCCTCAATTGTATTTGAATTTTTAAAAATTGTGACTTTCAGGAAACTCTGCCACTTAGCATGGAATCACAATATGAGATTCACCTATTCTTCAGGAATTCTGTTCACAGAAAGATTTTCTCATTCACATAATATATTACCTTATTCCCACATAAGTAGTAAGTCACATTTCTTTTTTATCACTGGTACATTTAATTGCTATGAATGTCACTGATATTTTACAAATGTTTGCAGTCTCTGTGACAAAATTTAATTTGCTATTTTAAAGACTGCCAGGTGAGTCTTTCAATTATAATCCTTAGAAAGTGAAAATGGCTTAAATAGACAAGAACATTTTATGTTTCAATTAAAGGCATTCTAAGATAAGAGTTTAGTGAGTATCAGACAGCAAAGGAACAAGTCATGAAGAGGTTTAATCATAACTGATTTGCCCGTCATTTAATTTCCTCCATTTAATTTTAGCCTGGAATGGTCCAGATTTTAGATCTTCCTTCCTTCCTTCCTTCCTTCCTTCCTTCCTTCCTTCCTTCCTTTCTTTCTTTCTTTCTTTCTTTCTTTCTTTCTTTCTTTCTTTCTTTCTTTCTTTCTTTCTCTCTTTCTTTCTTTCTCTCTTTCTTTCTTTCTCTCTTTCTTTCTTTCTTTCTCTCTCTCTCTCTCTCTTTCTTTCTTTCTTTCTTTCTTTCTTTCTTTCTTTCTTTCTTTCTTTCTTTCTTTCTTTCTTTCTTTCTTTCTTTCTTTCTTTCTTTCTTTTCTTTCTAGAAAATATAGGAGAGAAGAGGTATTAGACTGACTACCAGACTGAAGGTCTACAAAGCTATTGTGTTGACCTTGTTGTTGCATGCCTGTGAAATCTGCACAATCTACCAGCTCCATGCCAGGAAACGAAATCACTTCCATTTGAATTGTCTTAGGAAGATTCTGAAGATCGCCTGGCAGGATAAAGTACCAGACACCGAGGTCCTTACTCAAACTAAACTGCCAAGCATTCAAACTCTGCTTCAGGCAGTGCAGCTCTGATGGGTTGGCCACATTGTATGAATGCAAAATGTACCCTTGACACTGTAATGTAATGCCAAGGAAAGGCAACTTCCCAAGGTTCAGAATACCAGCATATCTGCTCTCCATTTTATTCAGTGACCAACCAAGAACAGAGAAGATAAAAACATGACATCATTCAAAATACAGCATTTACTAAGTGTGATTAAATAATCTCCAAGGACTACCCCACCCCAGGACCTTCCATTCATTCAATCAATTACAAAGTCTCTGTTCTAAATACTACTCCACCCCTAGGCTGTACCTTCATTTAGTCCATCACAAAACCCTTCTTCTCAAATGGAGATTAGTTTCCAAACATAAGTAAAGTACATTCATTTGTTCAACCATAGAACACAAAAAGGTCAAAAGTTCCCCACCCCTGGATCACAATTGGATCTACCCCAGAGTTACATCAAGTTTAAGCATAGCAATTAATACCCAAATGGAGGTCTTTTCTTCATCTTGACAAGAGGCAAGTTCTCAGCAATCTTAGTTCCTGGGGAGACAAGGCTTAGCAAGGCCACAAGATACGTTGCCAGTCTCTTCATTAATTCATCCTCTGTCTGCAGAACAGTCCTAGAACCCCTGAAAACATTAGCAAAACCCTATCCCAGGATTTCTGTAAACATACAACAAGAAAATCCTTCTTCAGGGCTTGGGAACCAACAGAAAGGTTCCCAGACCCCTGCAACAACAGCACTGTCCTTCACCAGTGGACAGTATTCATTCTGTCTGCAGGACAGTCTCCAGACCCCTGCAACAACAGTACTGTCCCTCACCAGTG
>NW_027186304.1:5720723-5789256 GCF_028583685.1 Petaurus breviceps papuanus | reverse complement strand
CCCACAGGTGGGATTAACAAGCTCTGGGTTTTAACACAATCAGTTTGAAAACCAAGCCAATACAGGGGGATCTTTATATTCCATTACTATCACAGACACAAAGACTGTTTTACAGAGAACTCACACAGGGCAAGTGGTCACATGGTGGTCAGAAGAAGCAATACAAGGACACTTTCACAGTCTCTCTCAACTACTTTGGAATTGATTGTGTTAAATGGGAGACACTGGTAAGGGACTGTTCAGCATAGAGTGCCCACATCAGAGAAGGTGCTGTGCTCTATGAGCAAAGCAGAATTGAAACAGTTCAAAGGAAACACAGGGAGCACTAATTTGGAGAATCCACACCAAATGTTCACAGAGACTATGTGTGTCTGACCTGTGGTAGAGCATTCTGAGCCCAAATTGATCTGATCAGCCACAGTCGGACACATTGAAACATAACTTTAGCATAGTGATGTCATTTTGTTGCTATTCGAGAATAAAGGACAATTACCAAACAACAAATCCTTCAATTGCAGGAAATATCAACATTCTACCCTGGGCCTTCTTTTTTTCCCAGGATGCTATCTCACTTGGTGATTTCATCAACTTTCATAGATTTAATTACCATCTCTATGGTTATGATTCTTAAATCTATCTATCCTGCCTCAATCTCCGCTAATCTCCAATCTCACATATACAACTGCATTTCTGACTTCTAGGACTTGATTTTCAATAGACATCTTAAGATCAAAATGTCCAAAATGGAATTCATTATCTTTCCTCTTAATTACTCTCTCCTCCTACCTTCCATATTACTTTTGGGACATCACCATGCTCTCATTCCCTCTGGCTTGCATACTAGAAGTGATTCTAGATTCCTCACTGTCTTTCACTTCTTATATCCAGTCTGTTGCCACTAATCACCAATTTCATCTTTGCAATATCTCTTCAATATGACCTGTTTGACTCTCTGATACTATCACCACCATTATGAAGAACTCCATCATCTTACACCTTGACTATTGCAACAGGTTACTGGTTCGTCTGACTGTCTCAGGTCTCTCCCTACTCCAATCCTTCCTGCATTCACCCACTAATATAATTTTCATAAAGTGCAGGTCTGGCCATATCACCGTATTACTCAATCAAATCCAAAGTCTCCCTATCACCTCCAGCATCAAATGCAAAATCCTCTTTATGACATTTAAAGTCCTTCATAACATAGGCTGCCCCTACCTTTCTAGGCTTCTTTCTCTTTACTCCCCACCTCATACTCTTCCATTCAATGACACTGGCCTTCAGACTCTTCCACAAACAAAACACTTTATCCCTTGGCTTGGAACATTTTCTCTGACTGTTCCCATATCTGGAATGCTTACCATCTTAACTTCTATCTATTAACTTCCCAGGCTTTACTTAAGTCTGAGCTAATGTCTCATTTTCCACAGGAAACATTTCTCACCCCCTTTTAATTTTAGTGCTGTTAATTATTTCCTATTTATCATCTGTTTGTATATATTTGCTTACACACATTCTTTCCCAATAAATTATGAGCTCCTTGAAGGCAGAACCTGTCTTTTGCTACTTTTTCTTTTATAAAGGACAGAACTTAGTACAGTCCCTGGCACAAAGAAGGCACTTTAAAATTTTTATTGATTGAGTGAAGAAATTATAAATAGCTACTTATAAAGGGCCTCTCTCTCTCTCTCCCTCTCTCTCTCTCTCTTTCTCTCTCTCATTATAACCTTAACATGTATGTTCCATGTGCCTTAGAACCTAAGTAGTTTGTTTGCCATACATTGTTTTCTTTCTTCTTCTTGATATCATAAGTCTTGGGTATGGAAACAGTCATCTATACATTTTATATATGCAATTTTCTTTTAATTATGAGTGGAACCTCCTAACAATTGCCATATTGCAGTATTAACAATAAGAAGTATGCTGAGAAGTGTCCTAAGTGATTGACAAATATCTGATTTGATTTTGAAATAACCTTGTGAGGTAGGCTATTATGATCTCCAATTCATAGTTGAGGAAATTGATGTAGACAGACATTAAGTATTTTAACCAGGGTCAAAAACTACTAAATATCTGATGATTAAATGTCTAATAATCACTTTGATATTATCTAATGCTCTTTTAGCAATAACCATGTCATAGTGTTATACTCTGTAGTAGAAAATAAATGGGGTTTTCTGGTTCTCTACTTTACAAATTAGAAACTTTGCTGAGGTTAGTCATATGAATTGGGGTTAGAGAAGCAGTTTCCAAAATACAGATTAAAATAAGGGCAAAAATAATTTTTCACATAATAAGTAACAATACCTTTTCTTTTAGTGATAATCCTTATCTCTGAAGCTCCATAAGTTTCCATGAGGAAACTTAGATCTCCAGTTACATTTTGGAAGGTAAGGTTGTTCGTCTCTGAGACTGTTTAAGCAAATAGTAGAAAAATATTTTCTGGATATTGAGTCCAAGGTATTATAAATAAAAGTACTATTGGTAATTGTTTTAAAATTAAGTGGTAATATTTTCCTTTCTCTCCTTTATATCAATTACTGTAGTATTGTAATGATAACCTAAAAAAGTCACACCAAGTGAAGTCTCTAACTAAATCTTACAGTCATTTAAAACAATCATCCATATAACTAAGCACATAACTGTCTGCTATTATCTATATGAAGGAAAAACATGTGATTGAATGGTTATGTGATTATAGCATTTGTGTATACACTTTAAATGCAAATTAAAAGAACATTTTTATGGCTATATATGCTATTAGTCAAGGTAAGAAAAGTCTAAAGAGGAACATAGTAAAGAACGGCTGATATTTGTTAAGAAGTCTTACTTTACAATCCTTTACCCACTTAATGTGTTCAAAATTGTAGGACCAATCTTCATAACTATTATGACATATTTAGAAACCTACATATGGCTAGAAGGCTCCTAATCAAATTTAGAGACATATGTGAGGGACATTCCAAATCATTTCTAGTTAATTCTTTTTTCAGGTCATAGATGGACAATATAGATGGACAATAAGTTCAGCCAACTCTTCACATGGTGCCCAGGTTTCCTTCAATGAGCTCCCAGTAGCTAAAGAGCTTATTAGACTTCAATACACTCTCTGATTTCTCTTCCATTCTAAGTCTTTTAAGCAATAAGGGGTACTCTTCATCATCAGGGGTTAGCTGTTCCTTCTCTACTCTTATCTTCATCAGAGTTACAGTGCTTTGAAACAGGGGAGGGGTCCTATCTCTGAATCAGTTTGAAAAACTGAAAGTCTACAATTCTATCATGCATAACAAAAAGAACATGCAACTGTCCTATAATTTCCAAGTAGTTCTCTTATTTATTTGGTTTGATCCTGCTCTTAAAAATTATGTACAAACATGTATACATGCACATAGATATACATATGTACATACATACATATATGTGAGTGTATGTATAAATATGTATATACATATTGTAGAGGCAAGAACCCCAGTGTCCCCAGGGTGTCTGCCAACACAGGTTCTTGGATCTGCTTTGATAAATGAAAGCAACTCAAAATGGGTTAACAAGCTTACTCTAATCAAATATGTATCGTTTACCTAGTTCAGGGGAAAAAGGTCAGCACCCTGAACTTCAGAATATGCAGACAGAATTATCAAGACAGAAACAGATCGAGTAGACAGATTTCCAAACTGTCCAACCATTACATCCATACCAAATTAACATCAGGGTTTTCAAAGCCGGGGAGGGGGGTGAGGGGGGAGCTCTCAACAACCAATAGCTTCCCAGAGTTTCATATGATCAACTCACAGAACACTTCTCAAAGTGAGCCCCCAAAACAAAGCTACACATCAGGGCTTATATAGCCTTTTCTTGGCTCAGAGAATGCAACAACCTTATTGACTCACTGGCCAACCAAGAAGTATCTACTGAAAAACAAGCCTCCCACCCCAGGCTCCAGGTGCACTTTAGCCTAGGGGCAGGGAAGATCTTAAAAATTTACATTCCCATTACACATATATAAATGTGTCTACCTATCTGTCTGTCTATCTATCATCTATCTATGTGCTTGTGCCTTTGAACCACTTTCTAGGGAACTGTTTCATCTTACATCCAAAATTGTCTCAATCTTATTTTTTACATAAGTGTCTTTTTTTCTCTTCCCTTTTTGACTACTTAAAGTCCACATATAAAGAGGAACATATGTTCTTTACATATATGTAATGCCAAAGAAAGGCATTACATATATGGTGGGTTCAGAATACCAGCATAGTAACTCTCCATTTATTCAGTGACAAATTAAGACAAAACATTCACAGAAAAGAGGAAATCAAAATACAGTGTAACTCAGTCATTTAGCAAGTTTTTAATTCAATCACAAAGTATAGAGTCAAAGTACTACTCCACCAGGGGGAAGTACATTCATTTAGTCAATCACAAAGTCTTCTCTCTATTCAACTGCACATTAGTTTCCAATCATAAACAAAGTATATTCATTTCGTAGTAAGTCCTCAATTCAATCACAAAATATAGAGACAACAAGAGAATCCTTCTCCAGGGATTCTGAACCAACAGCAAGTTTTCAGAACCTCTGCAATAACAACACTGTCCTTCACTGGTGAAGAGGTTACCCATAAAGGAGGTTAGGGTTGCTCTGGAGACCCCAAAATACCAACATGATGGGTCCTGCTGAATGAATTTTACTCAAGTCTTCTCAGCCAAAGAGAAGTAAAGTTTATTAAAAGTTTGCTAGTATTAGACACAGAATAAGTCTGTGCTAGGTCATTCTATGGCACTCTCACACACATGGAGACAAGATGGGATCTTATATGCAGAAAGGTTGTGGGAGGAATCTAGGGGTGGTCTAGAGGAGGAGTTTGGGGAGGGTCTTCAGGAGAAGTCAGATGAGGTCAATGAATGATTAAGGGTGGGAAGTTGCTGGAGGCTACCTGGAGCCAACAAACAATGGTGGGCTAGGCCAGTTCAAGGGTGGATTGATATTTTGATAGGCTCAAGTGTGGGAAGTAGATGCACAATGGAGGGCTAGGCTAGTAACAGAGGTCTGGGCCCAGCCACAATGTAAGGTTTATTGCCTCATGCAAATGCCTCATATGATTTAATCAGAGTTCAAGGGGGATTCCTAGAGCCTATACCTCAAAGATTCAAGGGAATTCACAGACCCTGCACCTCATCAACCAGCAGATGTATCTGGAAAAATAACATCAAAACAGACAAAATACTGGTATCTCAGTAATGTCTCCTCAGTTCTTGGCAGCTGTGGGTGGCAGCTCTCAAAAGTTGTGGGCAGTTCCAACTGGTCCTCAGAAGTCCCTCTCAGCAACTCTGGCCCCAAGCAATTCTCCTCTTTCTCTGCCTTCATGATATTGCTCCCCAAAAGTTCTTCTGGCCTTCTGTACTTGGGCCTGTCTCTAAATCCCATGGACCAGTTCCTCCCAGTTCAGCCCTTTCTCTTCATGTCAACAAGTCCATCCCACAAGTGGGATTCACAAGCTCTGGGTTTTGACACTCAACCTGAAAACCAAGCCAGTACAGGGGGATCTTTAAATGCCATTACCCTTACAGTATATCAGAAGCAGGAGTTGAACCTAAGAGTTTTGGATTCCCAAAGCTTTGAATACATCTGTAATTCTGTACTTCTTCCTCAAGTTTTTCCTTTTTAATAAGTTTTTTTTGAAAAGTTAAAAATTCCTTAGTTTTTTATTCCTGGTACCACTACCACAATTTATAGGGCAATATACCTGATGTAATGAAAAGAAAAAGAAAGACAAAGCTACAACAGACAAAAGACCTCAGGAATGTACATTGCATTAATCAATAGCTGCACTTTTTGCAAACTGTGGCTAGGACAGTCCTGAACAAGAAGGGTTTCTTGTTTAAGCTGCAGTAACTTTTCTGACTGTGGATCATCATTCCTTCTGTGGCAGATTTTTACAGTTCCTCTAATGCATTTGGGACGATTGTCTCAAAGTAACCTGCAGCTTTCCTAACAACTCCTTACTCTCTCTCCTGCTAAGAACTGTATCTCTCTTCTGTGGAGTTTTTAGAACCTTCTATTACCATATCCACCTCTTCCACCACCAGATCCATAACTGCCACCATAAGGGCTGCCTGAGCTCCTTCTACCAAAACTGCCTCCTTTCAATGGGTCCATAATTTGATTGCTGCTGTCCACTATAATTTGCAAAATCATTATAGTTCCCACTGCCACCATAGTTACCACCACCAAAATTTCCTCCTTCATTGTAACCGTCATATCCTCCTCCACCACCACCATATCCTCCACCTTGGTTTCCATATCCAGGTCCACCACCACCACCATAACCCCCTCTACTACTGTAGCCAGGACCACCTGCATAGTTGCCACCATCACCACCAAATCCATTATATCTACCATCTCCACCTCCAGAACTGCCTCTGCTGCCACCACCACCACCACTATAACCACCTCTTCCACCAAAGTTTCCTCCACAGCCAGTTTCCTCCACCACCTCTAAAATTTCCTCCTTGACCCATAAAATTGCCTGAGCCACCTCCACGACCTCTTTGTGAGCCAGCAGACTACATTTCTTGCTTTAAAGGGGCCTTTTTCACTTCACAGTTATGCCCATTAATAGTATGATATTTCTGAACAACAATTTTGTCAACTTTATCATGATCATCAAAAGTTACAAAAGCAAATCCTCTCTTCTTTCCACTCTGTCAATCTTCCATAACGTCTATAGTTTCGATCTTGCCATACTTTTCAAAGTAGTCTATTAAATTATATTCTTCTGTATCTTCTTTAATACCACCAATGAAAATTTTCTTCACAATTAGATGTGCACCAGGTTTTACAGAATCCTCTCTAGAAACAGCTCTCTTTGGTTCCACTACATGGGTTACACAGCCAGCTATTTTGTGTGGGTGCCAAATATCTGAGGCTGGAACCAATCCCGGGTCTTCCGATGCCCGGACCTGTGCTCTTACTTAATGCAGCCACCTGCCCGCCCCGTGCATCCACGTCTTCTGCACAAGAATAAGTCACAAAATCAAAGCCTCTGGAACATTTTTTGGGGGGATCTCTCATCTCCACACAATCTGTGAGAGTGCCCCATTTTTCAAAGTGTTTTCTTAAATTATCATCCTTAGTTTCAAAGCTCAAGCCATCAATAAACAGTTTTCTCAACTGCTCAGGTTCCTTTGGATCATGAGTCTCTTCTCCCTGGCGACAGCCGTCAGGCTGGGGGCAGCCTCGTGGCTGTTTTACCTCCATTTTGAGACTGGACTAGCAGCCACCAACTCGGGTCCAATATTTTTAATAAGTTTTTGATAGATGATTCAGAAGCATCTTAAAAACATTTTATTATACCAACAGCATGGATTTTATTTTTTCCAATGATATGATGAACTTCAGAAGTTCCCAGGTTCTACATATGTGGAAATTAAGAAATTATATACTGGGTATGTATTTTATATTTTTTTTCAAAATGATTAACTTCATCAATGTCCAATTATGTGCTTTCTTTCCTTCCTGTGGGAAACACATATGAAACAAGTCAAGAACATAAGAAGATTTTTTAAAAGGTCAATAGTGATTAAATTCACTGGACCATAAATTTACAAGTGATTGAGGACCCTATGTTTCTGCACATAACATATTGGATATATCATTAAACTCAACATCTATTTAATAGTCTTCATAAAATTCAAGTCCTTTTCATTAAAGTTGCCATTGTATTTTTTTCCTACCAGTTAAAAGTTATGACTTCATGTAGATTTGTACTTGGGGACAGCCCAGGCTGAGAAGCTGTCAAAGCTATACCAGAGGATGATAGGGCATACAGATAAAGACCTGCATTATGTTTGAAGTTCCTGAAGAAGCAAATGCTCACCACAGCCATGGTGCAAGCTAATTTTTTCTCACCCTAATCCTACTGGAGAATCTCTACATGTCAGACTTGTGACATATTTGTGAAACTTGAATTTGTCCACTTTCTTCATAGATTTTTCAAAATGATTAGAGAAAGATATTTTTTTGTGACTCTATCATTTACTAATTTTGTTACTATGAGAAAATCACTTGACAGTTTTCATATCTACAAAATTAGAGAATAAAACTGTAGCTATCATTTAACTGTAGACCCTATAGTTCCATATTTTTCTCATATAGTTTATATTTATATTAATCTTGTTCATCTCTGTTTCTGAAATTTAGGATCATTTTGCCTGTGATTCTGTATTAAACCCTGTAGACAGTGTTCACGAGTGAATGATGTAGTCTCTGACAAATTTATTTTTAAGAGTATTTTATTTTTTTCTAATTATATGTAAAGACAAATTGTAACATACATTTAAACATTTGGACTCCAAATTTTCTCCCTCCTTGAAATGTTAAGGAATTTGACATAGATTATAATATATGTGCAATAATGTAAAACATATTTCCATATTAGTCATATTGTGAAAGAAGAAACTGACCAAAATAAAAAAAAAAAGTGAAAATAGTATGGTTTGATCTGCATTCAGACTCCATCAGTTCTTTCTCTGGCAATTTTCCTCATGAGACCTTTAGAATTGTCTTGAATCATTGCATTACTAAGAAGAGCTTACAACATAGTTGATCATCACACAATGTTGCTGTTACTGTGTGCAATGTTCTCTTGTTTCTTCTCACTTCATTTTGAATCAGTTCATATAAACCTGTCAAAGTACTTCTAAAATTGGCCTGATCATCATTTCTTATATCACAATATTATTCTATTATATTTATATACCACAACTTGTTCATCAGTCTCCCAACTGATGGGCATTCCCTCAATTTCTAATTCTTGGCTACCACAAAAAGTACTGCTAAACTACTTTTGTACAATTAAGCCCTCCCAGTCCTAGCCACTTCTTTTTTTATATCTTTTGGGAAAACAAGATCTAACAGTGATATTATTGGATCAAAGGGTATGCACAGTTTGATCTTTGAGCATAGTTACAATTTGCTCTCCAGAATGGTTGGATCAGTTCACAACTCTCCCAACAATGCATTAGTGACCCAAATTTCCCACGTCCCCTCATTTTTTTCTTATTGTCATGACTGCCAGTCTGGTAGTTTTGAGATGGGCCCTCAGAGTTTTTCATTTGCATTTCATTTATCAATAATGGGCTAGAGCTTTTTCATATGACCATAGATAGTTTTAATTTTTTCATCTGAACTCCACCTATTCATATCCTATGGGGATATGACTTTATTTTATTTTTATATTCTCAGTTTTCTATATATTTGAGAAATAAGGACTTTGTCATAGATGTTCTTTCATGTAAATAGTATTTTATTTTTATTAATTATATGTAAAGATAGTTTTCAGAATTCATTTTAGAAGATTTTTACTTCGAAAATTTTCTCCCTTCCTCCATTTACTCCTCCCTTCTCAAGAAGGCAAGCAATCTCTTATAGGTTATACAGGTGAAACCATGTTAAGCATTTCCACAATAGTAATTTTGAGAAAGAAGAAACAGAACAAAAGGGAAAAAACATTAAAAAAGCAGAGAAAGTGAAAACAGAATGCTTTAATCTGCATCCAGACTCCATCAGTTCTTGCCCTGGAATTGGATAGCATTTTCTATCATGACTCATATGGAATTGTATTGAATCACTGTATTGCTGAGAAGAGATAAGTATAACATAGCTTATCATTGCACAATGTTGCTGTTCCTCTGAAAAATGTCCTCATGGTTCTTCTCACTTCACTCAACATAATTTCATTTAAGTCTTTCCAGGTTTTTTTCTTAAATCCAACTGCTCATCAGTTCTTATAGCACAATAGTATTCCATGTTGCTGTTACAGTGCACTGTCTCCTGGTTCTGTTCACTTCATTTTGAATCAATTCATATAAGTCTTTCAAATTATTTCTAAAATCTACTTGATCATTAGTTCTTATATCACAATTATATTCTGTTACATTAATATACCACAATTTGTTCAGCTATTCCCCAATTGATGGGCATCTCTTCAATTTCCAATTCTTTGCCACTGCATAAAGAGCTGCTATAAATGTTTTCTTGTTTTCATATATGTCTTTTTTTCCATTTTTATTGATCTCTTTGGTATATAGGTCAAATAGTGGTAAGCTTGATCAAGTGTTTGGGATTTTTTCTTAGGGAGTTTATTGGTGGCTTATTCTATTTATTTGTCTAAGATGGGGTGTTTGAATATTACATTCCTACTTCTGTTAATCTGGAAATTTATATTTTATTGTAAATATTCATTCAATTCACTTTTAATTTTATTAATCCTAGCTTTTTTTCAGGATTTCTAGTTTAGTGTTTGATTTTGGATTTTTAATTTGTTCTTTTTCTATTTTTTAGTTGCATGCCCAATCGATGGATCTGCTCTATCTCAATTTTTTTGGTTGTAATCATTTAGAGATATAAAACTTCCCCTAAGTAATGCATTGACTGCATCTCCCTGACAATTTAAAAGGAAAAAAAAGAGATTATGTAAAAATAAAATAGGAAGATGTCTGAGCAAAGGCATAGACTTGCCTGAGCTCTCCCATCTTCCCCTCCAAACAACTTTAACATAATACCTTAAAATCAGTAGGTCCCACAAAAGAATGGGGTGAAACAATTTTGCAGTCCAAGATAATTGAGAAGACCAGCAGGAAATATCTGTCTCACTGGAATCAGAGTGGAACATAGTCCAGTACATGTCTTACCCAGGAAGGCAGGCCTTTGGGATAAGTGAATTGGTGGGTAGGGGCCAAAGAGTCGTCAGAAGGAGATTCCAGGGGACCCTTTCCTGGAAGTAGGTATAAGACACGGCTGCATTGCCCAGATGCAGTTCTAGCTCACAGTCCCAGGGTAAGGAGGAATACTAGCCCATTTGAGGATGCAGACTCCATGGAGCTGGGACCCTGGTTACAGTTCCAGAGTAAGAAAGAAAGAGGGCTTATTGTCTCTCATAGATCAAAACACAGACCAGGAGATCAGCCTCACACCTCTCCTTGGAACGTACCACTTTGGAAGAAATGAAAACTTGCAGATTGCCAGAACTCTATTTGAAAGAATAGCACAAGAAACCTGAAGCTTGGAATAGTTCTCTTTCTGACTGAGAGCAGAGCTCAACTATAACATAAAGTTAAAAGTGAAGAAATACGCAGGAAAAAACGAATTAGCAACAAGAACAAAAGAAATTGACCATCTAAAGTTACTATGGTGATAGGGAAGACCAAAATGCAAACTTCAAAGATGACAACAAAGTCCAAGATGCTACATCTAAATACTAATAGAACTGTGAATTATTCTCAGTATCAAAAAGAATTTTAAAAATTAAATAAGAGAGGGAGAGGAAAAATTGCAGAAAAAACTAGGAGTGATGCAAGGAAATCATCAAAAAGAGTCAATAGCTGGTAACAGAGGCACTAAAAATATTGAAGAAAATAACACCTTAAAAGGTCAAATGATAAAAAAGAGGGAAAAGTCTACTAAAACAAAGAATTCCTTAAGAAACAAAATTGGCCTAATTGAATACACACACATGTGTGTATGTCTATATGTATTTATATGTATACACATGTACATATCTATATCTATATATCTATATACATACAAAAAAGCAGAATAGGACAAATTGAAAAAAGATGTAAAAAAATCATTAAAAGAACTCCTTAAAAATAGAATTGGACAAATGGAAGAGGGGGAACAAAAATCTCATTGAAGGAAATAATTCCTTGAAAATGATAATTGGGTAATTAGAAATTAATGGGAGGTGGCTAGGTGGTGCAGTGAATAGAGCGCTGGCCCTGGAGTCAGGAGGACCTGCATTTGGATCTGGCCTCAGACACTTAACACACACACACACACACACACACACACACACACACACACACCTAGCCCAGTGACCTTGGGCAAGTCACTTAACCCCAATTGCCCTCCAAAAAGCAAAAATAAAAGAAATTAATGACTCCATGTGACTTCAATAAACAATTCAAGAAATTTAAATGAATCAAAAATAGAAGAAAATGTGAAATATCTCATTGGGAAAAAGAACTGAAATGGAAAATAGATCCAGGAGAGATAATTTAAGAATTATTGGACATCCTGAAAGCCATGAGAGAAAAAAAGAGCCTAGATAAAATCTTTTAAGAAATTATAAAGGAAAACTGCCCTGACATTCTAAAATAAGAGGGTAAAATAGAAATTGAAAGAATCCACTGATCACCTTCTGAAGGAGTTCAAAAAAATGAAAATTCTCAGGAATATTGTAGCCAAATTCTAGAGCTCCCAGGTCAATGAAAAAAATATTGTAAGCATCCAGAAAGAAATAATTCAAACATTGTAAAGCCACAGAAGGGATAATACAAAATTTAGCAGTTTTGAATATATGAATTGGTGTCAGACTATGGAAATCCTTTCAAAAAAGATTTTGAAAATCAAGTAAGAGAAGTATAGGAACAATTGGGCAGAGAAAAGAGAGTGATGGAAGAAAATCATGAAAAATGAGTCAATTATTTTGTAAAGGAGACCCCAAACCATATTGAAGAAAATAACATCTTAAAAATAGGCTAGGACAAATGTCAAAAGAGATTCAAAAAGTTAATGAAGAGAAGATGCCTTAAAAAGCAGAATTATGGTTAAGTAGAAAAGGATGTCCAAAAGCTCACTGAAGAAAATAATTCAAGGTGGCTAGGTAGCACAGTGAATAGAGCACTGGTTCTGGAATCAGGAGGACCTGAGTTCGATTCCATCCTCAGACACTTAACACTAGCTGTGTTATCTTGGATAAGTTAGTTAATCCCACTTGCCCTACTTTTTTTCCTCCAAAAAGCAAAAAAAAAAAAAAAAACCAAAAGCCAAATAAAACAAAAACGTAATAATACCTTAAAAATTTGAATGGAACAGATGGAAGTTAATAATTCTATGATAAATCTACAAATTATAAAAGAAAACCAAAGGAACAAAAAATAGAAGACAATTCAAAATATCTCATTGGAAAAGCAACTAATCTAGAAAATAGATTCAGGAGAGATAATTGAAAAAAATGTTGGATTTTCTGAAAACCATGATAAAAAAATAGCCCAGACATCATATTTCAAGAAAGTACCTAGAAGCAGAGGATAAAATAGAAATTGAAAGAATTCACCAATTACTTTCTGGAAGAGATCCCAAAATGAAAACTCCTAGGTATATTATAGTCAAATTACAGAATTCCCAGGTCAGTGAGAAAATATTGCATGCAGCCAGATAGAATCAACTCAAGTATTGTGAAATGACAATCAGGACAACACAATATTGTGCAGCTTTTACATTAAGGGGTCAGAGGTCTTGGAATATTGTATTCTGGAAGGCAAAGGAGCTAGAATTAAAACCAGGAATCATCTAGCCAGAAAAACTGAGTGTAATGCATGAAGTGAAAAATTGATATTCAATGACATAGAGAAATTTAATGCATTCTTGAGAAAAAGACGAGAGCTAAATAGAAAATTTGACTTTCAAATATAAGACTCAAGAGAAGCATGAAAAGGTAAAGAGGAAAATGATATCATAAGGGACTTATTAAAGTTAAACTATTTACATTCCTACACATAAAGATGATATTTGTAACTCATAAGACCTTTCTCATGGGTAATGTAGAATAGGGTAATTTATCTCATGTAAAAGAAACAAGAAAAAGTTTTTACATTAGAAGGGAAGAGGGATGAGGTGAACAGGAAGGAGTGAACATTACTCTCTTCAGAATTGGCTTAAGGAAGGAATAACATACGTACTCAGTTGGGTATGGAAATCTATCTTACCCTACAAGAAAGTATGCATGAAGGGGACAAGAGAAGAGGTGATAGAAAAAAGAGCAGATTGGGGGAGGATGTAAGCAGAAGCTGACACTTTTGAGGAGGGACAAGGTGAAAGGAGAGAATCAAATAAATGGGGTATGGGACAGGATAGAGGGAAATAAAGTTAGTCTTTCACACCATGACTATTATGGAAATGGTTTGCATGACTGCACATGTATAACCTGTATGGAATTGCTTGCCTTCTCGATGAGGGTGGGTGGAGAGGGAGGAAGGGAGAGAATGAGGAACTCGAAGTTTTGAAAATGAAGGTTAAAAATAGTTTTTATTTGTAACTGGGAAATAAGATGCCTTGGTAATGGGGTATATTCTCCTTACAGAAAAAAAAACAAAAACAAAAAAATAAAATGGAAAGGGGCTAACAGAAGGGGTGTGATAGAAGGGAGGACAATTTGGGGGAAGGGGTAATCAGAAAAAGAACCCTTTTGAGGAGGGACAGGGCAAAAGAGAAAGAGAATAGAATGAATGGGGGTAGGGAGAAAAAGATGGAAGAAAATATAGTTAGCAATAGTGACTGTGAACAAAAATTGAAGCAATTTTCTCTGACAAAGGCCTCATTTCTCTAACACATAGAGAACTATGTCAAAATTATAACAATACAAACCATTCCCCAACTGATAAATGATCAAAAGATATAATCAGTTTTCAGATTATATTTACCGCTATATGACAAAATAGTCTAGCTCACCACTGATTGGAGAAATGCAAGTTAAAAAAATTCTGAGGTACTAACTCATACCTAGTAGATTAGATAATAGTACAGAAAAAGTAAATGAGAAATTTTGGAGGGGGTGTGGGAAAAATGAGACATTATAGTACTTTTGCTGGAGTTATGAATTGATTATACTGTTCTATAGAGCAATTTGGAACTATACCTGAAGGGTTATAAAAGCATGCATCCCCTTTGACATAGCAATAACACTACTAGTTCTATATCCCAAAAGAGATAAAAAAAACAAAACCAAAAAGAAAATGACTTACTTGTACAATAATATTTATAGCAGCTCCTTTTGTGGTGGCAAAGAATTGGAAACTTAAGGGATGCCCATCAATTGGGGAATGGCTCCATGAGTTGTGGTGTATGTTTGTGATGGAATAATATTGCACTATAATAAATGACAAGCAGCATACTTTAAGAAAAACCTGAAAAGACTTACATAAACTGATACAAAGTGAAGTGAGGATAACCAGGGGAATATTGTAAAGTTACAGCAAAATTGTATGATTATCAGCTGTGAATGACTTAATTTTTCTCAGCAATAAAATGAACCAAGAAAATTCTGAAGAGCTTATGATCAGAAATGCTGTGCACCTCCAAAGAAACAAAATGATGGAGTCTGAAGGAAGATCAAAACAAACTTTCTTTTTCAATTTCTTTATTTTTCATTTTTGTCTGTATTTTCTTTAATGTAACATGATCTTTCAACATAACTTACATTATATATTTTTCATTTCTGCACACATATAATGTATATCAAATTGTTTGCCTTCTTTACAAGTTGGAAGGTAGGAATGAAGGAGAGAGAGAATTAATTTGGACCTCAAAAAAAAACAAATGCTAAAAGTTATTTTACATGTAATTGGAACAATACTATACTTAATAACAAATAACAAATATTGCTAATCCCATTTTATTATGAGGAAACTGAGGCAAAAAAGATTAAAAAATTGACCCATATTCCCTACTTTAATAAGCAGCAGAGCAGAAACTCAAATCAGGTCTTTTTCCTCCAAACCCAGGGGTCTTACCACTATGCCATGATGCCTCTCAAAATTTATCAATAATTGAAAAGAGAAAAATTACCATGTTACATACATAACACAGATTTCTTAAGTGGACAGGAAAAATAGATATTTGCCTAGTATAGATTTTTTTAATAGCTTAAAAAGAAGTTATTCTAGAGAAAAAGAATTCAATCACAGTTCCAACATCATTCATTTAAAAACAAAATATTAATAAATTCTTAACTTTATGATAATTTCATGTTTAAGACTGGGGAAAATGCCAAGGGCTACTTCTATGCTCATTTAGAAGAAAGGCAGATGGCCAGGGGAAAATTGACTGGTAAGTAATGGATCCTCAGTGATACAATAAACAAGGACTTCATACTAACCAAGAAAGAGAATGTTGAAGATAGTTAGATGTAGACACTAGTATAGAAAAGTGTGTTTCAAATATTTTTTTTTAAAGCAATCGGGGTTAAGTAACTTGCTCAAGGTTAAATGGCCAGTTATTTCTGGGTGTGGTGCTAAGTATCAGAGCCCAGATTCGATCCCAGGTCATCCTGACACTGGAGCTGGTACTCTTACTTGCTGAGCCACCTGGCCGCCCTTTTCAAATAATTTAAATATAGTTATCCGGTTACCCTAAAAAAAGAAAGTATGGTTCAAGAGAAATGTTTATGGATTGCTTGCTTGAGTGGCATAAAGAAAACAATGAGGGGGAAAAAAACTGTATAAGATGTGAACTTCCCAAACTCTCATACATCAACACTGAGTTTGTGCTGGTCTTATCAAATATATTCTATCAATATTTAGATGATTCATTATATTTATTTTATATCCCTGTACATTTCCCTATGCATATTAGTTAAGCATTTCTTTAGTTGTAATATTTTAGGTCAATTAAATGTTTTTGGTATACAATGATTGATCATATTTATTATTTTGATTTCATAGGGAATGTACATAATTCTTCATTGGAAAACCCAATGTTTTTATATATGAAAATATATAAACATGGTAACAAACACTGAAATGTATGTGTATTTGAATTTGAATAATGGAATGTAGCCTTATTTTAAATTGCTTTTAAAATGAATGTTTGTTGAACCTATTTAGATTGACATATTTTGTGCAATTCTGTTATTTCATGTGTCATCTCAAGATGAAAACAGGAACACACATCCTAAATTTTCCCTTTGGAAATATCAACCTTACATTTTTGGCTCTTTGGGCATGCAGATCTAATTTGCCGCTTTCTCCCTCACAAATCTTATAAACTAATACATATAACCTTAACATCTTAATTCTTTTTTGTTAACCCTTACTCTGCTTTTAGTTTTTCTTTTCTTTTATTTACTGTTGTTTTTTTAAGGACTAGCCTAGAACTTTAGTTATGTCAATAGAAAAGCAAGCAGAGAAAAATGCAAGAAGAGTAAAAAAACCAATCAATAAGAGAGAGTCTAAGGAGAATCCACCACGCTGAAGCCACCAATTTATATCTAACAGAGAATGGATCATAAAGGTCAATCTTAGCTACCTAATAAGTGCTAAAGTTTAATCCATCCTTACTAGTTCCAATGAGAAGCTAGACATTTTCTGTAAGGTCAAGAGGATACCATTATCAATACTCTGGAAAATAGTAGATCAATATTTAGAGATGTTGTTATCAAACAAAAGCAGACCTTAATATTCACTGAGGAGTTGGCTATTATTATCATCATTCATTAGTATCGCATATCTTTTTTTGCACATTTTCCTGCTTTTTTTCTTGATAGGTAGTTTTTTTTAAGTTTATCTTATCTATGCCATTTTTTCATTCAATTCGAGTCATCGAAGAATTATAAAGCACTTACTATATGCAAAATCTTAAGTTAAGTGCTTGAGGTTTTTTGTTTTTTTTTTAAAGCAATTGGGGTTAAGTAACTTGCTCAAGATTACACGGCCAGTTATTATTCCTGGGTGTGGTGCTGAGTATCTGAGCCCGGATTTGATCCAGGTCATCCCGACACTGGAGCCGGTGCTCTTACTCGCTGAGCCTCCTGGACGCCCCTTAGTGCTTGAGGTTTAATGGTAGTACAATAATTTTCTCTTTTGCTTGGAAACTCTTCAAAAGTGAAATTCTTTGGGAGCTTATCATAAAATCTCCCATTCCTTTTTGCTTATACTAGAAGATGACCAGCAATATAAATAAAAGAATGAGAATGTTCCTTTGACCCAAGATGCTGAAATGGAGGGCAGCATACTTAATTTTCATGTAATTAAATTGAACAGGGAGGGAACTTCCACTACCCATGCCTGTGCCAATGCCCTGGGTGAAGGAAGCATGTTCAACTCTTCCTTTGCTAAGCTCAGTCAGTGATCACTGTCAGGAACTTATAGCATGACTATAAATCACTAGGGAGGAAAACTTTTATTACATCTGGCCTAGGAACTCACAGGATGAATGAGTCAGTGGCAATATTTCAACCTCAGAATGTACTAGGGTTCGGTCTCTCCCTTACTGCCAACTAAATTTACCTCATTGGACAGGACAATGTGAGTTACAAGCACTTCTTGTCCAATGGGAATCAGGAGCTGCCTCGGGACCTCTTGGTTCCAAGGCTTCTCTGTACTCCTTAGAGAGAAGGATGTGCTGAGAGCCACAGTCCAGTTGCCATCTCACAAGGACGTCTCCCATGAGACTGCTCACTTGATGATTAGCAGCTGATGAGAGTGGTTCAGCCCCTCTCCATTGATTCATACCCCTGTGCAGGAGAAGATCATGCTTGAATCAGGCTCACTTTAAAGGTATATAAGGAGCCAGCTTTTTTCCTCCCCTGCTCCTTCGATGGCCATCTTAGAATAAACTGTAAGTTCTTTCTCTCTGTGGTCTCTAGTCTCTTCAATCCCTCCTGAGAACACAACCTGATGCTGGCCACTTACACCTCAGGTGCCAAAACCCCAAAGTATGCCTCTAGGCTTAACAGGAAGGCATAGAAAGAACATACTTTAGGGATACTATTTTTTGATACACTCCAAATAAAAGCTGTTACGTTCATGACCAGCTAGCAACAAGCAGCTGGCAAAACTCCTGAGTATGAAGGAGCTAGATTAAAACGTAATTGGCATATGTTTAGTTAAAAAAAAAATCCAGTGTAAATAATGTTAATTTGTGGTATTCTAAGGCATTATGCTGCCAGAGATCTGTTTCTATTTAATTTTGACACCATGCTCCAAAGGCTTTTAGGTCCATTTTGAAGAATTGGGTGAGTTCTGGAATTCCTTTGATGATTAAATAAATATTTGTTATATATCTACCAATTATAAGGCATTTTTGATGAGAGAAAAAAATATTGCATTAGGTATAAGAACGCTGGATTGGGAATAAGTAGAATTACCATTTTCTCTATCACTGTGTGAGTGTAAAATTTTATTTAATTCTTCTCTACTTAATTTCCTTACCTGTAAAATGAATACTATGATTCTTATTCTGTCTACCCCTCAAAGCTGAGAGAAGAAAATGGACTGATGCATGCGGAAGTGTTTTGAAAAATATTCAGTCTAAATCCTCATCAGATGCTGCTTTGTTGTTGTTCAGCTGTTTAGGTAGTGTCCACCTCTCTGTGACCCCATTTAGGGATTTCTTGGCAAATATACTGGAGTGTTTTTGCCATTTCCTTCTCTAGCTCATTTTACAGATGAGGAAACGGAAGCAAATAGGATTAAGTGACTCACCCAGGATCACACAGATAGTAAATGTCTGAAGCTGGATTTGAACTCAAATATTCTTGACTTCAGGCCTACTATGCCATCTAGCTGCCTATCTGACACTGCTATGTAATATCAAACATTCTATGAAGGTAAGATTAATAATTCTGTTTAAAAAGATAAGTGGGCATATCTTAGTCTAACAGGTCATCTACAAGTTTCAACCTGATTTGGGTGATGATTCTATATTCATGGTGCATGCCTTAGGAAGTATATTCATGTCTTTCTAAAGTTCCATTTTCTTCTTTGTTTCTAAGCATGTTTTTGACTATGTAATGGGTAATGAGACAATTTCACTTATAGATTCAAAATTTTAGTTACATATATTGATGTTTGTTGACATATAACTTACTTGTTTTCAACAGTTATATTGTAATACTCTGTTAATCCTGTTATTTTTTGTTCTACAGGCTGAATATGAACAAAGTATAGGTGAATTTCCACAAAGTTACCTACATAGCTCATCAATGAACCCCAGATAAAGATTATAGCTTTTATATTTATTTTATATAGTTTTGTATAATCCAGATCACTATGTAATTGCAAAAATGGATCAAATTATAAAAGCACATTTTCACTGCAAATGTTTACCACTTTTTAAATGAACAAATCATGTTCAATTGAAATTAAATAAAAAAAACATCTCAGGATATAACCCCAAAACAAACAAAACAAGCAATCCTTTCCCACAAGGAGCTTGCATTCTACAGGGGTGACATTTTATTATCACAGATAAGAGAAATGTAATATGATATGAGTGAAGGATCAAGAACTCTAGCAAAGAGGGTAATTGGAAAAGGTTTCATGTAAGATATTGCTCCTGAGATGAGTCTCAAAAGAATTTAAGGTTGCTAAGAGGTGAATGTGTAGAGAGAATCAATTTTAGTCATATAGAAAAGATAGCATAAGGAACAGAGGGGGGAGATGGAACATAGGCCTTCTATTAGCAGGTCTATCTTACTCATATTCAGAGTGCAGAAGTGGAAAGAATAAAAGTGAGATTGGTCCAGAAAGGCAGGTTGGAATTAGACTTTACCTTAAAGAAGCATCTTTGTCTAGTATGTTTTTCTTCATCTTAAGAAAAGATTGAAATCAATATATGCCTTAAATTTACTTAAAAAGAAGGTGATCAAATCTTTACATCTTTTTTTTCCCCCAGGGACAATGGGTTTGCTGAATGACTTTCACTTCATAATTTACTTACCTGTTCCCTTAAAGGGTGGTTAATTTTTTTTTATTTTGATCTCTTACTTGCCATGGAAGGATGAAAAGGAAAGAATTTCCTGTGCTTCCTTCTGTGTTGACTCCAACAGAATTGTCAGAATAAATTTGGAAGAAAAATGTGCTGTCCCCCACCCCCTTCAGTGAAGAGCTGTCCATTCTACTGAGAAAGGCTGAGACCTCTCCCAAAGCACCTTGGCGTGCAAAGAAATATTGGTATTCAAATTAGAATCTAATCAGGAGGAGCAAATAAACTGATATATTTGAACCTTGTCTTTTTTCTTGCCAATTACTCCAGACTCCCAGTGTTCATGTCTTCCATGGACTTTCTTTAATTAGCACTTTAATAGCTCAGCTTCAGAGGTTTGGTTCAGGAGAAAACTTTCCCAAAGCTGCCAAATGGTCTCAAGTAGGAGGTGATTAAATTCAGTCTCAAGCAATAGGCATCTGCATGCATTCTTTGTATCACAGTGTGCATTTCGTGATGTGTTCCCAATAATTTGTGTCCAGAGGGATGGGACGCTGTCAGGAAATGTATTTGAAAAAGCTGCCTCACATCATTAAGCACTGTCTATGTAGTATTGATTTAGATCTGTTTTCATAATAGGATTCTTGACTCTCCATTAAGCACAGGTTTATGTTGGTAGGAAAGGAAAGTATGCAAGTGGACTGGTGGGGGGGTAAGGAATAATATTTTATTGGGATTTACCCAAGAAGAGAAAAAATACTGATTCATTTTGCTACAAAGTAAGGCCATGGCTACTGACTCAATCACAATGTTTGGTTTTGTTTTTTAGAATTCTCTTGTTCAAAAAATTCAACATTTTCACTATAGAAGTGGATTCATTTTTTAAAAGTAAGTTTTGTATTAGCATCTTAATGGCTGGAATATCAATATGATGAAGTTTTGGATTTTCACATTATCAGCCTATAGCATGGATTTTAGAATTGATGCTTTATGGATGGTTCCCTCTGATTCTTTCACCTCTAAAAACTAGCATTCTGAATTATTATCATTATTTTGTTTTTATAGAAACTTGTTTATCATTTCTCACTTTGATTATAATCATTTTGGTTGATATTTTTTCTATTTCCCAATGTCACTGCCCTCCTAAAGGAGCAGCAACAATGATAAAATAAAGACTTATCAAAGCCAGTGAAATAATTGACTCTCCAAAGTTCAAGCATTATTAATGTTCTATGAAATGACTAATTATTATTATGCCAGTCCCTAATAGGCCTTGGTCTTGGATCATTCATGTATAATTCAGTTCCTGTAGAAAGTCTCTTGATTATTCGAGCCTGCGGGCTGATTTAATAATTCTTCAAGTATATTAGTATTTCACATAGAGGACAATAACAGTTCTCCATTTCTATTAAGGCAGGGGGAAAAAGACTTCTTTTTGATCTGAAATATGACAGATCTGGGTTAAAAATAAATAATTTCATGGCCATGAAAGATGTAATACATTACAAAAGGCAATAAAGGAATGCTATGATCAGGTCCCTTAGCAAAATACGTAAACATATTTGATTGTTTCATACATTTCCCTCTCCTTATTTCACTCCACTTTTCCACCTCCTTTTACCATTTCTTCTCTGGTTTATGTGTGATGTGGCTCTTTTATTCTTGCTTTCATTTTTGTATCAGCTAATCCTTCCCAAGATGTTAACAGATAATTAAGATTTTATCATACATTCCAGATATGTACAGAATTTAAAAGGTGAGTCTTGAAGATGGATAAACCTTACAGACTAAAATAATAGATGAGGAATGATGGGAAGACATGGTATGGCTGATGTTTGGAAGCAGGGAGACTCACCTAGTACTCATTCAGATTTTGCTATGAAGATAGTTAACCAGTTTGTATCCTTGGTCTGGATTCTAGAATCTCTTTTTTGACAATATCTAGAAGATTATCACTTCTATGCACTGTATAAGTGTAGTTCTTCCTCAAAGATATAGTAACAATTAATTAATATTTAGAGAATGCTTTACTAAGAGACATTGGAATGTGTGACTATCAGTATTTTAGTTTTGATAAAATCAGCCTTCTCTTTTTCAGTGGACTTTGGAATTTTCCCTGTCCTACCAATAGCACAGCACATCTTACTTGCTTCTGATTTCAATTATGCTAGTCAGAGCAGTCCAAAGATATGAACAAACAGTTCTCAAAGAAGAATTGTAAAATATTTACAGCTACATTATGCTACAAATCACTAATGATAAAAAAAAGAAATGCAAAACATAACAAACCCGAATTTCACTTCACACACTGAAAATTGACAAAGATGACAAAAAATGCCAGCAGTCAAAGTAGGAGAAGTTGCAAAATGATTAGTATAAAAATATATATTTTTTAAAGTTAGCTACACTAATACATTGTTGGTGGAGCTATGAAATGGTACAACAACTTTGGAAAGCTGAAAGAATTTGAGTTTATTACTTAACCTCTTTGCACCTAATTATTTCCTTCTCCATGGCCTTCATTAGATCCACTTCCTTCTCTTATAACTTTAAAGTAAGAATTCTCAAATCTTTACATTTATGGCTTTTTTCTCTTCTTTATTTTTTATGTACTTTGATGATTTCAACTATTGCCTCTTGGCAAAATACAACCAAATACTGATGTATCATCTTAATCTCTCTCCCACACATATTCCAACTGCTGATTAGACATCTCAATGAGGATGTTCCACTGTTACCTAAGATTAATACAACTCAAACCGAACTCATAATTTCTTCCTACAATCCTATTTTCTTTTACTGATTTTTTATGTCTTTTCTGGAACTGTCTTTCTCTAAGTCAAATTAGTAGATAGTATACCTAAAAATTCAGAGAATGCCTAGGGAATGCAAAGTTATTGGTTTTATAGTTAAAGTCAAAGATAACCTTATTGGCACTCTGTACTTAAACAGAAAATAGCAGGGAATTTTTGTTTGGAATGGTAGAAACAGAGATGTGCTCAAACCAACTTAAACAATCTTTGGAGAGTCAATTATTAAACTTTTGGTGTGAGTATTTATATCCCAGAAATCTTCAAATGCTACAAATCAGGACTTGATATGTTATTTTGTTGCTTGTCTAGACTTAGAAAAACTATTAATAGAGAACATTAAACTGGAAAATGTATTGTGCATACTTCTGTTTCTGGAGAGATAGTTGTTAAACATTTACCAGCAACCCCCTGGATTGACAGTATATTTGTTTTATCTACTGTATATTGTGTGGTAGTGGTAGCTTTTTCATATCCTATGTGTATGATCTTCTCCAATTACCTTATATCTCCATCTTTTATTTACCTTTAAAATTTTTCCCATCTATCTTTTTCTTTTTTTTCTCTTTCACTAATTCTTATTCTACATGTATATATCATTCCTAGATACATAGATAGATATCATATATTAATAAACTTAATGATCTATATTATGTTCCTTCAGGGATGTCTGAGAAAAGAGGGGGAAAATCCTAGACCTATTAGCCTATGAATTACTAATTGAGTCATAGATCTAATGCTTATAAGGTCCAATGATTAAGTTTTTGATGATACTTAGAGACCTGCCAATCACCACTGAAACAACTGATTTGGAATAGATTATTTTTTGGTATTGGATATTTCTTCTCCTATTAAAACCACAAAAGGGGTGGGTAACAAAGTTGCATAACCTAATTGGATTGCAATTTGAAAAAGGTAAGAAATCCCTAGGTGAACAAGCATTCTATGTATCTGAGAATTTAGCATCCTTCCACAAAGATGATTATTCTGTGGCTAATAGGACTTGACTAGCTGTGTATCCTTTGTACATTATTTCCCTTAAATTCATCTAAATTTAAGGACAGCTAGGTGGAGCAGTGAATAGAGTCTTGGAGTCAGGAGGACCCGAGTTCAAATCTGACTCAAACACTTAACACTTACTAGTCATGTGACCTTCGGCAAGTCACTTAACCTCAATTGGCCTGCCATCCCCCCTCCAAAAAACAAACAAAAAAAAAGATCATCTAAACTTGTGAAAGATGTGCTGAATATTTCCTTTTTCAAAATTTGAAAGAATCCATTTATGTTGATAGATAAAAGCCTCATGATAGTATAATAGAATGCAGGAAGAATAGGGTTATAATTCTTCCCTTAACACTTATTAGCTATGTTACATACAGTGTTATCATATTGTTTTTTATCATTTTATTAATGTCTTGGATAAATCATAGATGGAATGCTGATAAATTTGCCCATGTCACAAATCTGAGATGAATATCTAATACACAGGATGGCAGGATTCACAAAAGTTATGGCTAGCTAAACCACTAGGCCCAACGTAAACAGCTAAAATTGAATAGGGCGAAATATATCGTCCTATACTTTGTTTAAAAAAAATCACAATAAAGATAGCAATTAGTTTGATAAAGATGTGGGACTTTTACTGCATTTTTAGTTCAATATTAGTCAATTTTAAAAATAACAAACATTTATTAAAATCCTATTAAGTATTAGAAACAAAAGAAAAATGAGTCACAAAGGAAAAAGGAAGGAGGCACAAAGAACGGTGGCAAAAGATCCATACCTTTAAGGAATTTACAATCAAATGGAAGGGAAAACATGCAAACAACTAGCATTAACAGTAACTAGGAATAGTTTCTTGGAGAAGGTGGTCTCTTAAGTTCTTTCTAACACTGTGATTCTGTAACAGATTGAACAGATATTACTCTTAAATTCCAACTTGTCTCTCCATATCACAAATGATTAAAAGTGATGAGATATCAGGCATGATGTTTCCATTCACAGGTATAGAAAGGTAAATGAAATTTGGTATAATATTTAAGTAGCAAAAGGTTCAAGTCAAATGGCTGTAATATATCATATTGTTCCAAATGTGGGTCACACAGTAAAATGAAATCTCTTTGAAACAAATATATACATACATACATATATGTGTATATGTATGTATTATATGATGAAAAATAAGCTTATAATTGTGTTCCTTAAAATTTTATCAGTTATGAAAAAGACATTGTCACATTTTCAGATAACACACAGAAAAAGTGACTAAGAATATTCCCCAATCCCCCCCCAGCAAAAAAGAAAAATATTGATAGACTAGAAAGCTGGATTGAATACAATAATATAAAGTCTTAAACTTGGGGTCAAGAAATTGCCTTCACAAGTAGAAGTGTGAAGCAGAGGTATACATTAGTTTGCTTGAAAAAGATGCAGGGAATTTGGTAGAAATGGATCAAATAGGAGTCAAGTCAACCATTTTGTTAGAGCAGAGAAAAAAAGATTATGAAATTTTGGGTGAAATTATGAGTATCATAGCTTCCAAGAATAAAGAAATGAAAGTCCTGTTGTATATAGTTTTATTAAACCCCATTTTGAGTATCTTGTCTAGTTCTAGCTCCATTTTAGGATAATGAGAAACTGGATAGGGTCCAGAGGAAGACAGCTTAGATACTCAAAGACCTCAAACTTATACCATATGTGAATCTGTTGATGGACCAGGAGATAACTTGGAGAAGAGATGGTTTGGGGAAACATGATAGGCATCTTCAGCAATTGAAGGGCTGGTGTGATGAGGAAGGATTAGATTTGATCTGCTTGGACTTAGAGGTCAGAACAAGAACCAACATATAGCAGTTGCAAAGAAGAAAATTTAGCCTTGATTCCATGGGAAAAAAATCCTAACAATGAGAACTTTCCAGAAATGCAGTAGATGCCTTTGGGACTGGGGAAAAGCAGATTTCCAGTAAAGAAGGACCTTGATAAAAGACTGATTATGTCATAATGAAAATAACATTTTTCAGGTTTGGGTTGGACTACAAAACTTTTTAGATATCTGTCAACTCTGAAAATATATGTTTCTAAGAAAATTACATTGTTGTTATTTTTAAATAATGTAAGAGGAAGTTGTATTACCCTTTCATCTCAAATAAAGATTCTTTTTTCCCAATACTTCTTTCACCTTCATTACAGTAGAAATACAAATATAAAAATTTTTATTATTACAGACCACACTAAGATTTTTAATTTTTGACACTAGGACTCTCTATCTTGCCCAAGCTAGAATTGCATCTACCAGACACTAATTATTGTGGAATTTTTAACCTGTTCTTTTTTTCTGACCTCAATTTGGTTTGCCCCCATTAATTAATTAATGTCAAAGTGCTAAGTTCCCTGAAATAAGGCCTTCTTCTGAATATAATGTAGTAACTTCATGTAAAGACATGGCTACAATCATATAATTCTCCATAGTGCATTCATGAACACAGTTTTAGGACCATTAATGCTGAGAAACAGGAGAGGTCACATAGTATTTGCTTTAGATTTTAGGTATCCCCATTTTCAAAACAAGATCAGTTGTTTGATTAGACTGATTAGATTACAATATATTTCAGATGGAAAAAGCCGTGCAGAGGATGTAATCAAGGAAGCATATGTTCTCAAGGAAAGTCGGGCTGGTCATACAGCAATAGCAAGCTATAACAGATGTAAAGAGCATGTACTCCATTGTCAAAAATATGAGGGAGGTCCCCAGAACACTGTGTAGACCTACTATAGTGATCACATGAGAGAAGATGAATGAAAGTTTCCCAAGATGTGCAGTCATAGATTGGCTGATCCACACTGTTGGTAGGAGGACCCATATTGATGAGATCACAGACCCTTTGAAGTTTTGGTGAAAATGAATATATATTATCAGTGGGTGACTAGATGGTAGAATGGATAGAGGGCTAAACCTGAAGTTGGAAAATATCCATTTTGTCAACAATAAATTAGGCATAATAATATCACCTTCCTTTCAGAGTTTTATAAGAAAAAGATGAGATATTATTGGTAACACATTTTGTAAGCCTTAAAGCACTATATAAATGCTGCTTTCATTATTTATTTTATTTTATTACTATTTTAAATATAGTAAAAAACCTTATTGAGATTATGAAAATGAAAGATTTGTAAAATAACACATCTGACAGTGGGAAGTCAAGAAAAAAAAGGATTCTGGGGGAAACACAGTGGTTTAGTAGAAATATTATTATATTTCTTATTAGTAGAAATTCTTATTAGTAGAAATAATTAAGAACCGTTTGAATCAGCGATGGTAGGGCTGTGTAGAGACAAATGCACTTTTTTCATTGTCAGTGAAATTGTAAACCAGTAAAAAGCAAACAAACAACAAAAACACTTTTGGGAAAGCAATCTCACAGTATGCATTCAAAGTTACCAACATAATCAAACTATTTGATCCAATATTTCCATTGTCAGAAATATGTACTGAAACTATTGTCAAATATAACCAAAAAGATATGGCAAAATGTTTTTTATCAATATTATTTATAATTATAAAAACCTAGAACCAATATATATATATATATATATATATATATATATATACCCAACAATAAGTGATTGCTTAAATAATGTGTAGTAGATTAATGTAATGAGACAGCACTTTGAAAAAAGATAGAACATGTGAGGATTAAAAATAAATATAGGAAAATGCTCATAAAATATTATAAGACAAAATATATGGAGTATATATGAACATTTTAAGAGGAAAAGTGAATATGAATATATACATAAAGGACCTTAATTAAATTTTAGAGGGAATAACTGAAATATATTTCATGTCTTTAAATAAATTTATTTAAATGTTAACACTTTCAAAACCTGCTAATTTGATTTTATTAATGTTTAACATTAAACTTATGATAAATCATTAAACACAAAGAAACTGAATAGGTAGATGTTTATAATCAGTCATCAATTGTCCTTAAAACTTCCACTGGTTTGCTATTTGACTTCTGATTTCTTAAGATGCCATGCCTAATATAACTAAAAGGAGCATAGAAGACATGGCCAAATGTACTGACTGTTTGAAAGGTATTTTCTTTTTATTCTTTCTCCCTTTCCCTCCTCTCTATCTTTCTCTCCACCCCACTCTTTTTCTCTCTCTTCCCCCCACCCCCAGCATAGCTTCTCATTTGCACTTCAAACAAATTTGCTTGTCTTAAGGTTGGCAATCAGGGTAAAATGACTTTCCCAGGGTCACACTGCCATTAAGTGTCTGAGGTCAAATTTGAACTCAAATCCTCCTGAATCCAGGGCACCACCTAACTGCCCTGAATTTGATTCCTTTTTAGGGCTTTATTAACGTCTTTATTTTATTTTGAATCTCTCTCTTCTCAATATAGTCAATCTGACTTGGTAATAGTAAATTTAAAGGGAAAAAAAGTAAGTTAGAAAACCTAACCAACCAGGTCCCTGGTGGAGCAGCAGAAGACACCAAAGTGGTGATTAGAGGAATCCTCCAGAAACCAAACACGAGGGTTTTTTAAGTATCCATATCCTCAGAAGGATAGAGGTTTCCCCTTAGCCAAAGTTCAAAATGGCAGAGCAAAGAGCTCAACGGGAATATCATTAACTTTTTGTGGGGGATGATAGTGTCAGTGACCAAGGCTGTAACACATTCCTGAGCCCTAGTGATCTTTGGTGAAGTTTATATCTACTACAAGGTTGTAAACTTCTGTAACAACTCAGCATCATGGTAATGCTTGATGTTCATAATGCAGGGTAATTCGAGCAAATCATGTGGTTTCCAATCAACTTTCCTCATTATAATGAGCTAGGGAGATAAAGCGCAAACTGCATAATCCCATCTTGTTAAAGACGTTCAGCATGATTTATAATTTTGATGAGGCCACCTAGGATTGTTCTTGCTCCTGCTTTCATCTGGACAGCGTTGTCTGGTTTCCCCTATATGGTAACTCCACTGATACTTCACAGCTCCATGGGGTTTTGAGGCCTAACTAGAGTGGGGTATCAAGGAATTAGCCACTTGATTTGCTGTATACCAAAGACTCCAAAAGATTTAAATCCCACCTTCTATGCAATAAAGGGTCACCCTGATTTGTGCCAAGGGTAAGAACTGAATGAGTTTGGGGAGCTTGTTCTCACTCTTAACAATCTTTAGGTTCTGGAAAGTCAGGATTTAAGGTAGTTGGTGAAAGTGGAAGAGACACCAGACCAAAGGCCCTACCTTTTTATTCCACCTTTATATTTGTCTTTTCTTAAGGTGCAGTGATATTTCATTAGGTCCATGTACCATAATAATTGTTTTGCCATTCCTCAGTGAATAGAAACAAACTTTGTTTCCAAGTCCTAGCTACCAAAAAATATTGTTATTATGTCTATGTCATATCTATGTTGTCATGTCATGGCATGTCATGTTATGTCATGTCATGTTATATGTATCTGTCATTGACCTATCTGGGGTATATACCTACTAGCGCGATATTTTAAGTCAAAGGGTATAGACCTCTTAGCCACTTGTTTCTGCATCAATGCAAAATGCTTTCCCAAAGGGATGTCAGTTTAAATCTCTCTTAATGGTGTATTAGTTTGCTTGTATTCCTGTACCACCTTCAATATAGTCTATATTTTTGTCATGTTGGTAAATTTGAGTGCTCAGAACAACGTTAGCATTGTTTTAATGTGCATTTCTCTTTTTCTTCCTCATTAGGAGGAATATTTTATAGATTTGCTCATCTTTTCATTTCGAGTGTTTCCTTTTTTGAAAACTTATCTATTCAGAAATGACTCTGGGTCTTCTTAATCTCCCATATGTTTTAGCTCATAGATAGAGTTCGTATTTACTACAAAGACTTTTCCCCAATTAACAGTTTCCATTCCTTATTTTTCCCTAACTGCACTGATTTTGTTTGTGGCAAAATCATTTTAATTTACTTTAATCAACACTGATGAGTATTTATTTTTATTATTATCTTTACTTCCACAAATAGTTTCTCTTCTTGTGTTTATTGATTGTTTGAATATTGAGTTCAGTTTTTCCTGATTCTCACTTAGCTAGCCTGTTCTAGGCTAGGCTTTTCTATTTTAAATCAGTGCCAAATAGTTTTGATAACTACCACTTTATAACAAAATTTGATATTTGAAATTTCTGTTCCCCTTCCTATTTTCTAAAAAAAAACCCTTTTGTAATTATAGACCTTTCATTTTTCCTCATGAGTTTTGTTAGTATTTTTCCTCAGTTTTTTAATCTCTATGTAAACTTAGCTAATAATTTTTCTTATATTGTTGTGGCCTAAGCAAGAATACTATCTCAATTATTTAAGTTATTCTTTTTTCTTTAAAGGGTTTTATAATTGGATTTATGAATGTTTAGGTACTGGAAAGCAACCTTCTTTTTAAATTCCTCATATTTTATTCTTGCTATGTAAAAATATTAATCCTATTTGTTTACATATTCTTTATTCTGCTTTGTTATTAAAATATTAAGGAATAAATGGTAAAATAATATATCAAGCTCCTACTGCATATCAGGCATCTTGAAGAATTTTGAGGTAGCTTATATTCCAACATAGGAGACAACACATTGGGAAGTTCAGGGAAGGGAGTTTTAAGAAAATTGGTTGTCATACAGTTCCTAGTAGCAGTCATATATACTTTATTTGATTACTCTTCCACAAGCAAGAGGAAGAAAGTAGGAAGGGGTAGGAATCAGATAGATATGCTAGATTAAGTAATTTTGTACACACTCATTCACAAATAACACATTTGTATCCTAGAGTATAGACACAGAACTATTTCATTTCTTTCTGATTTACTGGAGTTTTATCAACAAACAACTCTGTCATCTCAACATTAGGATAATTTTATTTTCTTTTTGCCATTTTATGTCTTTATTTCCATTTTAATTACTATTGCTAGGATTTCTAGAACAATGAAAATAAAGTGGGCATTCATCTAAATTGTATATGCAATACCTAACATTGTTATTTTATTTATTTTTGGTTTGGTCAACATGTAGCTTAACCTTGACTGTTTAGATCTGACATCCCTTGATTTTTATTCTCTGGATAATACAAGAAAATTCCCTCCTTTTTTTAAAAAATAAATGCTCATAAATGAGCTTCCAGGATGAAACTTATATTCCTACTATCTCTTTATAACACTTTACTACTAAGACAACTCAGTCATATAGAGATGGGCTTTAAGACCTTGGAGAGATATTACAAGATCATTTGGTCAACCCATATTATTTTAAACAATTGTTTTTAAAACTTTGAGTCCTGGATTCTCTACCTTCTCTCCTCCTTACCTCTACTGACAAGATAAGCAATTCAGTATAGGTTATACATATGTAGTAATGAAAAACATTTCAATAGTAGCCATATTATGAAAGACTGACTATATTTCCCTCCATCCTATCCTTCCCCCCATTTATTCTGTTTTCTCCTTTAACCCTGTCAGTTTTCAAATGTGTTTGCTTCTAAATACACTCTCCCCCAATTTGCCCTCCCTTCTATCATCCTCCCTCTTATTCCCTTCTCCCCTACTTTCCTGTAGGGTAAGATACCCAATTGAGTGTGTATGTTATTTCCTCCTTAAGCCCAATCCAATGTAAGATTGACTCTTTCCCTTTCACCTTCCTGTTCCTCCCCTCCATTGTAACAGCCTTCTCCTCCCTCCTTTATTTTTGATAATCCACCACATTCTATCTCTTCCCCTCCTTCTTCCAATATATTCCTCTCCCACCTCTTAATTTTATTTTTTATGTCATCCCTCCACATTCAACTCATTCTGTACCCTTTGTCTATGTATACATGTACACACATATAAATACAGACATACATCCACCTATACATACATATATAATCCCTTCAACTGTCCTCATACTGAGAAAAGTCTCATGAGTTACAAATATCATCTTTCCATGTAGGAATATAAACAGTTCAACTTTAATAAGTTCCCTGTGATTTCTCTTTCCTGTTTACCTTTTCATGCTTTGCTTCTTATATTTGAAAGTCAAATTATATGTTCAGTTCTGTTTTTTCTTCAAGAATGCTTGAAAGTCTGCTATTTCATTGAATTTAGTTATTTTCCCCCAAAGTATTACACTCAGCTTTACTGGGTAGGTGATTCTTGGTTTTAATCCTAGCTCTTTGGCCTCCAGAATATCATATTTCAAGCTCTTTGATCGCTTAAGGTGGAAGTTGCTAGATCTTGTGTTATCCTGATTGTTGTAATATTAATGAAATTTAGAGATCCATTTTTATTGGCAGTAAGTAGGTCCTTAGCACCTTGTTTCAAATTAAGCCTCTGCAAAACAAAAGAAAGCCAAAAAAACCCAAAAACAAAAAACAAGGGGGTATAAACCCCTGTTGCTGATATAACAGGAAGGGGCTGAACAGAGAGAAGCTATACTGTATATAATGAAAAGCACAAGCTGGATAGTCAGAATTTCCTGGGGTGAGCATCATGGCGGCAGGGCAGCTGCTGCTGGACTGAAGACAGAACTGAGAATTGAGAACTGAGAAGAAGAATGAGAATTGAGAACTGAGACAGAATTTCTTGGAGCAAGCCACATGGAGGCTGGATAAAATGATTTTGATTTTGAGAATGGAGCTTATGGTGCTGAAGACTTCTGAGGGCCAGCTGGAGCTGCTGAGAATTTCTGAGGGCCAGCTGATGGTGCTGAGGATTTCTGATGGCCAGCCAGAGCTCCCGAGGACTTCCAAGGGCGAGCTAGTGCTGCCAAAGATGGAGGAAGCATGATTGTGGTGCTGGTACTTTGTACAAATGTTGTTGTGACATTATTAATGTGAATGAATGTTCTTGTGGCTTTGTTAAGCCTTGTCTTCCCAGAAACAGAGACTGTGAAGGATTTGAGATGGACTGGACACTGTGAACTTCAATGTGGAGTAGGAATTGCATGGACAGCTGGACAAGGGACTGGGAGCTGTCTGCCTTCCAACCAAGGCAACAGTGTTGTGGATTCAGGTAGCAGCTATCTGCCTCAAATCAAGATAAAAAGACCTCTCCATGGATACTGAGGAGTGACTGATGATATTGTGATTTACTTGTGACCTAGAGGTGGATGACTTTTGTACTTTCTACTACCCCTTCAGAGGGTACTGAGTAGTGACTGATGAAATTGTAATTTAATTGCACCCCACGAGGGGAGAGCTTTGGCTTTTGTACTTTGTGTCACTTAAGGGGGCAAGCCTCCTTAGGGAAGATTGAATTATTGAGATAGTAAATGATTGTACTTTGTTGAAAACTATGTGACCACTTTGGTTAAAACTATGTGGCCATTTTAGAGATAAGTTGTTGAGTTATGACATGGTGAATGTTGTACCTTGCTTTTCTGTGAAAGTTTTGCTCTGATTTATTGAGTAGATAGAGAGTTCACTATTCCGTGTTATTAGAACCTTGAAAAAGCTTGTCATAGCAGCAGCCCTCTGGAAATCTGCTCATGCTTGACTTTACAATTCTGTTTCCACAGTACTCAAATTGTTTCTCCCTGACTGCTTATAATATTTTCTCCTTGACCTGGGGACTATGGAATTTGGCTCTAATATTCCTAGGAGTTTTCTTTTTGGAGTGTTTTTGAAGAAATGATCAGTGGATTCTTTTAAATTCTATTTTGCACTCTGGTTCTAGAAAATCAGGGCAATTTTCCTGGAGAATTTCTTGAAAGATCATGTCTAAACTCTTTTTTTGGTCATGGCTTTCAGATAGTCCAATAATTTTTATATTATCTCTCCTGGATCTGTTTTCCACAGCAGTGGTTTTTCTGGTGAGATATTTCACATTGCATTCAATTTTTCATTCATTTAATTTGTTTTATAGCATCTTGATTTCTCATAAAGTCATTAGCTTCCATTTGCTCCAATCTAATTTAGAAGGAATTATAATACTTCAGTGAAATTTTGAAATTCCTTTTCCATATGGGAAATTTAGCTTTTTAAGACATTCTTCTCCTCATTGGGTTTTTGGGCCTCTTTCTCCATTTGAGTTAGTCTATTTTTAAGGTGTTATTTTCTTCAGTCAGGCTGTTGAATATTTTCGTTATTTTCTTGCATCATTCTCATTTTTCTTCCCAGTTTTCCCTCTACTTCTCTTACTTGATTTTCAAAATCCTTCTTGAGCTCCTCCATGGTCTGTGACCAATGGATATTTTTCTCACAGGCTTTTGATGCAGAAGTTTTCACTTTGTTGTTTTCTTCTGGTTCCCTGTTTTGATCCTATTTGCCCCCCCCCAAAAAAAAGATTTTATAGTCTGATTGTGCTTCCTCTGTTTGCTCATCTTGCCAGCCAGTTACTTGTCTTTTGAGCTCTTTGTCATGGTAGAGCTCTGCTTCCATAGTAGAGAGTGCTGTGTCTTAAATTTCTGGGGTTTCGCACAGCTGTTGTCAGAACTTTTTCCAAGCACCTGCCTCAGCACCGTGAACATGACTGCCTCTCCACAGTCTCAACAAGCTCTGCCATGCTAGTGCTCCTCACCCCAGGACCACCACCCAAGAGAGTGACTCATATCCAAGCAGGGTAAAGCAAAAGAATCCTGCCTCAGAGTCAGCAAAGGGATTCCTTCAAATGCTCTCTGGTTGGCCACTTGGTCCCCCTATGATCTGTAGGCCTGGAGCTGGAAGGAGCTACCATGGCACCAATTGTAGCCTCTGCTACCTCTGCTATCCCAGGGGCAGGGTCCATACTTCACTCTTCCCTCACACAGTTCCAGTAGATTCCCCCACTGACCTTTTGCTTTCTATTTGGCATTTATGGGTTAAGAAGTCTGGAAACCACCACCTCTGCCAGTGACTCACTTTCCTGAAATCTGCTGTGGCTGGTGTGTGCCACAGGTCTGGGCCAGCGTGACTCACCCAGGGCTGTGCTCTACTCCCAGCTCAGTGTGATATACCCTTTCTTTCCCTGCCAGGCTGACTTCAGTGGGAGATTTTTTTCTCTTTGTCACTTTGTAGGTTATGTAGCACTAAAATTTGTTTAGAGTCATTTTTTTATAGATATTGGAGGTGGTTGGAGTCAGGAGCTAAAGCAAGTTCCTGCTTTTACTTGGCCATCTTGGCCAAGTCAACTCATCTTTTAAAGATGAAATGAGGAAACTGAAATTCAGCAACACTGAGCTATTTGCTCAAAGTGATCAGGAAGATTTAAGACTTGGCTGCCTTGAGTGGCATTTCACTCATTGTCTCTGAAACCTAAAATGAAGGAATGAGAGGTTCATAGTTATTTAGACCAGGTGTATGCTTGTCTCCAATTTAAATTCCAGGTATGTAGATGTTGAATCCATGAGACAAATTAACATACTAACACTAAGATGAAATATAAATAGACACTCACTAAGTTACCTACTGCCCTCAAGGTCCTTCCTCACAGGAATATATCCAGCATAATCCAGTAGTCTAAATAGGAAGAAATATTTTTGAAACCTGAGGAACCATTCTCCCTTCTTTTTATGGATTTATAGAAGATTTCCCCCAAATTTGTCCCTAACCTATCCTATCCTTGGTTTAAATTAATGCATAATCAGACCTGCAAGTTCTAATGCTTGGGAATAATGAAAAATGTTTAAGACAATCAACTCCTTGGTCTTAGGTTTGTTGGTGTCTTAAGCATACCAAATACATATTTTATTTTTATAAAAATGATTTGAAACTCAGTTCTAATTTAAAAACAACCAAAAATTAAAAAAAAACTATCCTCAAATGGAACAAAACTTAAGATATGGTCTCAAGAAATGGGTAAAAACAACAACATCAACAACAAATTCTCAGCCAAAACCACAGCCAACTCCGGTGTTAGTATCACTAAATCACAAGCCAGTCAGAAATTCACAGAGGAGTCAAAGGCCTATCAAAGATAGTGTGAAGGTTAAGACCACCAGGGACCGAAACCTGGCCACCAGTACCAGACAGATTCAAAGGGAATTTCTTCAAATGCTTCAAAAATTCTTTAAAAATAATATCTGAAAATAAAAGCCTTGGATTTATAATCACCTTGCTTTCCTCTTATTCATCAGACTAAAATGACCTCTTCCTTCCTCACTTTTGCTATACATTAATGGATTTCCCATACCTTAGCTGGCACCCCTTCTTCAAAGTGATAGCTACACTGAGGTAAAAGAAACAGCACCTCCTGGCTTGGTATATAATAATCCTCAAGTTTCTCAAGAGATAGAGTTATCTATTCCTTGTCATTTACGCACTGACTAGGTAGAAGAATTAGCTGGGCATACTTTTTTCCCTCTTTCCCTTAACCACTTCTCTACTGATAGAGTTCACAGTCTCTCCTACCATTTTCAAGTCCTCCTTTACTCTCAGTGCAATTATTTTCCCAAGTCATCCAGAGGCAAAAGTCAACCTAATCTTCAGGGTGGAGATGGATCTCACTTTTTTTTCTTACAGATAGAATCTTTCTAGTGCTTTTGCTATCAGGCACATGGATCTTAACAAGGCCAAACTACGAATAAAATAATTTCCCTACATTTGAGTTGGATTCACAATATGCAGGCATGTATAATCCAATCCCTAATTCTTCAGACTTCTAACAAAGACATTGAATAAAGACTGAACCAAAATGTCACCCCTATTAGTAAGCTATCAACAACAAGCCAAATATTGCCTCCACAAAGAAGTCAATCCAATTAGGAAAGGTGGGTTGCAGAAACCTAATCTGGTCTTCAAGCCCATTCCAATTCTCTCAATGAACTCTGTTACCTATGTGTGATAGACCAAATGAAAGCACAATTTGATATTATGTAATTTTGTTCAATCTTGCAAAACACTAGAAGCAAAATTTGATTGAAGGAAATGATAGGATAGTTATAAAGGAGTTTATCTACAGTGTCATTCTATATCACTAAGGGAATGTCCATCCAGCCATTGATCTTCGCTTACATAGCTCAATAAAATACACAGTTGGCTTTATCAGCCAACTGTTATTGATCTGCACTATGATGGTTTGACTATTGAATCTACACTAAGTGAGGCCATAACAATACCCTGATAAAAGGACTGCTCCTATTACTGATTCCTAAAGGATTCACCAGTGGTGAGGTCCCTGGAGGACCAGTAGATGACACCAGAGTCACATTTAGAAGCACAATGCAAAAAACAAACACCAGGATTTTTTTTAAGTATTCAAATCCTAAGAATGATTGAGGCTTTCCTATGGCCAAAACTCATATTAGAAGAGGAATGCACTCAGTGGGCATATCAGTAACTTTTTTGGAGGATACTAGTACAAGTGACCTAGACTTTAGCACATTCTTGAGCCCTTCTCACCCTTAATAAAGTTCATGTCTACTATACATATTGTTGTCCATCCTTCATTCTTGAAGAGACTAATGATCTCCTTGGTGTCTTCACTTGTGAGTGAATTGGATTTAAGTGATGCCGAGATGTAGAAAGTCATCAGTCTCACTCCCACATCCAGGGTCATCTGAGTACAGTGGCATGACAAAAATCAAGATGACTAGGGATGGCCCAGCAGTCTCTGTCATAAAAGTGGAAACCTCAGCAACAACCCAGGATTATGGCAATGTTTGCTGTTAATAATGTAGGGTAGTTTCAACTAATTGAGTGGCTTACAATAAACTTTCCCCTTTATAGGCCAGGCTGATAAGGCAGTGTCCCAAGTAGTATCCCTAGCAACCTTCACCAATTTTTAATAATTCCATCCTTCTATATACATTTAAGCAGCTAGGTTGCACAGTACATAGAATGCCAGATCTGGAGGCAAGAAAACTCCTTTTCTGAGTTCTAATCTGGCCTTGGTACTTACTAGGTATGAAACACTGGGCAAGTCACTTAACCCTGTTTGCCTCAGTTTCCTCATCTGTACAATGAGCTGGAAAATAAAATGGAAAATCACTCTCCTATCTTTGCCAAGAAAACCCCATATCAGGTCATGAAGAGTCAGTCATAACTGAAAATGACTGAACAAAAAATGTACATAAATCCTGATTTTATAATTTTGAGAGGGCCACCTATGATTGTTCTTGCTCCCACTTTTATCTGGACAATTGTCTCTTACTTCCCTATGTGGTAACTCCCCCAATATTTCACAAATCCAGGGGATTTTTAGGTCTAACTACTATGGCGTGCCAAGGGATTAGTCACCTGATTTACTATATTCCAGAAATTCACAAATATTTAAATCCCATGTTTTCTGAAACAAAGGGTTACTCAGACATAAAATCTCATCCCTTTTTGTCCAAAGGAAAATAATGTAATGAGTTTGGGGAGCTTGCTCTCACTCTTAACAATCTTTACATTCCACAAGGTGAAGATTTAGGGTAGATGGTGGAAATGGAGGCGGTACAGACCAAAGGCTCTGTATCCTTATTCTTATTCTTCTCCTGGAGTTTTCTAATCAGGGTTAAAGCACTGGTTGTTTGCCTTCCTCTCACTCTCCCAACTAATTTTTCAATAAAAAAATTCATGAATGGTTCCTAGATAATGACTGCTATCCCCTTTTCCTCTTATAGCAGTACCCCTGAATGGGTAGCCATGCTGTAGGCTGCTATACATTCAGGCATTTTATCTTCATTTTTTTTCCAGCTGTAAAGCCTGAACATAAAACATTTACAATCCTGAAGTTCTGTTTTAGCTCATCACAACTTCAAAGATGGGTGTGATTTAATTATTGAATCAAGTTACCCCAAAGTATGGAATAAGATACAATATTATTTTAATAGGTAAGAACAAATTTCAATCAATAATCTTCAGGCAATCTGGTCAAGTTGATGAACCCTTTCCAACATAACATGATTTAAAAAAAATCATAGTTGAAGGAGACATTAAATTTCACTTAGAAATTAGTGAAAGTAAGGACATATGTGTATACCCATATACATATATGTGTATGTTTATATATTACATACATAAATATATGCATTTACACATATACTCTATGTATGTATTTGTGTGTGCATACACACATGTACACACAAATATCTTTATAGAACCCTTGAAATCTGCCCCAGGTTAAGAACACCTGCTTTAGGGGCAGCTAGATAGTATAGTTAATAGAACACTAGCCCTGGAATCAGGAGGACCTGAGTTCAAATCTGACCTCATAAACTTAACACTTACTAGGGGCAAGTCACTTAACCGCAATTGCCCTGCATTACCCCCTCCAAAAAAAAAAAGACCAAAAAAAAGTATACCTGTTTTAGAATAAGTAAAAAACATACTTACACCTGAATTGATTTTACAAAGGAAGGGTAGTCTAATAGTTTGAGGAGTCTTGACCGAACAGTAGGGTTTATTTACAAATCCTGAGCCATTTGAGGACTGAGTAATTTTCATGAATTGTAGTAAATATCATCATTCCAACTACATCCCCTGAGAAGGAATCTCTTTGGGGTTGTAGGGGGGAGGGGGCCTCTATTTTAGTTTTTGTCTAGATTTCTTTATCCCCACTCTGACTTTGGCTACTGGAAGACCCTGTGTACTTTGAAGGGTCTAGATGATTTGACATTCCAATTTTCTCATTGATAAAGTGGGGGTGGGGGGGGAAATATTTTGTACCAATTATGCTTTCAGTATCATCTCAGTAAGTGATATTCTCTAAAATCTGAGACTTACTCTAATAATCAACCCATAAGCATAAAGACATAGGAGAATGGAGAATTAAGCCAATAGAATTAGATAGACACCCCAATTGCCCCTCATGGGTACGCCTATAACTTTTAGAGGAAAATATACCCATGGAGTGGCTAGGTGGCACAGTGAATAGAACACCTGCCCTGGAGTCAGAAGGACCTGAGTTCAAATCCAGCCTCAGACACTTGACACACTATCAGTGTGACTTTGGGCAAGTCACCTGACCCTAATTACCCTCCAAAAAAGCAAAAAAGGAAAAAAAAAAGAAAATGTACCCAGCCTCACTTTCCAGGAGAAGGAACCTGGAGTATTGTGTCATATATATTTGAATATACACATATATACATATATGTATTGACATATATATATATACACATATGCAGTTGCATATATACATATCACTTATATGTGTATGTATAAGATCTAGATATATGATATATGTGTTCACATGTATATATATTTATATTCTGAATAATTTCTTCTCCCTCAGAAGGATGTTGAAGAAATAAACTAAACTGCCTTTACTAATACTCTGAAGCCCTTCAAAATTTCCTTTTAGATGCAACCAATAAAGAAAGATTTCTAAACGTATTTCCAAGTAAATATAAAGGATGTGATTCCTTTAGTATTTGATATCATTTTCTGAGGATCTTTATATTCATTCATTAGTAGTAGTTTGTTATGACATTCTTGAGAATTATTTTTGATATGTCCCTAGCCTTAGGACCCTAGTTCAGTCTGAACTAAGCTGACCTGCATATCTTTTATAGGGTACCACAGAATTTTTTTTTAATATTCCATATATTGTTTTTGTTCCCCCCATTAAATTTTCCCTCTTATTTGTTTTTATTACCCCTTATTCCATGGACACAGATGAGACCTCCATTTTAATCAAGCTACTTTCCTTATTTGGCCCTACAAATATCATTCTTATCCTCACTTTTGAATCTTTTCTTATGTTAGTGCCCCCATCTCAAATAATGTCTTTCCTTCCTACCTGTTCAAATAATTTATTTTTAGACCCAGCTCAAGGCTCATCTCTTTATGAAATCCTCATTCTCAAAGAATTCTCTAATTTCTGAGGTCCTGCTATATTTTAAAGTCAATACCACACCATTTAGCACTCAATTCCTCCATTTCTTAGGTTTCCTCCCCACTTTTACATATTTGTTTTATAAATATGATTTAACATTTAAAAGAATATTACTAATAATAAAATTTAAAAAAATCTCCATATACCATTCTGAAACTTTCTCATGATAGTCTTATATTTGGACAAAATAAGGACCCTATATTATAATTTTTCTTTCTAAAGTTTCTATTTGTTTTATTGTTTTCAATTATACTATTATTGTCACAAAGGATAGGGTGAAAGGGCCATAGGGATCTTCCATTTACATGAAGACAAGAAAAGAGAGAGGAAATAAGTAAGAAGTATTTATACCATTTGTCTGCATGTGCCTGCTTCTTTGGCATCTTAATATTAAGAATTATCTAGATAGGTACTGCTCTCTGACTAGCAAGAAGCTGCACTTTTATAAAGGAATTTGGGTACCTGAGGAAAGGGTGGGTCCTAGCCATTGGCCATTTGGACAAGAACATAAAGTGAGTGATGAGGTGGTATTGGAATTTTAATGGACTGAACTAGTGTAGTGACTGTGTGAGTTAAAAAAAGTGGTTGGATGGAAAAAAATGTAGATATGAAAATAACAAAATTGACAACTTATTAAATTAATGGAATGAGAGAAATAGCTAGAATTGAATATAATGCTAAGATTATGAACCTGAGGATGTTGAATGATTGTTCCTAGAGAGAAATAAGAAAAAATATTTTTAAAGGGAGGGCATGAAAGAATAATAATCATTCACTCATCAGAGTAAAGGTCAAAATCATTTAACAAATTAAATAATAGAGCTGTGATTTTTTTAGCCACAATGGGGAATAGAACCATGGGGTATCTAACCACAGACTACTGTTATGTAACCTATTTATTACTTTGTTGATAAGTCCTTAGTAAGTTGCCAGGAGTTATTGAATTTAAATAGCCAGGGTCATATTGTTAGTGAGTATCAGAGGTAGTATATGAACTATAGCCTACTTTAATTTAAGCACAACACCCTACCACAATACATTATTCTATTGTTGTACAAGAAAATATAAAGAACAGAAAAATTCACTGACCACAAATTATGGAGGCAGTAATCTCTATGTAAATTCACTATTGATTCTAAATGATGGAAAATGGATTGAAGTAAAGATATTAGTCCTGAGTATCTTCATTTATTAAAGAAGTTTAACTGATATAGTTCAGTTGCCAAGCAAAGAAGCCAAATGGGCCCATGCATAATATTAGCTAGAAAAACTCTTGCCAAATTGAGTGTTATGGCAGACAAAGATAATACCAGTTTGCAACATAGGCTCATTTGCATAAGATGGCATATTTTAAATATTATTGCTTCAAAAAGCATTTGAAGAGAAAAAATGAGCCTAAAGAACTTGAGTTTTAACCAGATCATTTAAAAAATGAATATGTAAAGCTGGAAGAGAGAACAAACACACTTGAAATGGAACAGATTTTCTGGTATTTCTATGAGAATTTATTTTAAGTAATGTCAATAGTGAAATATTTAGACTTTACCATTCTGCTACCTGATCTTAGAAAATAGTAAGGGAACCTAAGAGGATGTGGTCATGAAAATGAGTTTTATATGATGAAATTAATTAATGCTGAAGACAATACAATTTTCAAAATACTCAGGAAGTAATTTTTAAGAGATTTCAAAGGAGGGAAAGATTACAAAAGAATGGAAAATATCACAGATGCTACTTACACTTAGGAAATATATTAGGTGCTTATAATGGACAAAACACTATGCTAGGAGCTTGGAGTGAAAAAATAAAACAATTCCTGCATTTAAGAAACTTACATTCTACTGGGGTACAGTGATATAAGATGATTTGAATAGGGAGAGAGCAATGAGGCTCAGGGAGAGCTTCAGTTAGTACATCATATATATGTATATATATATATGTGTGTATATATATACATGTTCATATATATATGTGCATATGCAGGTATGTGTGTATATATAGCTATTGTATATTTATACCAACATCAAATCATGTCTAAAATTTAATAAAATTAAAAAATTTGATTAGATTACATTTTGAAATTTTGTAATGCTTTAAATAATAGCTATTAAAAAATACCAATGCACTTTTTACTAATGAATGGTATATGGTTTCAAAGTATATAATGCTGTAATAGATGTATAATAATTACAGACGAACCAAAGAATAATGGAAGGATTCCTTCTGGGTTTAAGTAATTTATATGATGTTATCAAGTATGACCTACAAAAAATAAATGGTACAAATACATTAAAGTAGTAAAAGATGTGGAAAAACCTCCAAAATATTAAGTAGAAACTTGTTGGATAATTTATGGGGGGAAAATATGACCCACAATTGTTCTGGATGTTAATGTTTTACTGGTCATGATCAGTGTTGAGGGAGAGAAAATCCAAAATGATGGTTACATGAACTGCTGAAGAAAGTCTTTTTGTCCATTTCCAGATACATTGAAATTTGCTAAATCCTTCAAATTCTTCTGGTTCTCAAATTTCTCATCCATAAAATATAGTTTGAAATATATTTTTCTAAGTTCTCTTCCAGCTCTAAAATTATATAAAAAATTATATGACTTTCTGTGAGCCCTGAATACTTACTAGTATTTGAAATCTTGTCATATGAGGAGTGACTGAAGTATTTCAACATGTTTAGCCTGAAGCCAAAAGGACTTGGGAAGTAAATGAGGGAGATGGTAGAGGAAGAACTCCATCTAAGCTGTTGGAACATTCTCCTGAAAACAACTTTAAAATACTGCTTCAAATCAAGTTCTGGAGTGGCAAAGTCAACAAAAAGTCAGACTGCCATATTCTTCCACCCCAAGAAAACTTAGGAGGTCAGATGTACAGATCAGGGATATGTGGGTGGAGGCTGACCTAGCAACCATGTGAATGAAATACCAGCTGCTGGATTTGGCAGTGGCAACAGCAGCAGCAGAATTCTCAAACTTGAGAGAGCAAGGGAATCTGACAACTGATAAGAAAGAGATTACGTGGAACCCCTGTGTTAGCACTGGATATGGGACCAATGCTGTCTGTCAACTCCATTGCCTATGCTAACTTTTAAAAAGAGTTCATTCTAAGAAAGACAAACAAAATTAGGCTGCATGTGCATGTTTATTTCTCTTAAAGCTGGTGGATAATGCGTAAAGAGATATGAATGGGAATTCCCTATGGAAGAGCAGTATTGATTTCAATTCCAAGGGCAGGGGCCCCTCCTGGGTAAAGGCTAGTGCACAGACTAGTAGGACACTGTCACACCTTTTTCCTGATCATACCAGCTTGGAAGCACAGAAAACTTCAAAATCCCCAGGATCAGCCCTAAAAATAGCAGTGTAAAATCACCTGAAGCTTGGGACAGTGTTCCCTACCAATCTCATGCCAGTAAGAGCACCTAAGTTTAACATATAATTCAACATCAACAAAGAGGCTGACAAAAATGAGGAAACAATAAAAATATGAGCAAACAGTAAAGAGCTAATACAGCGACAGAGAAGATCAAGACGTAAACTCAGAAGAAGAAATGATGTCAAAATATCTATGAGCCTCAGGGAGAAAACAGTGAATTAGACACAAGTGAAACAAGAATTTCTAGAACACCTGAAAACTGATTTTCAAACTCAAATAAGAGAGGTAGAGGAAAGATTGGATGGAGAAATGAAAGTAAAAGAAAAAATTAGAAAATAATTAACACTTGATAAAAGAGGCACAAAAATACTGGGAAAAATAAATCTTAAAATACAGAACTGGTCAGTTGATTAATGAGGTACAAAATTTGTCTAAATGGAAAAAAGAGGGTACAAAAGTTCTCTGCTGAAAATATTTCCTTAAAAATTAGAATTGGGGGGCAGCTAGGTGGCACAGTGAGTAAGAGCTGGCCAGAGTTGGGAGAACCTGGGATCAGTTCTGGCCTCAGATACTTGACACCCACACAAAATAACTGGCTGTGTAACCTTGGCCAAGTTACTTAAGCCCAATTGTTTTTTTTGTTTTGTTTTGTTTTGTTTTGTTTTGTTTTTAATGAACAATTGGGGTTAAGTAACTTGCTCAAGGTTATACGACCAGTTATTTCTGGGTGTGGTACTGAGTGTCAGAGCCTGGATTCGATCCCCAGGTCATCCCGACACTGGAGCCAGTGCTCTTACTTGCTGTGCTACGTGGCCACCCCGTTTTTTTTTTTATAGCAATAGGGGTTAAGTAACTTGCTCAAAGTTACACGGCCAGTTATTTCTGGGTGTGGTGCTAAGTATCTGAGCCCAAATTCGATCCCCAGGTCATCCGGACACTGGGGTCGGCGCTCTTACTCACTGTGCTACCTGGCTGCCCCAACCCCAATTGCTTTAAAAAAAAATAGATTTGGGCAAGTAGAAGCTAATGACTCATGAAACTTCAAAAAACAATAAAAGTCAAAAGAAGAAAACAAGATAGAAGAAATTATTAAGAAGAATCTCATTAGAAAATAGGCTGAGCAGAGATAATTTAAAAATTATTGGGCTATCTGAAAGGCATGATAAAAAATAGCTTAGATTTCATATTACAATAAACTATAGAAGAACACTGCCTTGATATCCCAGGTTGAGAGGATAAAATATAAATTTAAAGAATCCACCAATCACATACTGAAAGAGATCTCAAAATGAATATTCCCAGGATTGTTATAGTCAGATTCCAGAACTCTCAAGTCAAAGAGAAAGTGCTTCAAGCCTCAAGAAAGAAACAACTCAAATATCATGGAGCCACAGTGAGAATGACACACAATTTAGCAGCCACAATGTTAAAAATTTTAAAAGATAGGAAGCCTTGGAGTATGATATTCTGGGAGGCAAAGGATCTACAATTATGACCAAGGACAACCTTTCTGGGCAAAAATGAATATTTAATGAAATATAGGATTTTAAACATTCAAAATGAAAATATCAGGACCAAACAGGAAATCTGACTTTCAAATTCAAGATTCAAGAGAAGCATAAAAAGGCAGACATGAAAGAGGAATCATAAATGACTAAATAAAGTTAAACTATTTACATTCTAATATGGAAAGATAATGCATGTAACTCTGAAAATCTTTAGTAAGGCATTTAGAAGGTTTCTATGTAGGCAGAAGGAAAGGGACTGCATAGATGATGTAATTATCTTTTAAAAAAATAGATAGGTCAAGAGAGGGAAGATGAGGAAGAATGGGAAATTTTATCTCATATGCAAGAGGCACTAAATAAAGAACTTTTACATTGAAAGGGGAAATGGTGGGGATGTGGCAAGCATTGCTTGAATGTGTGTGTGTGTACACATACAAATGCATACATCCTCAATAGATGTAGCAGCAAGCACCCCAAGCGTCCTCAGGGTTTGCTGCCAATACAGGTTCTTGCTGCTTTGTTAAAGGAAAGCAACTCAAAATGGGTTAAAAAGCTTACTTTAATCAGTCAGACCATATATCGTTTACCTTGTTCAGGGCAAAAAGGTCAGCACCCTGAACCTCAAAGTATACAGGCAGAATTATCAAGACAGAAACATCAAGTAGACAGATTTCCAAACTGTCCAACCATTACATCCATACCCAGTCGACATCTGGGTTTTAATTGCCATTACTATCACAATAGATTATAGAAATCTATCTTAACAGGGAAGTGGGAGGAGAAATCTATAAAAGGGTGATTAATTAGAAAATTGGACAGTTGACAGTTTCTTCCTTCCTCCCTCCCTCGCTTCCTTCCTTCCTTCCTTCCTTCCTTCCTTCCTTCCTTCCTTCCTTCCTTCCTTCCTCCTTCCTTCCTCTCTCTCCCTCCCTCACTTGCTTTCCCTTCCTACCTCCCTTCCTCCTCCTCTTCCCCCTTCTCTCCCCCCCTCCTCCTTGTCCTCTTCCTTCTAGTCCTCGTCCTTCACAACCTCCTTGTCCTCCTCATTCTCCTCATCCTCCTTTCTTCTTCTTTCCTATTCTTCTTCTTATTCTATCCTCTTCTTTCCTCTTCTTCTTTTCTCTTCTCATTCTTCTCCTTCTCCTCCTCCTTCTTCTTCTTTCTTCTTCTTCTTCTTCTTCTTCTTCTTCTTCTCCTTCTCCTTCTCCTTCTGTCTCTTCTTTTGTTAGTAATAGGATCAATTAAGTGAGATCACTGGAATAGGAACTTTTGTTTAATATAAGGAAGGGTTTTCCATCCACTGGATTAAGTTAAGTATGACAATGGTCAAAAGCAAAACAGATTTTGGAGAAGGGAACAGGAGAAAAAGAGAAGGAGAAGGATATAATAAAAAAATACAATTAAGGGAAGTGATTAGTTATTAATCATAATTGTGAATGTGAATAAGATAAATTCTCCTGTACAACAGAAGCAGATAGAGTGGATTAGAAAACAGAATCCAATAATATGTTGTTTATAACAATTACACTTGAAATACACACACACACACAAAGAAGTTAAATCAGGCACAAGCTCTATCTGGCTTTAGCTTAAGTAAAAAAGGTGGGAGTAGCAATCATGACCTCAGACAAAGCAAAGGCAAAAATAGACCTAATTAAAAGAGATAAGCAGTGAAACTACTTCTTGCCAAAAGACATCATGAAAGTATTGTATATGCAAAAGATATATATGCAACAAACAGCATAGTATCCAAATTCTTAAAAGAAAAGTTAAATGAATTATAGGAGGAAATATATAGTAAAATTTTACTAGTAGGGGACCAACATTTTCCTCTCAGAGATAGAAAAATTTAACCATAAAATGAATAAGTTCAGGAAATGAATAGAATTTTAGAAAAAAAAGTTTGATATTATAGACCCATGGAGAAAACTGAATGGGAATAGAAATCAATACACCTTTTTTTCCTCAGGTGGACATGGAATTTTCACAAAAATATCAATAGTTTCATGAAAAATGTTTTAAATTACTACTGAGTAGAGAAATGATAATATGAACAGGTAATTTTCAGAAGAAGAAATTGAAGCTATCTATAGACATACAAAAAAGCTATAAATCACTAGTTAATAGAGAAATGTGGATTAAAAGAACTTCAAAATACCTCCTCATACCTATCAGATTGACTAAAATGACAGAAAAAGAAAATTGGAAATGTTGTAGGCAACATGGAATAATTGACCTATTAATGTAGTGTTTTTGGAAGTGTGAACTGGTCCAACAATTCTGGAGACCAATTTGCAACTATGCCCAAAGGGGTTAAAAACACTTTGCATACTCGTTGATCTAGTAATATCATTACTATGTCTGTACCCCAAAGAGATTAAAGAAAAAAGAAAAGAACATATTTGTACAAAAAATTATTTATCGTAGATCTTTTTGGAGTGACAAAGAACAGGAAATTGAGGAAATACCCATTAATTGGGGAATGACCGAACAACTTGTGCATGGCAAAGTCCTCAAAAGTCAAGCAATTGGCTGGCAATATGAGCAAGCAATGGAAGCACAAACAGATCATAGAACCCTTTTTGGGGGACAAAAAGGGTCAAGGCATGGAGCAGGAGGAAGACAGCAAAGTCAGAACTCCTGCATCAAAAGCCTCCAAGAAGAATATGAATTGGTTACAGGCCATAGAGGAGCTCAAGAAGGATTTTGAAAATTAAGTAAGAGAAATGGAGGAAAAATTGGGAAGAGAAATGAGAATAATGAAAGAAAATCATGAAAAGTGAGTCAATAGCCTGCTAAAGAAGACCCAAAAATACAACTGAAGAAAATAAGACCTTAAAAGTAGACTATTTCAAATGGCAAAAGAAGCCCCAAAAGCCAATGAGGAGAACAATTCCTTAAAAAGCTGAATTTGCCAGATGGAAAAAGAATTTCAAAAATTCACTGAAAAGAATTACTCCTTCAAAATGAGATAGGAGCAATGGGAGGTAATGACTTTATGAGAAACCCATACACTATAAAACAGATCCAAACAAATGAAAAATAAATAGAAGGCAATGTGAAATATCTCATTGGAAAAACCACTGACCTGGAAAATCCAGGAGATATAATTTTAAAATCATTGGACTACCTGAAAGCCATGATCAAAAAAGGAGCCTAGACACCATCTTTCAAGGACTTCTCAAGCAAAATTGCCCTAGTATTCTATAACCAGATGGCAAAATAGAAATTGAAATAATTCACCAATCTCCTCTTGAAAAAGATCCCAAAAAGAAGACTCCTAGGAATATTATAGCCAAATTGCAGAGGTCCCAGGTCAAGGAGAAAATATTGTAAGCAGTCAGGAATAAACAATTTGAGTACCATGGAAACACAATTAGGATAACACAAGACCTAGTAGCTTCCACATTAAGGGACCAAAGGGCTTAGAATATGATATTCCAGAGGTGAAAGGAGCTAGGACTAAAACCCAGATCACCTACCCAGCAAAACTGAGTATAATGCTTCAGGAAAAAATATGGTCTTTCAGTGAAATAGAGGATTTTCAAGCATTCTTGATGAAAAAAACCAGAGCTGAACAGAAAATGTGACTTTCAAATATAAGAAGCAAGAGAAGAATGAGAAGGTAAACAGGAAAAAGAAATCATAAGGAACTTACTAAAGTCGAACCTATTTATATTCCTACATGGAAAAAATTATAATTGTAACTCATAAGGCTTTTCTCAGTATGAGGATAGCTGAAGGGAATGTATAGGTAAATATATATATATATACACATATATATGTATACATACATATATATGCATAGGAGGGTGTATATGTATATAAATATGTGAGTGTGGGCATATGTGTGCTCATGTATTCATAGGATGAGTTGAATATGAAGGGATGATATCGGAAAAATAAAATGAAGAGGTGAGAGAGGAATTTATTGTGAGAATGAGAAAGGAAGAGATTGATTAGGGTAAGTTATTTCATATAAAAGAGGCAAGAGAAAGCTGTTACAATGGAGAGGAAGAGCAGGAAGGTGAAAGGGAATGGGACAACCTGATTCTCATTGAATTCAGCTTAAGGAGGGAATACCATACACACTCAATTGTTTATCATACTCTACAGGAAAATAGGAGGACAGGTGATAAGAGGGGGGATGATAGAAGGGAGGACAGATTGGGGGAGAGGGTAGTTAAAAACATACATCTTTCAAAAGGGATAGGGTCAAAAGAAAGTGTGTGCAGGATGGTTTCTGAAAAAAATCTGTGCAGACATGAACTGATGCAAAATGAAATAAGCAGAACCAGGTGAACATTGTACCCAGAAACAGCAATATTGTAAGCATTGCCAACTTTGAAAGACTTAGCTACTCTGATTAAGGTAATTGTCCAAAATAATATCGAAGGTCTCATAATGAAAAATGCAGTTCACTTACAGAGAGAGAACTGAGTACACATTAAAGCATACTTTTGATAATTTTACCTTTGTTTTATTTCCCCTTTGCAACATGGAATTATATTTTTCATGACTTCACATGTATAATCAATATTATATTGCTTGCCTTCTGAAGGGGTACAGGAGTGGCAAGGGAGGAAAAGAATTTGAAACTAAATTTTAATGCTTTAAAAAAACATGATTGAGGCAGCTAGGTAGCACAGTGAATAGAGCACCAGCCCTGGAGTCAGGAGGGCCTGAGTTCAAATCTGACCTTAGACACTTGACACACTTACTAGCCATGTGACTTTGGTCAAGTCACTTAACCCCAATTGCCCTCCAAAAAGAAAAAAAAACATAATTGCAAAAATATTTAATAAATGATGTTTTTTTCAAAAAAAGTAAATGGCAACAATTTTAACATATTTCAAGAATTCAAGAATTGGCATGTATCAGAGAGATTATATTTCTTCTCTTTTTAACCTTCTTCCTTCCTTCCTTCCTTCCTAATATAATGAAGTTTTCCATCCATGAGGATTGCTTAAATAAATAATTTAAAGTTAGAAAGCAATAACATAGCCCAACCTACTCATTTTACAGATGAGGAAACTATATCTTAGAGATTAATTGGCTTGTGCTAAATAAAATAAAGAACTTTTACAATGGGATGGTCTGTCTTGAGAAATACTGAGGAAAACTTTACTAGAAGGTTTCAGGCAGTATAGAAAGTGTCTTGAGCTTTGGTTAAAAATAACTCCACTTGAATCTTGACTTATTATTATTATTTTACTTTTGTTAAGCCACTAAAACTCACTCAATCTATTTGCTCATCTGTAAAATGGGGGTGAGACATCTCATCGACCAGACTGGCTAAGATGACAAAACAGGAAAATGACAAATGCTGGAGAGGATATGGAAAAATTGAAACACTAATGCATTTTTGGTGGGGTTGTGAACTGATCCAATCAATCTGGAGAGTAATCTGGAACTATTGCCCAAAGGGATACAGATAAGTGCATACCCTTTGACCCAGCAATACCACGTCAAGTGTTGGATCCCAAAGAGATCAGAGAAGTGGGAGGAGGACCTATATGTACAAAAAATATTTATAGTAGCTCTTTTTGTGGTGGCAAAGAATTAGAAATCAAGGGGATGCCCATCTACTGGGGAATGGCTAAACAAGTTGTGGTATATAAATATAATGGAATACTATTGTGCTATAAAAAAATGAGGAGCAGATGGACTTCATAATAACCTGGAGAGTCTTATATAAACTAATGCCGAGTGAGAAGAACAGAATCAGGAGAAATCTGTACATAATTACAGACACAACGTAAGTGTGATGACTAACTTTGATAGACTGGGCCCCTCTCAGCAATGTAAGGTTATAAGATATTTCCAAAAGATTAATGATGGAAAGAGATATCCACATCCAGAGAAAGAGCTACAGAGTCTGAATGCAGATTGAAGGAAACTGCTCTCTCTTTCTTTTTCTTGTTTTTTTTCTCCCCTTTCCCACTGATCATTGCATAGGTTATAATCCTTCTCTACAAACTGACTAATATTTAATGTGAAGGTATTTGTAGATCCTATATTTGATTGCATGCTGCCATAGGGCAGAAGGAGAAGGAGGTGGAAAAAATTTGAATTTCAAGGGACTGGGGATCTGAATGTTGTAAACTAAAAGTAAATTAACAAATTAATAAAAAAAAATAATGGGGGTGAGAATACCAGCAAGTTAAAAAAAAAAAGAAAATACCCTGCTTTTTAAGTTAAATAACACTAAATATTCCATAATGCCTATTATCATAAAACACTAATTAACTTATCCATAACTCTCTCAAATGCCCATATAAACTTAAATTCTAATTTTTTTTATATGTGTCTGTGTAGCTCTCCTGTCAATCTACACAATAGATGCTGCTTGAAGGCAGGGTTCTCTATTACTTAACTTTATCTTCCACCAAATTTATAACACAGAGTAGGCACTGAGGAAATGTTTGTTGAATGGAACTGTCTGAATGCATGGCTATAAATGAACTTAATTGAGCAAAATAGTAATTAAAATTGAGTAAAACAGTTCTTATTAGATATTAAATACAGACTGGACAGCAACAGTAATTTCAATTAAAGTAGCAGTCAGACAAACCAGAAATAGAAACACTAAAATGAATATTTACCAATTTAGAGAAAGTATAAAATTAATGGAAATTATTTTCGACTTCCCTTAGTATTATTTTCTACCACCATTAAGATCTATCTGAAAGTTTTATTATTAAATGTGAGTATTTCACTTTTCCAAAAATAGCGAAGGCTTGAGTTCTAACTAAAAAATAAACCAAAAAAAAAAAAAAAACAGAGCTGAGCATCTCACTTCTCCATGAAAAATTTTCTTTGCCAATTGGTTCAAATGTTAGGAAGACTATTTGAAAAAATATTATTCAATATATGTTCAAATTTTATCCCCATTTCTCATACATTACTGAAGTTTCAGTCAGGGCAGAAAACTAAAAACAAAAGGGAACATTACATGTGATTATAACACTAAGATATATAGTGGAGGGCAGGAAGAAATAAAGAAATGTGTCAGTATATTCCAGTGAGGCTTTTGAAAAATTTTCTTTGTAACTATTAATAATTATTTATTGAATTTCAAACTTACTTTTTAGAGGAAAGACAGTCTTTGTATTTTTTTTTTGGTATTACAATAAGATTGTTACAGGTGAAGAGATCAATTTTATAGGTCTGTCATTACAGTTAGACTGTTTTATGAACTAGAATACTCCACTTAATTTTCTTTGTCTTAGATTTCTTCATCCAAATAATAGATCTACTAGGCTTCTAAATTTAGGACTGGAGGGACGCTGGTGCCTTAGAGATCACCTCATTAATCAACAACCAAACATCTCATCTTACAAATGAAGATACTGAGACCAAGAGAGATCAAACTATTTTCCCAAGAAGATACTGGTAACGGGTGGACTGCGGATTTGTGCTCATGTCCTCTGACTCCCATTCTAGCAGTCCTTCCACAGTGCCTCTCATATTTCTATATTATTGTCATGGTTACTCTATTGACTTGGGTAGCTGTGGGGAACCTTTAATGAAAAATTATATTGTAAAATGTGTCACAGAGATAGGAAAGGACTTTTAAAGCTAAGCAATAGAAAATCTATTTTCCTCATGCCAACTGTGAGTTAGACAGCACAGATTCCCAGACACCAACTCCAGTGTTCTTTCAAGTACGGCATACTGCTTTCCTTTTGGACTTCTGTTATTTTGATTAAGGGAGTGCTTATACCATGGAAGCATGCCAATTATACAGATGAAGAAACTGCCAGACTTTATGGATTAGAATGTGGATTATGAATGATACACATTCTAAATTGTGTGTGTTTGCACTGCTCTGATTCAGTTCATTCACATTGCAAAGTGATATATTTTATTATATCGTAGGTGTCCTAGTTTCCTGGAAGAATAAATATGCCTACACATTCATATTCACACACATACAACCTACCTACCCACAAGAATCTAACAGACCACTTGGGAATACTTTTGCATTTAGGAAAAGACTTGAAATTGATGCTTATGCCCTCAATTAGAGAACTTTTAATAAAAGGTTGGGGTTTTAGCTTTTGGCCTTGTTCTAACTACGGCCCCTGGATATCAGTGACTTCCATTGTTCTTCTACACATTTGCTATCCAAAGGTCACTAGGGAACTTAAATCAAGATGATTATTATCAAACATTTGGCAAGTGCAATCTAACAAAATTTTTAAAAATATACAATTAGGCAGAAGTAAGGCAGGGATGGAGTAGGGATTCCTCTTTTTTTCCCTATGTTTTATTCCCTCAGCACTCCAGCTGCTGGTAAATGAGCACCTCAAAAAAAAATCCTAAAGTCACACCTCTGCTTGTTTATGAAAAAGTTACCTCTCAGCTCTAAAAAAAGGAACTTGATCTAGAAGTCACCAGCTTTGTAAGGATGCATTGGTGTCTTCACCTGTACTTTGCTCTTCTTCCCTCCCCATAACCCCCAAAGTTGACCTTTTGTCACAAACTGTCCCCACCCCTTTCCATCTAACTTCTAAGCTCATTCGGAGTTGGTTCCTCTCTTACCAAACAGGAAGAACTAAACATATTGCAGAGAGATTTGCAACCAGACCATCTTTTCTCCTGGGTGTTACATGTGCCTTCTGGGAATAATCCTACATAACACCCCCAACCACTGCAAGTGATGATCTGGACTTGGTTTCCTCCCATCCCATAGTGGGAAGAACTATGTGGCTACACTTACGTACTTAGGAAAATGAATTTTCAACTACTGCCATCTTTATGGATATCCTAATAATTGTCAAAATGAGAAATAAAGGAATAGAGAAGCAAATAATTATTTTGTTGGCCTCTGAGAGATCAGATCACAGAATTAGAAATTTTGATCTAGGAGGGATCCTAGAGGTCTCCAATCTAATTCCTTCATTTTATATATAAGGGAGTTTAGGCACAGTGAGATTAAACAATTTGCCCAGGGTCACATCGCTAGAAAATATCTGAGAAGAGTCTTCCTCGTTTCTAAGTACAATACTCTATCTATTATGCCAGGCTGCCTCCTTTTAGTCATTCAGCTTCCCAAAATGTCTATTCTCAACAGATTTTTTTTTCACAAATATTATTACTGATCTATTCGGAAGAAGTTTTCTATCTGTACTCCAACTTATGTAATGACAAAGGGTTTATGGTGTGTCTCATGTCCCCAAATTATTGGTATATGAATCCCTTGTCATTGATAGAGAAGAATGCTCTGGCTTGTTTGAGGGGCATGGCAAAGTTGGCCAGAATGGGAGATCTGCAGTCTTCTATAGTCTTCTTCAAGCTTCCACTAACTTTGGGCACCTCTGGTTTCTAACTTCAAGAAAAGATATGGAAAAAGCCATCTCCACTTAAGGTTGTTGGAGGAAAAGTCTCCAGGAAGACAGGAGAAGAACAAGTGGTCTCCATCACACTCCTCTCCCTAGATTACTACACTAGGGTCTGCAAGCAATTTCCTCTTTGTGGAGATCTAAAAGACTTTCTTCTGTGACTATTCACTATGTGCCTTCATTGTGGAAATGTTATTTGGTGTGAAAGATAACAAGCCTTGAAAATAGAGCTTGGGGTTTTTCACTTGGGACCTTCACAATAATGAGAATTATCAATCAAAAGTTATATTCAACCTCATCACTTCCCCTAAACTAACAGTATCTATGGGAGTAGATAGATATAATTCCAGCATAAGACTCTTTTTGAGAACAGAGTGGCCTTTGGCCCTAACTTACTGTTTCCCCTCCTTTCAGGAATGAAAGTCTCCCTTGGAGAAGGGTTGAGGGCGAAGATGCTAGAAATGTCTATTTTGCCTCCCTTTGAGCCACACAAAGATATCTCCTGGAGAACAGCTATTCTGAACACTTGAGAAACTGTCTACATTAATGGAGGTAGCTAGATAGCTCAGTGGATAGAGCACTGGTTCCAGAGTCAGGAAGACCTGAGTTCAAATCTCTCATCAGACATTATTAGCACTGTTACTTTGGGTAAGTCATTTAACTTCTGTTTGCCTCAATCCACTGGAGAAGGAAGTTGCAAGCCATTATAGTGTCTTTGCCAAGAAAACACCATGGGCAGCATTGGCATGCTATGCTCCAACTGAACAAAAAAACCACTTTGTAAAGAAGAGAACACAGTGATAAGGTTATCAATGTTTAAGTAGATGATTGCACTCTGCATTCTCTTTGAGTTTGGAAGGTTATCAAGAAAGTAATGTAATTGGCCAACCAGATAAATTAGTCACACTTACTGATGGTAATTATGAATCAGGTGAGAATTCCAGGTAGTAAAATGCTTGAGAAGGAAGATACTTTCACCAGTGCTGGAAAATAACCAGAAGGTAATGATGGGGCACAATGTGTTGACCCTGGAGGAAGCATTACACTCTCTTCGTGCCGCCTGTATCAAACACATCTACAGAGGAATTGGTCCATCAGGAGACCCCACAAATCAGGGACAAACATGGGCAGAGATAAATGTAGAGAGACAGCCACCTAAAGGAGGGAGTGGTAACACAGTCCCTGAAAGCAGGAAAGAATAAAGGTTAGGCCCTTGAGAAACTATTTCCAGGAACCAGGAGCTATGTATTGTCTTTTTTCTTTTTCTTTTCGGCCATACGTATATGTATCTCACTATTTGCCTCATGACCATTTTACTTTGTATGTCATTGTAAGAGAATTTTGCCCCAAGCTTCTGGGGCAGCCATATTTCATAACAACTCCCCTGGTAGGTGTGTAAATACCTTTCATAAAAATGACTCGAGGAGAGCCAAGGTGGCAGAGAGAAGCAAGAGAGTTGCCTGAGCTCGTCTTCGTTTCTCTCAGAAACAAGGCTGAATCAAGCCTTTAAACAGCCTTTGAAAGGACAGAATCCATAAAAAGCCAATGTGAAAAAACATTGCCAAAGTAAGATAACTTAGAAGGACTTCAGGAAAGGCCTGTCTCACCTGAGCGAAAAGGGGGTACAGCACAGTGCAGATGGTATCTGGGAAAGCAAGCAGGAGGATTTTAGCTACAGCACATATCAATAATGAAGGCCCAATTGTTCTGGCTCAGGAGGCCAGTGACACAGTAGGGCAGCTCGGAAGCCTCTAACCTTAGCACAGCTGGAAAACTGCCAGCTTCAGAAACCAGATCCCAACCATGTGACTAGAACAGGCCACCTGGGCGCAGTGGGTAGGATGCTAACCCCAGAGGTTCTCATTGCCAGTGACCAGTGACCTGGCCTTCAGTGCAAGAAGCTTGGGACAGGAAGATCAAAACACAAACTCAGGAGAGGACAACAATGTGAAAATGCCTACTTGTGAAACCTCAAAGAAGAATATGAATTGATCTCAAACCCAAAAAGTCCCCTTTGAAAATCTCAAAAAGAATTTTAAATATCAAGTAAGAGAGATAGAAGAAACAATGGGAAAAGAAATGAGAGTTATGCAGCAGAATTATGAAAAAAGAGTCAACAGCTTGGAAAAGGAAATACAAAAATTAACTGAAGAAAACTCCTTATAAAATAGATTTGACCACATGGGAAAGAAGGTACAAAAGCTAAATGAAGAAAATAATTCCTTAAAAATTAGAATCGGGTAAGTAGAAGTTTACTCTATGAGACATCAAGAATCAGTCCAACAAAATCAAAAGAATGAAAAAAATAGAAGAAAATATAAAATAACTAAATGGGAAAAACAAACAAACAAACAACTGACCTAGAAAATAGATCCAGGAGATAGAACTTAAAAATTATTGGACTACCTGACAGCCATGTCTTCACAAGAATCCACTGCTTACTCCTGAAAGAGATCACAAAATGAAAACTCTAAGGTATATCATAACCAAATTCCAGAATTATCAGGTCAAAGAGAAAAAAAAATTGCAAGCATCCAAGAAAAGAAAAAAAATCAAATAGCTAGAGTCAGGATTACACGAAATTTAGTAACTTTTACTTTTAAAGTATCTGAAGATTGGAATATGATATTCTAGAAGGCTAGCGAGCTTGGATTACAACCAAGAATCAACTACACAGAGGAATTTAACATAATCTTTCAGGGGAAATTATGGAAATTTATTGAGGTAGGGGACTTTCAATCAATCCTTATGATAAGAGCAGAGCTGAATAGAAACTATGATCTTCAAATACAAGACTCAAGAGAAATATAAACGGGTAAATGGGAAAGAAAAAAAAAAGAACAAACTAAAGATGTTATTCAATAATGTTGAAACTGTTTACATCCCTACATGGGAAGATAATGCTTGGAACTCTAGAGAACTGTATCTCTATTATGACAGTTAGAAGCATTATACATACAAGGAATGTGGGAATAAGTTGACTTTGATGTGATAATATAAAAAAAATAAAGCAATGAAGAAAGGATTGTGTTGGGACAAGGGGAAAGGAGACAAAATAGGGTAAATTATATCACATGAAGACACACAAAAGACTTATTATCATAGAAGGGAAAGTATGGGTGAGCATTTTTTGAATCTTATTTTCATCATTCAACTCAAAGAGAGAATAATATACAAATTTACAAAATAGAAATTTATCTTATAGGGATTTAAGGAAAGAAAAAGGGAAGGGAGCAGGACTGATAGAAGGGAGGAAAAGTTGAGGGAGGTGGTGGTCAGAAGGAAAAAAAAAACACTGGTGAGGAGGGAAAGAGAGAAAGGATAGAGAAAAATATAAATAGGGGAGATGAGAGGATGAAGGGAAATAGACCATTAATAATCATAATTGTAAATGTGAATGGCATACTGTAGCAGCACGTGTCCCCAGGGTGGCAGCCAACACAGGTTCTTATATCTGCTTTTCAAAAGGAAAGCAACTCAAAATGGGTTAACACTCTTGCTTTAATCAATAAAACATATCATTTACCTATTTAAGGGGAAAATGTCAGCACCCCAAACTTCAGAGTATACAGAGAGAAACATTTCAAGCAGACAGGCCTCCAACTGTCCAACCATTACATCCATACCAAATCACAGTTACCAGAGAGGGAAGCATCAACATCTGGGTTTTCAAAGCCGGGGGGCTCTCAATGGCTGCCTAGAGTCTCATGTGGTCAAATCACACAAGACTTCTCAAAGTGAGCCCCAAAACTAAGTCTCACATTAGGGATTATATGGCCTTCTTCTGGGTCAGAGAATGTAACAACCCTCTTGACCCATTGCCCAATCACAAAGCACCAAGGTGTGGGCATTCCTGAAAAACAAGCCTCCCACCACAGGCTCCAGGTGCACTTAACCTAGGGGCAGGGAAGATCTTAAAAATTTACATTCCTATAACAGATACACTCTCCTATAAAATGGAAGAAGATAGCAGAGTGTATTAGAAACCAGAATCCTACAATATTTTGTTTACAAGAAACACACTTGAGGCAGAGAGATACATGCAGTGTAAAGATAACTGGAGCAGAATATTTTATGCTTCACCTGAAGTGGAAAAGAAAAAGAGATGTAGCAATCCTGATCTAAGACAAAACAAAGGCATCAATAGATCTAATTAAAAGAGGAAGGAAAGTGAGTTATGGAAAGAAGTAGATAGCAAAGATATGCTATTGGGGAATCTAACCTTTCCCTCTCAGAAGTCATAAGTCTAACCACTAAATAAACAAGAAAGAAGTTAAAGAGGTGAATAGAATTTTAGAAAAAGTTAGTATGTTAGACCTCTGGAGAAAATTGGTTGGGGATAGAAAGGAACATACATTTTTCTCAGTGGTAACTGGCACCTACAATATACCCAATCATATGTTAGGGCATAAAATTTAATAATCAAATGCAGAAAAGCAGAAATGTTAAATGAATCCTTTTCAGATCATGATACAATAAAAAAAATATGTGTAATCAAGGGCCATGGAAAGATAGATTAAAAATTCAGTGGGAACCAGATAAACCTAACCCTTAACAATTAGTAGATCAAACAACAAATCATATTAACAATAAAAAATTTCATTCATGAGAATTACAATAATGAAAAAACATAACAAAATTTTTAAGATACAGCAAAATCAGTTCTTAGGGGAAATTTTATATCTCTAAATGCTTACTTGAATAAAATTGAGAAAGAGGTGATAAATGAATTGGAATGCAACTAAAAAAGCTGGAAAAAGAACAAATTTTAAAGCCCCAATTAAATACCTAATTCAAAATTCTGAAAATCAAAGGAGAGATTAATAAGATTGAAATTAAGAAAACTACTGAACCAATAAAAGTAAGAGCTCATTTTCATGGGGGAAAAATAAACAATGAAATAGAAAAAAAATTTTTGGTTAATTTGATTTAAAAAAAAGAAAGAAGAAAATCAATTCATCAGTATCAAAAATGGAAAGATGAATTCACTACCAATGAAGATGAAACTAAAGCAAAAATTAATAATTATTTTGTTCAACTGTATGCCAATAAATCTGACAATCTAAATAAAATAGATAAATATTTATAAAAAAATTAAGTTGCCCAGATAGAGAAAAGAGGAGATAAAATGCTTAAATAATCCCACTTTGGAAAAAGAAATTGAAGAAGCCATCAGTGAATTCCCTTAAGAAAAAATCTCCAGGGTCAGATGGATTTACAAGGGAGTTCTACCAAACATTTAATGAATACTTAATTCCAATACTACACAAACTATTTGGAAAAAGAGGAAAAAATAAGTCGTTCCAAATTCCTTATATAACACAAATATGCTGCTAATACCTAAACCAGGAGGAACCAAAAGAGAAAAAGAAAATTGTAGACCAATTTCCCTAATGAATATTGATTTACAAATCTTAAATAAAATATTATCAAAGATATTACAGCAACTTATTACAAAGATAATACACGGTGACTGGGTGGGATTTATATCAATAATGCAGGGCTAGTTCAGTATTAGGAAAATTATCACCATAATTGACCATGTCAATAACAAAAGTAACAGAAATCATATGATTATCTCAATAGATGCAGAAATAGCATTTATATAGCACCTATTGCTATTAAATACATGAGAGAACACAGGGATAAATGAAGTTTTCCTTAAAATAACAAGCTATATATATCTAAAGACATCAGCAAGCATTATCTGTAATGGACATAAGCTAGAAGCATTCCCAATAAGATCAGGGGTGAAAGAAGGATGCCACTGCAATCACCACGACCATTCAATATTGTACTAAAAATACTAGATATGGCAATAAGAGAAGAAATAGAGATTGAAGTAATTAGAACAGGCAATGAAGAAACAAAACAATCACTCTTTGAAGATGATATGATGGATATTAGAGAATCCATTAAAAAATAATTGAAGCCATTAAGAAACTTAGCAAAGTTTCAGGGCATAATATAAACACTTACAAACCATTGGCATTTCTATGTATTACCAAGAAAACTCAATAGCATGAGATAGAAAGTGAAATTCCATTTACAAAACTGTTGACAATATAAAATACTTGGGAATCTATGTGCCAAGAGAAATCCAGAAACTATCTGAATACAATTATAAAATCCTTTTTACACAAATACATTTAGATCTATACAATTGGAAAAATATCAATTTTTCATGGGTGGGCTGAGGTAATACAATAAAAATGACAACTTTACCTAATTTAAATTGGCTTATTCAGTGTCATACCAATCAAATAACCAAAATTTTATTTGATAGAGCTAGAAAAAAAGTTAGATTGAATTAATCTGGAAGAGCAAAATACCTAGAGTACCAAGGGAATGAATTAAAAAGAGCACAAAGGAAGATAGCCTAGTCATACCATATTTAAAACTCTAATATAAAGTAGCAATCATCAAATATTTGGTAATTGCTAAGAAATAAATTCGTAGATCAGTGGAATAGTTTAGGCACACAATATAGGGTCTAAATAGTTATAGTAATCTTCTTTTTGATAAACCCAAAGACTCCAGCTTCTGGGATAAGGACTTACTCACTATTTAACAAAAATTGCTGGGAGGGGGCGGCCAGGTGGCTCAGTGAGTAAGAGCACCGGCTCCAGTGTTGGGATGACCTGGATCAAATCTGGGCTCAGATACTCAGCACCACACCCAGAAATAACTAGCCATGTAACCTTGAGCAAGTTACTTAACCCCTATTGTTTTAAAAAAAAATTCCTGGGAAAATGAGACAAGAGTATGGCAGAAACTAGGCATAGACCAAAATTCTCACTTTGTGGGTTAAGAATAGGTAGAAATGGGTACATGGCTTAGACACAAAGAGTGATACCTAAGCAAATTAGAAGAGCAAGGAATAGTTTACCTATCAATTTTATGGAGAAGGTAAGAATTTTTGACCAAATGAGAGATAAAGAACATTATAAAATGCAAAATGGATAATTTTCATTACATTAAATTAAAAAAAAAAAAGTTTTGTACAAACAAAATCAATGCAACCAAGATTACAAGGAAGGCAAAAATCTGGGAAATTATTTTTAGACAGTGTTTCTGATAAGGGCCTTATTTCTCAAATGTATAGAGAACTAAATCAAATTTATAAGACTACAAATCATTCCACAATTGACATCAACACACAGTTTTCAGATGAAGAAATTAAAACTATGTATAGCCATATGAGAAAAATGCTTTAAATTATTCTTGATTAGAGATATGTAAATTAAAACAACTCTTGGATGTCACTTCATACCTATGATATTGACTAATATGACAGGAAAGGAAAATAATAAATGTAGGAAAATATGTGGGAAGATCAGGAAACTAATGCATTGTTGGTAGAGATATGAACTAAGCCAACCATTCTGGACAGCAATTTGGAACTATGACCTACATACATGCCTTCAAAACTGTGCATTACTTTTGATCCAGCAAAACCAGTACTATGTCTGTATCCCAAAGAGACAATAAAAATAGGAAAATGACCTACATGTACAAAAGTATTTATTTGTTTATTTATTTTTGCTTTTTGGAGGGCAATTGGGGTTAAGTGACTTGCCCAGTGTCACACAGCTATTAAGTATCAAGTGTCTGAGGCCAGATTTGAACTCAGGTCCTCCTGACTTCAGGTGGGTGCTCTATTAACTGTGCCACTGTAGCAGCAAGCACCCCAAGCGTCCTCAGGGTTTGCTGCCAATACAGGTTCTTGGATCTGCTTTGATAAAGGAAAGCAACTCAAAATGGGGTAACAAGCTTACTTTAATCAGTCAGACATACATTGTTTACCTTGTTCAGGGGAAAAAGGTCAGCACCCCGAACTTCAAAGTATACAGGCAGAATTATCAAGACAGAAACAGATCAAGTAGACAGATTTCCAAACTGTCCAACCATTACATCCATACCCAGTCAACATCTGGGTTTCAACATCTGGGCTTTTCAAAGGGGGGGGTGAGGGGGAGGGAGGGGACCCTCTGGACAACGGCTTCCCAGAATCCAGATGAAGTCACAGAACACTTCTCAAAGTGAGCCCCAAAACAAAGCCTCACATCAGGGCTTATATAGCCTTCTCCTTCCTGGCTCAGAGAATGTAACAACCTTTTGGACCCACTGGCCAACCAAGAAAGTATCTACTGAAAAACAAGCCTCCCACCCCAGGCTCCAGGTGCACTTTAGCCAGGGGCAGGGAAGATCTTCCAAATTTGCATTACCATTACAGCCACTTAGCCTCCCCTATAAAAGTATTTATAACAGCTCCTTTTCTAGGGGCAAAGAATTGGAAATTGTGGGGATGCCGAACAATTGGGGAATGGCTGAACACAATTTGGTATATAAATATACTGGAATATTTTTGTTCTATGAGAAATGATGAGTAGGAAGGTTGCATAAAAAACCTGGAAAGACTTATGTGAACTGATGCTAAGTGAAGTGAGCAGGTACATAATAACAACATCATTTTGTGATGAGCAACAGTGTTGGACTTGCCTCTTTTCAGCAATACAATGATTCAAGTCAATTCCAAAAGACTTATGATGGAAAATGCTATCCACATCCAGAGAAAGAGCTATGCAGTCTGAGTGTAGATCAATTAATACTATTTTTTTTTTTGCTTTTCTTCTTTCACAGCATGACTAATGCAGAAATACGTTTAATATTATATATATATGTTGTACATATAAAACAAAACAAAATATTTGAGGAAACAACTTTAATGGGGAACACTGGTAGAACTAACATTATTAGAAACCCTCAGCCTCTTAAGAGTTATAGTAGAACTTTGAGAGGAGAAATAGTCACCCACTTTAGGGGCCCAGGTTAGCAATGTTAGTGCAAGTTGACGGTGCTTGTCTACACGGGTAATACATAACAAAAATCTGTCATTACTTTCAAGAATTTCTTTTGAAGTTTCTTAAAAGTGAATATTGAGTAATCCAAGAGAGTTTTCTTTACATTGTGAATGTCTGAGTGACACACTTTATATGTTATTTGGATTCTCTTATCCAAAGTTGATTCTATGTCATAATGGATTAGTTTCAGCTACTAAAAATAATTAAGTTTTCTAACACAAAACATCATATAAAAAAGATGTTTATTGGCTAGAAGCACAGGGAAGGGGAGTCGCTGCGGTTTCCTGCTTCAACAGTGCTTGAACGGAACCCGCTGCTCGATTCCCGGCCGGAGCCTCCCTTAGCCACCTCTCCACCTTCACCTCCACTAACCAACACTTCTTCTGTCCTACCGTTGAGTTGAGCAGCAACCGCCAGCTCAGCCGCCCCCGGCCGCCGCCGCCCCAGCCTCCGCCAAAGCTGCTGCCGCCATGACCACCTCGTCCCCCTCTCAGGTGCGGCAGAACTACCACAGGACTCGGAGGCCGCCATCAACCGGCAGATCAACCTGGAGCTCTACGCCTCCTATGTCTACCTGTCCATGTCATACTACTTCGATGGCGACCACGTGGCGCTCTAGAACTTGGCCAAGTGCTTCCTGCACCAGCCGCACAAGGAACGCGAGCACGCGGAGAAGCTGCTGGAGCTGCAGAACCAGCGCCGGGGCCGCATCTTCCTGCAGGACATCAAGAACCCCTACCGCGAGGACTGGGAGAGAGGGCTGAACGCCATGGAGTGTGCTCTGCGCTTGGAAAAAAATGTCAGTCAGTCGTTACTGGAAGTGCACAAGCTGGCAACTGACAAGAGTGACCCCCACTTATGTGATTTCATCGAAACCCACTACCTGGACGAACAGGTCAAGTCCATCAAACAGCTGCGTGATCACGTAACCAACCTGCGCAAGATGGGGGCCCCCAATTCTGGCATGGCGGAATAGCTTTTTGACAAGCACACCCTTGGAGGCAGTGACAACGAGAGCTAAGCCACACCTGGCTTCCCCCACACCTGGGAGCTGTGGGCGCCACTCCTACTGTCTTTCAGTGCATGCATTTTGGTTATCTGACCTTTTCATAATCTGTACCCAAAAACTACTACCATTTACATCCCAATAAAGTGACTTGGTACTGATGAAAAAAAAAAAGATGTTATTGGTTTGGCTATTGGTAGTATTGTTCTAGTATCCTTGAGGTTTTTTTTTTTTTTTTTTTTTTTAAATAATATTTTCTATCTAAGATATAATTTTTATGAAGGAGTTCATCTGTTTTTCTTTTTCAAAATGGTATGGGTTCAGCAGTTAGAGGCAAAAATAAAGGAAGGGTTCTCTTTATCAAATGTTTTAAGTAAAAATATTTCAAATTCTTAATAAACTTCTGGGATTATTATTTGGCTTTACCAGAAGACCCAATAAAGCTAATGTGAAAGAAATTATTTCATATTTTAAGAAAATCTTACTTCTACCTGTAAGAATCTATTATTTCCTCTAAAATTCAACTCAAGCAAAGCTTTCTACATGAAGAATTTCTTGATCCTCCCAGTTTCTAATTCCTCACCCAGCCCCTACATTACTTTGTTTTTAAAGTGATGAGGTGTCACACACTCATACACATACATATTATGTCCTCTCAATTGAATGTAAGATCTTTTAAGACATGGATGTTTCATTTTTGTTTTTTATTCACTAGTGTTTTTTATGTATGTGCTATCTATCACCTAATGTTTCTGACACATTTATTCCTACTTGAAAGGTGTGTGTTGATTTATTGATTGAAAGAAATAATCTGTAGTTCAGAGAACAAGCATTCGAATCCTTTCCTTGCTGTTTACTATTTGTGTCTTTCAGTAAGTCCTTCCCAGGTCTCAGTTTCCTCACTTTATAACTATCCAACTTGTAAGATCCCATGCAGCTTTTGTAATTATACTGACTCAGTTACCCATTGTTCCCACTTGTGTTTACCAAACAGTGTTGGGGAAGGTGCTGGTGGGGAAGGAGGCACCAATTCTGCAGCCTTTTGTATCATCTGTCTTTATCACATGCCCCTATCTGCAAATTGTCCCATTCTTGCTACCTTGGGAAGGATCTGAGATGCAAGGGCCTTTTTCAGTGAGGTGGGCCTCTCTGGATTATTTTAGTTACCTATAAAAGCTATTCTCACCTTGAAGCCCTTACGGACATTCAGTGATCAGCTTGTCTTGAGTTTTTCCTTGTTAAGAGTGATAAAAGTCCAAATGAAGAATTATCCTTTCAGCACAGCTCTTCATTTATCATTCTATAATCTAGAAGCATGAAATAGCTAGGTGGTGCAGCGAAGAGCTGGAGTCAGGATGACTTCTCTTCCAGAATTCAGATCTGGTCTCAGATACTTACTAGCTGTGTGACCCTGGACAAGTCACTTAACCCAGTTTGTCATCTAAATTGAGCTGCAGAAAAAAGTGATGGCAAACTATTCTAATGTCTTTGCAAAGAAAACACCAAATGGGGCCATAGCCTTGAATGAAATGACTGAACAACAAAAGCATATCTAGAAGCATAGGCAGCTGAGAGCAAGATGGGCATGTGCCATTAACAGGAGGGTGGAGAAGGCAGGGTTAACTTTAGGGACCAATTTATATGACAGGTACAAAAGTGTGAGAGCACTAAAAAGAATGTTGGATTAATCCAGAGGTGGAGAACCTGTGACGTCCAGGTCACGTGTGGCCTTCTAGGTCCTCAAGTGTGGCCCATTGACTGAATCCAAACTTCATGGAACAAATCCCCAAATCCAAACTTCGTAGAACAAATCTCCTTAAGAAAAAGATTTGTTCCATGAAGTTTCGATTCATCCGAAGGGCCACACTGAAGACTTAGAGGGCTACATGTGGCCTGGAGGCTGCAGGTTCCCCACACCTGGACTAGTTCATAACTTTCTCTATTTCTGGTCCTGCCTGAAAGATGAAAAGAATTAGATGTGTAATATTAACAAACAGTTGCTGATGTAAAACTTCATTGATTTTCAAGTATTATCTCTATCATGAATAGTGAAAATACTATTATCTCAGTTTTACAGATGACAAAACTAAGATTCAGAAAAGCTTAGTGAATTTACCACAGTTGCTAAGTGTCAGGGTAAGGATTAAGAATTACATTGTCAGGACTTAGACAGGACACACGTAGTTCTCAGAAATGCAAAGATCTATGACAATTCCAAAAGGCTCATGATGGAAAATGCTATCCACATCTAGAGAAAACTTGATGGAGCCTGAATGCAGATTGATGCATAATATTTTTCCTTTTTCTAAACTTTTATTTTAGTTTTTGATATTTTCTTTCTCATGTTTTTCTCCATTTGGTTTTAATTCTTCTTTACATCATTACTAATATAGAAATATGTTTAATATGATTGTACATATAAGGTTTATATCATATTTCATGCTGTCTAGGGAAGGAGTTGGAGGAGAAAATTTGGAACTCAAAATAATATAAAAGTGAATTTTAAAACTAAAACTAACTAATTAAATAAATATAAAAAAACCACTAAGTGGGTATTTGAGCAGGAGTTCCCTATGACTTAAATAAAAGTGCTTCTCTACCCAAGGGACAATGATCCCAGGCAATACAAAGATGAATACCATGATATCTCTCTTTTCCTAAGTGCTTTCTAGGCTTTTAATATTAAAATTTTATCTTTAAAATTTTTTAAAAAACAATTACACTATCAGAATAATTTGACTTAAGAGATCATCTTATTCAACATGTATATGACTCTGAATCAGCTCTACCACATCTCTAAGAACGGTCATCCAGTCTTTATAAACATCTCTAATGAGGGAAAATCCTGCCAAGATATCCTATTATTAAGATTATTTTGGGATTCCATTTTGTTTTTTCTTGCATGAAACTGAAATCAGTCTAAAAATTCCTCACGTTACTTTTAGGTCTGAACTTCTTCCAAAGATTCAGTTACATTGAGGGCTATAGGAAAATAAAATCACTAGTTAAGATGAATCCAATTAGAATTTTAAAAATATGTGTTTATTTTTACACCTTGATTAGAAATAGCAGTGATACATATTCTAAAAAAAGAAGCTCATTTTCCCATATGTTCAAAAAGAGAGCAGCATGAACCCACAGAAATATTATGACTTGCATTTTAAAAGAAGTTGAGAAAGCAAGCATGGGGAAAACACACAACACGAAGAAATTGTGTCAATGTGTGACAAGTTAAACAGAAGCTGAAGTTGTGTAAGCTGGGGCTTACATTGTAAAGGCATTCTTCTTCTGTGCTTCTGATTCTCCATAACTTCTATCTTGTGCTCTCTCTCTCTCTCTGTCTCTTTGTCTCTCTCTCTGTCTCTCTGTCTCTCTCTGTCTCTCTCTCTCTCTCTCT
>NW_027186304.1:5557027-5720623 GCF_028583685.1 Petaurus breviceps papuanus | reverse complement strand
TCTGTCTCTCTCTGTCTCTCTCTCTGTCTCTGTCTCTCTATCTGTCTCTCCCTCTCTCCCTTTCTTCCTTTTCAGTTTTTTTATGTGCTTTCTTCTCCTATTAGAATGTTAGCACTTTGAGAAAAGGTATTGCCTTTATTTTCGCTCTTATTCATATCCACAGTGTTTGGCACATAATAAATAATTAAAATACTTGTTGCCTTGACTAAAAGTCACTCATCAAAAATAGGCAAATGAATGAATATATTAAAAGTTAATATCTTCTGGAGACACTGAAACCAAATTACCATTAATTTTAGTATTTATTGTGATAGTTTCAAATTTGAATATTTATTGCAGATGCTGGAAGAAGTAGAGCGTATGAATTTTTTTTTTCTGAGAACCCTACTACCTTGTTTTATTTCCTAGAAGAAAGACATTTCACTTATATGCAGATGGGCCAATATGGGACTCAAATCCACAAAGGAAAGCTGAAGCTTTCCAGTTTGGGGATTCAAAATAGCTGGGTTCTTCTCAAATCAAGATCGTCCATTTTCACTGGGGTAAATAAAAGACACCAAACTCCATAGCACCAAAAAGGGCTTTTAAAGCAAAGAACAGGGCCAGGTTTCTCCTTTCAAATGCAGAATTTACATTAAAATAGGTTTACAAATCATTGTTTCCCCCTTGATTCTTCTGTAGCCCCATGTAAGAGTCCCCAGAAATTGAGCAGCATCGGAGTTACTAACAGGAAAGGCAATCCAGCTGCCCCCTTCCTAGTTGGATTGTTACGACTGACGGATTATCCAACTGGCTCAGGGCTGCCCCCAAAGACAGGCGGCAGTGACTAAGCTCTCAAGGAAAAGGGATATTGAGGGTGCCGCCAGCCAAGGAGACGAACCCTGTGCCCCGGGTCCCACATGACTCGTACACCCTGGTCGGTGTGTCCGACCATTCTGCACGGGAGTGTCCTGGAACACCAGCCTCGCCCGGTCACTACTCGCGTTGATGGTAAACAGGGTACAAAGCATGCCCATGGTGACTTGTAGGAGGCAGCCGTCCAGGTCTGGGTTGGTGTGAACATCTTCAGACTGAACGGAGGCTGCAGCCCTCCCACACACTTACTCTAACCTAGGGGACTGTTTTTGAACTTCCAGTTAAATTCCCACATTGGTTCTTGTCTGTTCCCCAAAATCTGTCTGTACCAGAAACGCAGCCTTTGGGGTTCTTTAACGTTCTGGGAGTGGTCTCTGGAATGGCCGGATTCCTGGAGATTCGAGCAGCAAACGGCTCATACGTGTGGTACAGAGACCGGATCACACATGCCCGGAGACAGCGCAGCTTCTCCATAGACTCCGGCCGCAGGCGGAGGGGCAGATAGGCGTCCAGCGGGTAGCGCCTTCCATACAATCTGGTCCAAAAGGCGGCAATGCAAGTGACTGTCCAGGCATCCTTACACATCAGGGAAAATTTCTCTATGTCCTCAGGACGAATGTAGGAGGCCAATAAAAGCCAAGCATCCCTGGGATACTCTTCTCCAACAGCCCCCTCAGGGCTTCTTTGTGTCCTTTGCTTTTCCTTCTTCTGAAGACATTCTGCTCATGAATGCTTTCCTCTTGGGCATCCATCTCACTGCTGTCACACGCTCCCCAGCCCCAGAGAAAGCTTCTTCCGTGGGGACCTGGGAGGCTTCCAAGCCACACAAAGATTTCACTTCCTGTTGGACAGCATTGGCAACAGCTGTTTTGACTCCAGACTTCACGACTGCCGGATCTGAGTTGGTGTAATCTGCCACTGTCACTCGACCGGAGCAGACATCGTGCGTGGGTCCGGAAATTGAGTCGTTTCCCTCTCTTGGGCATCATGGCGGGCTGGGGGTGGGACAGCAGCAGCCTAGCGAGCCGGGGCCCCAGGCCATGTCTCCGGCAGGCAGGAAGGCCCAAGGGGCAGCGGACCATCCCACACCACGACCATATGTATTAATAGCTGGAATACGGGATCCCTGATCAGGGAGACCTCAGTTCTAATCTCACTTCATTCTGATATTAATTTGGATATAATTACCATGGATCCATTTAAAACTTGACCTATGTTGATGATATCTGAGAGCTTTTTATCATATATGTCTTTTTCTTTTCTCCCTGGAAGTAAAGCAAAGAAAAAAAAAAATCCTTTTTGAAACAATACTCCATTTAGTCAGATAACCAGGGAATCAGGCCTTCATAAGTCTTTTTTTGGAAGTCTTTTGACATAAATATCTTCATTATATGGTTGATTCAATTCCATCTTCCCAGTCTCCAACACTATGTCTATATCTAATGTTTTCATTATAGACACCTGAGTTCATCAAAAGTTGAGTGACTAATTTGTCAAATGTCTGCTGATTGGCACTCTATAAGTGATATATAAGCCTCAGAGAATTGAATATGACTCATAAGATTATACCTTATAATTATTGGACTCCCTGCAGATGTGATTGACAATCAGTTTAATTCAAAATGACTATAACTATTTTGTTGGCAATGAACTCAAAGTTCAATTCTCTTAGTCCTGAAAACAATTGGTCTAATTATATTGGGAGGGGGAAGTGTTTAAGAGCTCTGGATTAAGAGTTGGAGAATCCGAGACTGAATCCCAGAGATCTGTGTGGTCTTGAAGAAGTCATTCATCATCAAGTCTGATAAGAACAGCAATCAGAATGCCAATTTTTTCACCTATAGAACTATCAGAATACTATCTTTATGATCTTGGGCAAGTCACTAGATCTAGATCAACACAAGTCACTACATCTACACTCCTATGTCAGCTAACCAAATAGTCAATCAATAAATGTTTATTAAGCACTAAGTGTGTGCTGGGCACTGTGCTAAGTGTTGGGGGGTTCAAAGAAAGACAAAAGACAATCCCTCAAGAATTTCATAAACTAATGGAGAAAAACAACACATAAAAAATTGAAAAGAAGGTGGAGCAGGGGGAATTACTTAGAGTGGGGGCATGATGAAGTCCAGAGGAATGCAACCTATGAAACATGAAGAGATTGGTGCCTTACTTCATTGAAGGGTTAGCCTCCACTCTCTCCAATCACAGTGAGAATGGAGCCCATCTGGAAGGATCATGGCATTCTATAGAATATGATAAAAACATATTCAACCATATTGATGATGCATAAGTGCCCTCTCAAATTTAAACCTTTTATCTCTGATTTCTTGGATTTATCTTTCTATCATAGAACTTGGCAAGAAAAGTTGTTGAGGCACAATCAAGATGACAGAGTAAAGGCAGGGACTTGCTTGAGATCTCCCCCATCCCCTCCAAGTATCTTTAAATAATGACTCTGGGAGAGTAGAGCAAAGATGACAATGTAGAAGCAGGAAAACTCCATATACCCCCCTCCATAACCACCTCAAATACCTACAAAAAATGACTCTGAACAAACTTTAGGGCTACAGAATCCAAAAAGTGACAGAGAGAAACAAATCTCCTACTGAAAGCCCTGCAGGCTGACAGGAAGGGTCCATCACAGCTTGCTGGGAGAAGAGACCAGCCCTGAGTGAGTCCCAGGTTTTAGCCTCAGTGTGGCCACAGCCAGCCCTGGCTGGAGGGATTTTGGAAGAGTGGATCACCAGCAGCTGTGGCAGTTTCCAGAATTATCAACCAATAAATGACAAACACAAAGTGAGAGTTCAGGGTAGACTTTTTGGGAACAGGGGATCTGGGAATATGGTCTGGCCTCTGACCCAGGGAGAGAAGCAGCTGACACACAGGGGCTGTGAGAACCCCAATTTGGGACAAAGCTTTCCTTTCTGGAAGCAGAGTTCTACTGTGGCAAAAAGCTCAAAAATCAAATAATTGAGTGGCAACATGAGCAAGCAAAGGAAGCAAAGCAAGCACAGCAATCTGAGTTTGAATTCCTTTTTTGAGGACAAAAAAAAACAGGAGGAAGACAATGAAGTCAGAATTCCTGTACCAAAAGCTTCCATGAAAAACATGAATTGTTTACAAGCCATAGAGGAGCTTAAGAAGTATTTTGAAAACCAAATAAGAGAAGTGGAGGAAAAATTGGGAAGTAAAATGAGAATGATGAAAGAAAATCATGAAAAGAAGTGAACTATATGAATGAAGAAAATAACACCTTAAAAATAGACTAACTAAAATGGCAAAAGAGGCTCAAAAAGCCAATGAGGAGAAGAATGCCTTAAAAAGCCAAATTTTCCAGATGGAAAAAGAATTTCAAAAGCTCACTGAAGATAATCATTCCTTCAGAATTAGATTGGAGCAAATGGAAGCTAGTGACTTTATGAGAAATCAAGATACTATTAAACAGATAAAAAAATGAAAAAAATAGAAGGCAATGTGAAATATCATATTGGAAAAAAAAACACTGAATTGGGAAATAAATCCAGGAGAGAGAATTTCAAAATTATTGGACTACTTGAAAGCCATAAAAAAGAACCTAGAAATCATCTTTCAAGAAATTTTCCAGGAAAATTGTCCTGATATTTTAGAACCAGAGTGCAAAATAACAGTTGAAAGAATCAACTGATCACCTCTTAAAAAAGATACCAAAAAGAAAACTAGGAATATTATAGCCAGGTTTTAGAATTCCCAGATAAAGGAGATAATATTTCAAGCAGCCATGAAGAAACAATTTGAATATTTTGGAAACACAATCAGGATAAGACAGGATCTGGCAGCTTCTACATTGAGGTATTAAAGGGCTTGGAATACAATAATCTGGAGGTCAAAGGAGCTGGGATTAAAACCAAGAATCACCTACCCAACAAAACTTAGTATCTTGTTTCAGGGAAAAATATAGTAATTCAATGAAATTGAGGACTTTCAAGCATTCTTGATGAAAAAACCAGAGCTGAATAGAAAATTTGACATTCTGATACAAGAAGCAAGAGAAGCATGAAAAGGTAAACAGGGAAAAGAAATCATAAGGAATTTATCAAAGTTGAACTATTTACATTTCTACATGAAAAAACGATAAAGATAACTGATGAAACTTTTCTCAGTATGAGGATAGTTGAGGGGAATATATGTATACATATATATATATACACATATATATACATACACACAGAAATATATGTATATGTACATATATGTCTCTATATAGGGGGTATATGGGTATATGAATATCTATGAGAGTGTGTGTATATATGTGTACAGGTGTACATAGACAGAAGTCACAGAACCAATTGAATAGGAAAGGATGATAATGAAGAGGTGAAATTGAGAAGTGAGAGAGGAATATAGTGAGAGAAGATGGGGAGAGACAGAATGAGGTAAATTATCTCATATAGAAGAGGCAAGGGAAAACTATTACAAAGGAAGGGAAGAACAGGAAGGCAAAAAGAATTGAGTCAACCTTACTCTCATTGAATTTGGCTTAGGGAGGGAATGACATACACACTAAATAGGGTGTCTCGCCCTACAAGAGAGTAGGGGGAAGGGGATGAGAGGGGGGATGATGGAATGAAGGTTAGGTTGTGGGGAGGGAAGTTTGATGCACACTTTTTTGAAAAGGGACAAGGTCAAAGTAGAGAATAGGACAAGTGGGGGTCGGGATAGGAGGGAGGGAAATATAATCAGTCTTTCACAATATATTGACTATGGAAATGTTTTGCATAGTTACACATGTAAAACCTATATGAAACTGCTTATCTTCCCAGTAAGGGTGGGTGACAAGAGAGGAAGGGAAAGAATCTGGAATTCAAAGTTTTAAAATCAAATGTTTAAAAAAATATATTATTTTTTTTTATGTGCAACTGGGAAATAAGATATACAGACAGTGGGATATAGAGATCCATTTTGCCCTACTAGAAAGTTAGAGGGAGAATGGGGAAGGATATAGGAGAGAGCAGATTGGAGAAGGTGTTATACAGTGGTTTTACTGTTTTGGGGTGGTGGGTAGGGGAACGACAGGGAGAAAATTTTTAAATCAAAACTTTGTGGAAATGAATGATGTAACCTAAAAATAAACATAAAATTTAATTTAAAAATAATGATTTTAAACAAATTCTGGAGTGACAGAACCCACAAAAAGATAGAGTAAAATAATTTTACAGCCAAGAACAACTTGGCAGTTTGGTAGGAAAAGGTTTCCTGTACCAGGGTGAGAGAGGAGCATAGTCCAGCAGAAGCTATGTCAGTGTAGGTCAGACCCTAGCAAACCAAGAGCAGGCCTCAGGCAACTAAATCAGTAAGAGTGGTCACATTTTTCAGACTTCTCAGCCCACAGAGAGTAAGGGGATGGGAAAATGAGCCAGAAGGAGATCTCAGGGGATGGGAAAATGAGCCAGAAGGAGATCTCAGGGGATGGGAAAATGAGCCAGAAGGAGATCTCAGAGGACAGCACCAGGGGCTGAACCATATCTGCTGCATTTACTTTCCTTGCCTTTGAGTCATAGGCCTGGATCTTAGGCCCATTGCAAGGAGGAGCCCTAGCATAGCAGAGTTTGTGGGCCCAGGAGAGCAGGGACCCTGGTCACAGCTCCAGGGCTGAAATGTGTGTGTGGTGGCTCACAAACCAGTGCACAGCACAGGACATAGTAAACACGCCTCTCCCTAACTATATCAGCAATGCCATATTCACAATGCCTACGGCAATAATCAATATGCTGATGTGGTTATCCATCACAAAATACATCAGGCTTTCTATATGGGGGATAAAGAGAGAACATTTATTAAAATACCAAAAGCCTGAGTCCCAAAACCAGAAAGTCAAAGCCATCTGAGTAGTTATGAAATTGGCACAGGTAGAAAAAGTAGCAAGCATCCACATTCTCAAGCCTTTAAAACAGAATAGGCTGCCTCAGGCAAAGGTCCTCCTCTCCCCACTCACAGCAACTACTCAGCGTCCTGGAAGCGTGCTCCCAGCAGCTCTGGCCCCTGGCAGTCCTCAGCAGGAGTCCTTAGCAGAAGTTCTGGCTCGCTCAAAAAGGGGTTCACGCCTCCACCTCCACCTTGGCCGCTACCACTGCTGCTGCCTCAGCCACCATCCCCACCACTGCAGGAACTCTAGCTTGGCTTCCGCTTCCTCTTGCCCCACCCCTTCCTGCTACATCAGCAAGTCCAATGGGGCATGGAAGATCTTTAAATCCCATAACCCTTACATTCGGCCCCAACATCTTTCATGTCCCTTACTTACAGTAGGAATAACTGGTGTCAACAGAATTTCACAACAATATAACAAGGATAGCACACAATAAACACAGAAAACCATATTTTAGGGTGGGGCTTGAGCACAAGCTCCCCATCATTCCCCCCACCCCGAACAAATGGGGCCCCAAAATCTTGTGGTGAGGGGTGAAGGTCTCTTCTTCCATGGCTACTTGCTGCTGAAATTGGATGTAGAGCTGTCCCTGTTCTGAGGGGTCCATTTGAAAGGTCAGTTCTTAATGTGCTTGATGCCAGGTCCAAGGGTGACACATCACAGTTGCAGACAGGGGGTGACATCCAGCTTAAGCTATCAGGGATCTACAGGTGGAGGGTACCAAGCCTGCAGAAACAAATCTAGAAAACAGGGTGAACAGACAAAAAGTCAAGAGGAAGCAAAGAGACAATAACCAGATGGCTGTAGCCTCACTCACGGTAGAATAAATGAGTTAAGGGTAAAATTTTGTAATCGTCTTCTCCAGAATAAATAATAGTTACAGTGTTATCCTACCCATGTGCTATAATCTCTGCAGCCTTTGGAACATCATCTGGCTTCTGTTTTACCCATACTTTAGCTCCTGCTTTTATTCTATCAGTAGAACCAAATCCTTCAGTTTCTCTGACACTTATTTTGGAAGGAGGGTCAGTTTTTACAAGTGGTATTGTTTTACAAGGAACAATAATCACTTGAACTATCCTATCATTTTTATGAATCTATATGAGCCCTTCACCTAAACTATGGAATGTTACAACAATTTCTCCTTGATAATTAGAATCTATTACTCCAGCCAATACATGTATTCCTTGAACTGCTAATCCTGATTTGGGTAAAATCTGTCCAAAGTGATTTTTATGGATTCTTATGCATATCCCAGTGGAGATTTTTCTTATTTCTTTTCTGTCCAACCAAAAGTCCTCTAAACAATGTAAATCATACCCCACCAAACCAGGTGGTCCTGGGTACGGTGCTGGGACATCTGGCCTCAAGGTCCAATACTCAATATTTGGGGTCTTATATGTTTGTTGTTTTCTAATTTGCAGATTGGGGGTCATCATTCTGGCTAGAGGTGTACTTCCTCCCAATGGTCTATTATTCAAATTATGCAAAGCCATGAACAAATTATCCCTCCAATGTTGATATGAATTATTGGAACTTAACTTCCTCAACTGTTCTTTCAGTAATCCATTCATTCTTTCAATTAACCCAGATGCTTCAGGATAATATGGAATATGATATATCCATTTTATATTGTTTAGTATACAATACTTCTTCATTTCATTGCCTTTGAAATGTGACCCACTGTCACTTTGAATCTGCATTGGGGTTCCATAATATAGACTTATGAGATCTAGAGTTTTGCAAGTGTTTTTCTGGGTTGCATTCTTATAAGGACAAGCTACTAGTACACCTGAATAGGTGTCAACACAAGTACATATAAATCTGCATCCTTTATCCAGTGGTAGTGGACCAATATAATCTATTTGCCAGATTTGGGCTGGGACTTTTCCTCTTGCTATCTCTGCAGTTATTACCCGAGGAACAGTTTGTTCCTTTTCCTATTGACATATATGACATTCTTCTGCTATCTGTTTTAACAGTGAATGAGAGATACTAATACCTCGATCTTGTTCCCACTCGTGTGTGGCCTGGACCCCAAATTGCCTGCTGTTTGGTAGACCCATTTTTCTAATACCGCATCATCAGTTGTTATCAAAGTAGCGACAATATGTTCAGTAGCAATCTCTGCCAGTCGATCAGCATGAACATTGTGTTCACGTTCTGGCATGGTGAGGGCCACATGAGCATCTACATGAAAAACTGACAAGTCAGTGACCAAAGACATGTTCCAGATATATTCCCATAATTCTTTGCCCCAGACTTGTTTGCCATGAATTTCCCAATTTTCATTTTTCCACATGGGCATCCATGTAGCTAACCCATTAGCTACTGCCCATGAATGAGTGAATATATGACACTGTCCTCCTTGTTCTATTTTGATGGCTTGATATACTGCCATAAGTTCAGAATATTGACTACTTCCACCTATCCCAGTACTTTCCAAAGACCTTCTGGTACATGGGTTATAGGCCACTGCTTTCCAATGTCTTTTTTGCCCCAAATATTTTGCTGTCCCATTAGTAAACCATGCGTGGTCTCTTTTGCTCCTCAGTTAATACATCATATCCCTCATTCCATTTTACAGTGGACTGTACCAATTGTTGCTTTGGCTCATGGGGTGTGTCATTCCTCTCAATTTCTATGTTTGCTACAGATTCATGTAGAGCAGAGACTCCGCTTTCACCTGTTTTCGCTCTATTTTGAACATACCACTTCCATTTGATTATACTAGCCTCTTGGGCATGCCCAATTCTGTGAGAAGCTGGGGTACTCATTACCCAGGTCATAATTGGGATTCCAGGTCTTAATATCACTTCCTGGCCCAGAGTCAGTTGTTCAGTCTCCACCAAAGCCCAATATGCAGCTAACAACTGCTTTTCAAAAGGTGTATACTGGACTCCAGATGAAGGGAGTTTCCTACACGAAAATCCCAAAGGTACATTTCGGCTTTATTGTTTTTACCATAAGCTCCAGTTTGCATTATCATCTTGTACAGTCACTTGCAATTCCACTGGACCATTTTGCATGGGCAACAAATCTAGGGCCAATTGTATGGCAGCCTTGGCTTCTTCAAAAGCTTTACTCTCCTCAAGTCCCCATTCGAATTCATATTTCTTCCGTGTGACTCTATATAAAAGTTTTAAAATCTGTCCCAAATGTGGAATGTGGTGCTTCCAGTATCCAAATTATCCTATGAACTTTTGGGCCTCCTTCTTATTGGTAGGGGTAGGAAAATCCTGAATTTTTTGTCAGGCTTGAGGAAGAATCTCCTGTAGCCCCTTGTTCCATTGTATACCCCAAAATTTCACATTTTGAGCTGGTCCTTGAACCTTTGCAGGGTTAATTTCCCACCCTTTACTTTTCATATGCTCAATTAGAAAGGTCAAACTCCTTTCCACTTCTTTTGCACCTTTTCCCTATATCATGATATCATCAGTGTAGTGGGTAAGCTGTACACGAGGTAGCTTTAATTCACCCAACTGTTCAGACACAATCCTGTGACAAATAGTGGGGCTATGTATGTACCCTTGTGGCAAGTGGGTGAAAATATATTGTCTACCCTGCCAAGTGAAAGCGAATTGATCCCATTGTTTAGGGTCTATTGGGATGGTGAATAAGGCATTTGCCAAATCAATAACTGCATACCAAGTCCCATCATATTTCTGGATCTTTTCTATTAAGGTGATGGTATCTGGAACAGCAGCATACAAAGAAGGAGTCACCTTATTCAACTGTCTATAGTCCACAGTCATTCCCCATGTCCCATCTGATTTTCTTACTGGCCAGACAGGATTATTCCATCTTGTGGTTGTAGGGACTAACACTCCTGCTTCAACATATTCCTTTGTAGTAATGGAAATTTCATCTTGCCCACCTGGCACACGATACCGTTTTAAAATAATTACTTCAGAATGTTCAGGTAAAGTGATTGGGTCCATTTTTATTTTTCCCACTAAAACTGTAGTAATTCCTATCTTCCTTACAGCAAATTGATATGTCCCTTCAGGTAAATTCAGAGTCATGCCTCTCAATACATCTATTCCAGTGATGTATTCAGGAATGGGTACAACAATCACAGTATATTCTTTCTTAGGTAACTGCCCAATTTTCATTGTTATTTTAACTTGTCTGGCTAATATTTCAGCCCCTCCTAGACCTGTGATGGTAATAGGAGTTCCATGTTTAAACTTATCAGGGTTTCCATAGATAAGTGTGGCCTCAGCCCCAGTATCAAGCAGTGCCCTAGTCACAGTAGTTGATCCATTCTTCCCATATATTGTTAAACCAATATGGTGTCTGCAATCTCTTCTGCATATTTCTTTTATCTGGGCTGGGGCTTGGCCTATCTCCTATTCCCCCTGAAGGTGGGGCAAACTTGGATAAAAAGATTCAGATTCAGAAGTACCTGCGGGGGTGGTTCCTGCTTCCCTATTCATTCTAATGCTAAGTACCTTTTCTTGGTACAGCTTATGCAGCTCTTTAGTTGGAATACCATCTATTCTTCTAAAGCCCACCCCTGCTCTTAATAGAGCAGTAAACAGTTCCCTTCTTGTTGGTCTATTTTGTCTCTGAATCCTCTGGATGTTTACTCTTCTCTCTTGAGGCAATTTGTCTTTTTCCCATTCCCCTAAATCACTTAATTGTGAAATCTTATCCAGCGCCTCTGAAAGAGGGTGCCCTATTTCTCCAATTAATAGAGTCAGAATTAGGTGCTTATATGCAGGAGGAGCCGTCTTCACTATGATATTTCTATGAGGAACACCTAGGGGGGTATCATAATATGCATTTGCATCTCCAATCAGGATAGCAGTTTTCATTACCTCCTCCTTTAGCTTTTTCATACAGTCTCTAAGTGAGTACCAGGGTCTGTCTCCCCTAGGCCACATAGATTCAGTCGGATATTGCTTTTTGCATCCTTCTGCAGCTAAAGCTAGAAGATTAGTTTTGTTATTTCCTCCTTGCATATGGTGATCCCTAAAAGCCTGGTGTACAAAAGGATTCTGACTGATACTTATGAATTTTAAACAGTCCTCATTGTCCAGTGTTATTCCTCCGGCGCCTTCATCAGTGATTCTTACTATCCAAGACACTAAAGACTCTCCCATTCTTTGGGTAAATCTACTCAATATATCAGTGATCTCCTGTTGAGTGAAATCCTCAATTATCTCCCTGGACTCTGTTTTGCCTCGGTGGCTCTCCTGTCTTCTTCCTCGTATGGGGAGAGCTTCTACATTAGAAGACTCCTCATCTAACCTTGCTCCATTCTCCTCACACACATTCTCCTGGAAGCTGTCAGGGCAACTCTGCCCAGCCTGTACAAAAGCTGCATGCACATTCGTTCTGCTAGTTTTTTGCTTCCTTTTAGCTACATGAACAGTAGCTTGCTCCTGGACCACATGAGTCCCTCCAGTTTGCTCTTCTGAGTGCTGTGACACAGAAGAATCCTCAGGCAAACCAGCTGACTCCCTAGCCATCTGAGCTCTTTCCTCCAGCAGCTTATCCCTACTTTTACACATAAGGCAATAACTTGTTAGCAGGACCCAGACTCTCCTGCATACTCCTGCCAGTTCTTTGCCTGGTTCTGTGGGTATTTCTTGTAAACATCTTTCCAAATCTCCAGGTTCTCCCTCTTTTAGCCTTGGTTCCCAGTTTTCACAGGGCCCTGTGCTTTTAGCCCATTCTCTGGCTAGAGAGGAGTAAGGCAAATCCTACCATCCTTGGATAGCCATTTCTCCTTCTAAAGCCCCACTGCTTTCAAATAGAGCCCTGACATTTTGTGATCCCATCCTCATCACCAAATATATCAGCAATGCATTATTAACAATGCCTACAGCAACTATCAATATTCTGATGTGGTTATCAATCTCAAAATATATCAGGCTTTCTATATGGGGGATAAAGAGAGAACATGTATTAAAATACCAAAAGCCTGAGTCCCAAAACCAGAAAGTCAAAGCCATCAGAGTAGTTATGAAATTGGCACAGGTAGATAAAGTAGAAAGCACCCACATTCTCAAACCTTTAAAACAGAACAGGCTACCTCAGACAAAGGTCTTCCTCTCCCCACTCACAGCAACTACTCAGTGTCCAGGAAGTGTGCTCCTAGCATCTCTGGCCTCTGGCTGTCCTCAGCAGGAATCCTTAGCAGAAATTCTGGCTGGCTCAAAAAGGGATTCATGCCTCCACCTCCACCTTGGCCACTACCACTGCCGCTGCCTCTGCCGCCACTGCTAGCCACTGCAGGAGCTCTAGCTTGGCTTCCACTTCCTCTTGCCCCACCCCTTCCTGCTATGTCAGCAAGTCCAATGGGGCATATAAGATCTTTAAATCCCATAACCCTTACACTAGATTATACCACCTCAAGAGGAGCCAAAAATTATAGGTCCTCAAAATGACCTCTGAAAACATCTGTAACAACAAAAAAAAAAAAAACCTGAAACTTCAGAACAGTGCCCCTTTCACTTGGGAAGAAGAGCCCCAATTCATCATAGAGTTAAAAGTCAAGAAATAGGCTGGAAAATGAGCAAAGACCAGAAAAAAATCTGACCAAAAAAAGATACTATGATGACAACGAAGTTTAAAATATGCACTCAGATTACAATAATAAAGTCAAAATTCTTGTACCCAAAGCCTCAATCATATAGAAAACACAGTAAAATTTATAGAAATAAGAGCTCTTCCTCGATTGAAAAATGGTCACAATATATGAACAGAGAGTTTTCAAAGTGATTAAAGGTATCTATAATCATAGGAAAAAATTCTCTCAAACACTATTAATGAAAAACATTCATCCTAACACATCTCTGAGTTACTGCCTCACACCTGTTGGATTGGCTAATTTTGCAGAAAAGGAAAATTACAAATGTTGGAGAAGATGTGGGAAAATTAATTAAAGCACTAATGTACTATTGGGGAATTTGTATACTCATTCAAACATTCTGGATAACAATTTGGAATTATGCCCAAGGGGCTATGAACTCATGCATACCATTTGACTTAATAATACCACTACTAAATCTGTATCCAAGAGATAAAATAATTAAAATATCTACATTTTCAAAAATATTTAGAGTTGCTATTGTAGTAGTGGTAAAGACTTGGAAATTGAGGCAAGGTACATGAATCCAGGGAATGGAAACACAGTTGTTGTATATGATTGTGATAGAATCCTTTGATTGATGATTAGCAGGATGTTCTCAGAAAAACCTAGAAAGACTTATATGAACTGATACAAAGTGAAATGAGCAGAACTAGGAGAATCTTGTACACACTAATAGCAATATTATATGATGATCTAACTCTGAATAACTTAGCTATTCTCAGCAATACAATGATCTAGGACATTTCTATAGGACTTATGATGAAAATTGCTATATCCAGAGAAAGAACTTGTAAAGCCTGAATGCAGATCAAAGATACTTTTTCTTTGCTTTCTTCATTTTTCTTGTTTTTGTTTTTTGACTGAGTTTCATTTCACAGAATAAGTTACATGAAAATGTGTTTCACAGAACTACACGTGAAATCTATATTAAATTCCTTACCTTCTCAATGGGAGGGGGTGAGAGGGCAGGGAGAAAAATAATTTGGAACTTAAAATTTTGAAAAAGGGGAATATTAAAAATGTTTTAGGTGTATTTGGGAAAAAATATTAAATAAGAAAAATAGTTGTTGTTGTTCTATTGTTTTTATTAGTGTTCTATTCATTATCCCATTTGAGTTTTCTCTGCAAAAATAATGGAGTGATTTGCCAACTTTAGCTCATTTTACATTTAAGGAAATTGAGGCAAATAAGGGTAAGTGACTTGTGTAGGGTCACGTAGATAATAAATGTCTGAGGACACATTTTTATTCCAGAAGATGAGTTTTGAGTGACTTCAAACTCGGCACTCTATCCACTACATCACCCAGCTGCCTTGCCAAGAAATAACTGCTTCTCCCATAATCCCTCAATTTATTTTTAGCGCTCTTGAATATGTTGCTTGGCAGTGGGGTACAGTGAGAGTGTGAGAGGGAATATATGTAGTTGGTGAGTTACATGGCAATTGTTCCCCAAGTGGGCATCTTGATCTCTGTGAATTATGGGTTAGATGCCATGAACAAAAACATTCTGCAGTTTTCATCCTGAAGTTGAAGGGTCAGACAGCTTTGTCAATGGATATATTAAGTTAATTGATGGTGATAGAGGTAATGGAGTTTGGGGAAGCAGTATTAGCTATAACCTTTTTTTCTTTAGGTATTCAGAAGTAAAATAGAAAAAAAAACTATCATTGACCCACAATGATTTTTTTGAAATTCAGTTTGAGCTTCTGAAAGAGAATTAGAAGCTGTAGTTTTAGTTACAGATAAGACAAGAAGCAGACAGATGTTATACAAGCTATGCTGCACAGCTTGGTTCTGACCTGTGAACCTCTGCTGGGACTCACTAGACTAATTATTTTGAATTGGGCAGTGGTTTGGTTATTCTAAGCAATATCTACTGGGAGCTGCGAGGTCACAGAGTTTATTCACTGGCTGTTACTCAAATCAGACACTGCCATGGCTTTGAGAAGCACAAAACTTTTTTATATCACTTATCCTTCACAGATTTTATGTCTATTTCAACTTTACACTTTTTTCATCATAGGAATTTTGAACAACCTGCTTAAATGTGGAAAAGAAACAGTGTAAAACTTTAAGTAATTTCCTGATGCATCATATTGCTATTCGAATTCTTTCAATACAGCAAAACTGGGCACAGCAGAAATAATATCAAATTTAGAAAGAGATGACCAAGTGAAGACAGGACTTGTGCAGATTTCTATGTTTAAATATGCCTCAGGTCAGGTTTATAGCATTTTTTGATCATTTGGAGCTTTTTTGATCATGAAATGAAAGTTATTTGGATTTGTCTAGAAGGCATAGGCCATCAGGCAACAGAAAATGGAAGGAAATCAAACATCTCCTAAGGTGAGGAAGGAATATAGGTATCAGTATTCATCAATGAGAGTAAAAGAGGAGACACCAATAGATCTACAATCTATCTCTTTGCTTTCATGGTGTTAATTGATAGAAACAATCTCATTTAAAAAATAGAAATAGAATCATGTTACCAAAAATTAGCCATGATTTGTGTGGATTCAAGTATTAGAGGTGCTAAGGAGTCTGTATTGTGTAGGTAAGTTTACAGTATTTGACCGATGAACAGCAAAAGGAATAGGAGAAGTCATGTTTTTTTTTTTTTCCCCCAGACATCTAAGATGGGCCTCATAGATAGTTGGTGACTTCAAAGAACAGCTCAGAGGAAATGTAAGGGGTCATTTATTTGGTATTAGCTTATTGTTTTAAATTTTAGAGGAAAGGTGGCATTCAAGATTCTCTCCTGATTCTGACAACTGAGTCACATTTTTTTTTTCTGAGTCACAATTTAAAAATATCTGATGTTGTTCATTTTTTTACTTGAACTGAGATCTTGAGATGGGTACTGTAGGCTCTAGGTTACCATGGCTACAAGTCATTATTTCCAGAAGTAATTCGATGCATCTCAAGACTGCAGGCCTCCTGTATTCCTGCACTGTTCAGTAAAGTAGCAGATGTGGTTGACTTTAAAAAATATTTCAAGTGGAGGCAGCAAGGTGGGAAATTACAATTTACTTCAAAGCATTTTGCCCTGGAGGGATTTTAATTGAGATTTAAAGAAAAGTAGTTTATTGGCACTTAAGCCACATCATTGGTACTTCTTCTACTTTTAATCTTTCCATTTGGGGAATTATATTCAGCTGCATTCTTTTTTTTAACCTAAATTAATGTCACCCACATTGCTAATACTAACTCTCCTTCTGCAGACTTTAGTTTAAATTTAGGTAACTATAATGTTCAACTATCCCATTCAATTTCCTGCAGCTCCCTTCAGTGATTTGTTTACAGGGTTTTCTTGTCATATGGTATTTTGGTTGTATCTTTATGTTCTAATTGTAGTGGCACTGAAAAGCTCATCTTCAGTCAAAGAGTTCTCAGACCCTATCGACCACCTATTTATATACCACATAGAGGAATTCATTTCTTCATATGCCCCTTAAAGAATCCTTATGTTCCTTCTTCCTTCAAGCTCTGGTTCAAATACTAGTTTCTTTGATGAAAGTCTTCTGTGATCCTCACATTCTGCTTAGTTTAGCGTTCTTCTTCCCTTCTCAAATTACAGCTTATACTTATTATACAACAACTTATACTTGTTTAATTAATTTATTTATATGTTGTATCTCACTCATTTCCCCCTTTAAAAAAAAGGAAAGAAGATGAAGAAAAGGCAAGCTTTTTGAGGTCAGGGATTATCTTATTTTTGTCTTTGTCATCAAAGCCTACATAAGCACCTTGTCTTTTTTTAATTTAGTTTTTGTTTTGTTTTATTCTGAAATTAAACATGAAAAAAGAGTTTCTATACTCACAGTAGAACATGCAAAAAAGTTTCTGTATGAGACCATTAATCTCCTTTTCATAACACTTTAAAATAAAATAAGTATATACTGTTTTAAAATAAGTATATACTAAGTTCTTCACATTACTTTCCAAACCATTCTACTTGCCTGTTCTTCTTTCTGATCTGCATCCTGTTGTTACTATTGTATCTGTCCCCATCCCCTACTCCTACCTGCTGTCTCCCACTGAATTTTTTTAAATTAAATTTTATGTTTATTTTTGGTTTACATTTGTTTCCACAAGATTTTGATTTACAATTTTTCTCCCCATCTTTCCCCTACCCACCTAAACAACAATCCCACTGTATATCCCCTCCCCCAATCTGTTCTGTCCTATATCATCCCCCATTCCCCCATCCAACTTTCCAGTAGCGCAAGATGGATCTCTATACCACAGTGCCTGTATATCTTATTTCCCAGTTGCATGTAAAAAGAAATAATAAAAATATATTTTTTAAAACATTTGATTTTGAAATTTTGAATTCTGGATTCTTTTCCTTCCTCCCTTGTCACCCACCCTTACTGGGGAGATAGGCAATTCAATATAGGTTGTTGTTGCAGGAAGCACCCTAGCATACCCAGGGTGGCTGCCAACACAGGTTCTTAGATCTGCTTTTCTAAAGGAAAGCAACTCAAAATGGGTTAACAATCTTGCTTTAACCAATCAAACATATATTGTTTACCTAGTTCAGGGAAAAAGGTCAGCACCCCGAACTTCAGAGTATACAGAGGTTATAAGCAGAAGTTACAAGACAGAAACATTTCAGCAGACAGGCTTCCAAACTGTCCAACCATTACATACATCCACACCTAATCACAGTTACCAAAGAGGGAAGCATCAACATTTGGGTTTTCAAATCGTGGGGCAGGGCTCTCAATGGCTGCCCAGAGTCTCTTCTGGTCAAGTCACACAACACTTCTCAAAGTGAGACCCAAAGTAAAGCCTCCCTTCAGGGCCTATATAGCCTTTTTCTGGCTGAGAGAATGTAAAAACTTTCTTGACCCACTGCCTAATCACAAAGTATCTCCTGAAAAACAAGCCTCCCACCACTGGCTCCAGGTGCACTTAAGGCTAGGGGCAGGGAAGATCTTAAAAATTTACATTCTTATAAGATTTGGCCCCAAGATCTTTCATACCCATAGCATAGACAATTTACATTTTAATTGGCACTAAACATCTCTTGGGTCACATTTGCAAAATACATGAGGTAACAAGCTATTACCAAAGTGGCTATAGGGCCTTAAACAAACACAAAGTATATTCAGGTACATCTATTCAAACCAAAACAAAAAATGTCCAAATAAAGTTCTCTTGGGGGAAGGGGAAGTCTCCTTCCCCTCACACTTCTCCAGCCCCTGCTTCCAAGTCCCAAGAGGCAGCTGGACGACAAAACCAAGAAGGTTGGGTCCTTGGGAGTCCATGGCCCTTCACCCCATCCACCATAGACACAATGCTCCCCCTGGGCCCCAAACTGTGGGATGCAGCAAGAAAACACAATCAATGCCCCTGCTTAGCCACACAGTCCTCATCTTGTCCTGTGGCTGAATTCTGAACTCCTAGGTTCCTTCTCCTCCTGCAGTCGGCAGCTGCTCCTGGCTTCTGCTTAGGTCCAGATGCAGGCAGCTCACCATTCTTCTTCTCACCTCAGTGAAGTCAGCATGCAGGCTGTTCTTCTCTCCTGTTCCATGGTTCCACAGAGTCACAGCTACCATAACAGGGAAACAAATAATTATCCCAGCCCCCATATTTTCCTTTTACTCTGAAGATCCTGTTTGTGATGCCATTTGTAGCAGCAAACACCTTAGCATACTCAGGGTAGCTGCAAACACAGGTTCTTAGATCTGTTTTGCTAAAGGAAAACAACTCAAAATGGGTTAACAATCTTGCTTTAACCAATCAAACATATGTCATTTATCTAGTTCAGGGGAAAAAAGTCAGCACCATGAACTTCAGAGTATACAGAAGTTACAAGACAGAAACATTTCAGCAGACAGGCTTCTAAACTGTCCAACCATTATATACATCCATACGTAATCACAGTTACCAGGGAAGCATCAACATCTGGGTTTTCAAAGCTGGGGGGGCTCTCAATGGCTGCCCAGAATCTCATCTGGTCAAGTCACACAACACTTCTCAAAGTGAGACCCAAAGCAAAGCCTCCCATCAGGGCTTATATAGCCTTTTCCTCAGAAAATGTAATAACTTTCTTTACCCACTGTCCAATCACAAAGTATTTCCTGAAAAACAAGACTCCCACCACAGGCTCCAGGTGTATTTAAGCCCAGGGGCAGGGAAGATCATAAAATTTTACATTTCTATAACAGTTGTACATGTGTACCTACACAAAATTTTTCCATAATGGATATATTGTGAAAGATTGACTATATTTCCCTCCATCCTATACCACCCCCATTTGTTCTATACTCTAGTTTTATCCTGACCCTTTTCACAAGTGGGTGCTTCTAACTACCCTCCCCTCCACCTGCCCTCCACTCCATCATCCCCCCCTCTCATCCCCTTCCCCCATCTCTTGAAGGGTGAGATACCCAATTTGGTGTGTATGTCATTCCTTCTTTAGGCCAAACTCAATGAGAGTAAAGTTGACCCATTCCCTTTTGCCTTCCTGTTCTTCCCTTCCATTGTAACAGTTGTCCCTTGCCTGTTCTATATGAGGAAATTTACCCCATTCTCTCTCTCCCCATCTCCTCTCATTATATCCCTCTATCACCTTTCAATTTCACCTTTTAAGTATTATCCCTTCCCGTTCAATTGGTCCTGTGACCTCTGTCTATGTATACCTGTGCACATATATGCAGAAACTTACATATGTATTCATATTCCCATATACCCTCCCATATAGACATTTATATGTATGTGTGTGTATATACATATTTATATATTTATATTCCCTTCAACTATCCTCATACTGAGAAAAGTTTCATAAGTTACACTTACTGTTTTCCCATATAAGAATGTAAATAGTTAAACTTTGATAAGTTCCTTATGATTTCTTTTCTCTATTTACTTACTTATGCTTCTTTTATCTGAATGTCAAATTTTCTATTCAACTCTGGTTTTGTCATCAAGAATGCTTGAAACTCCTCTATTTCATTGAATGACCATATTTTCTCCTGAAATATGATGCTCAGTTTTACTGGGTAGGTGGTTCTTGGTTTTAATCCCAGCTCCTCTGACCTCCGGGATATCATATTCCAAGCCTTTCAATCCCTCAATGTAGAAGCTGCCATATCCTGTGTTATCCTGATTGTGTTTCCACAATATTCAAATTGTTTCTTCTCAGCTGCTTGTAATATTTTCTCCTTGTTTTGGGAACTCCAGAAGTTGGCTATAATATTCCTAGGAGTTTTCTTTTTTTGATCTCTTTCAAGAGGCAATCACTGGATTGTTTCAACCTCTGTTTTGCCCTCTGGTTCTGAAATATCAGAGCAATTTTCTTCGAGAATTTCTTGAAGGATGATTTCTAGTTTCTTTTTTTAATTATGGCTTTCAGGTAGTCTGATATTTTTTTTTAGTTTATTAATTTTTTTTGGCTTACTTTGAGTTTACAAGATTCAGTTCCCTGGTTCTTTGAGTTTCAATTTTTCTCTCCCTCCCTCACCTTCCACCCCCCCCCCCCCATCATGGCAGCATACAATCTGCAGATACTTTCACATTATACATTGGTCTGGTTGAAAAGAAGAATTGTAATGGATGAAATGAACAATGGGAAAGAGGACACCAAACCAGACAAGAAAGAGAAAGAGAGCAGGTAATTTGCTTCAATCTGAATTCAAACTCTGTTCTTTCTGGTTCTTTCTCTGAATGTAGACATATCTCTCCATCATTTAGAGTTGACTTATGGAACTGTATTTCTGAGAAGAGTAATGTCTATCAAAGTTGGTTATCATACATACATTGTATCTGTAATGGTGTACAAATTTTTCCTGGTTCTGCTCTTCTCACTGAGTATCAATTCCTATAAGCCTCTCCAGGTAAATATGAAGTCCATCTGCTCCTTGTTTATTATGGTGCAATAGTATGCCATTACATTCATATGCCATAACTTGTTTAGCCATTCCCCAATTGATAGGAATTCCCTTAATTTCCAATTCTTTGCCACCACAAAAAGATCTGCTATAAATATTTTTGTACATATAGGTCTTCCTCCTGCTTCTGTGATATATTTGGTATACAACCCTAGAAGTGGTATTGCTGGGTCAAAGGATATGAAATTACTTATAGACCTTTGGTCATAGTTCCAGATTGCTCTCCAGCATGGTTAGATCAGTTCACAATTCCACTAGAAATGTATTAGTGTTCCTATTTTGTCATCGTAGCCAATCTGACCAGTGAGACCTGGAACCTCAGAATTGTTTTGTTTTGCATTTCTCTAATCAATAGTGATTTAGAGCAGTTTTTCATATGTTTATAGACATCTTTAATTTCTTCCTCTGAGAACTGTCTCTTCGTATCATCTGACCATTTATCAAGTGGGGAATGAATTATGTTCTTATAGATTTGACTCAATTCTCTGTATAGTTTAGAAATGAGGCCTTTATTAGAGACATTGGTTATAAAAATTCTTTCCCAATTTCCCACTTCCCTGGTAATCCTGGTTATATTGGCTTTGTTTGCATAGAAGCTTTTCAGTTTCATGTAATCAAAGTTATCCATTTTGCATTTTATAAGGCTCTCTATTGTTTGGTCATGAAATTTTCCCCTCTCCATAAATCTGACAGGTATTAACTTGCTTTCCAAGACTGCTTACAGTATCATCCTTTATACCTAGATCACACACCCATTTAGACTTAATTTTGGTATATGGTGTTAGAAAATGGTCTATGCCCAGTTTCTCCCATAATATATTCCAGTTTTCCCAGCAGTTTTTGTTAAATAATGAGTTATTATCCACAAAACTGGGGTCTTTGGGTTTATCAAAAGAGTACATTATTATAGCCATTCACTGCTGAATCTTGTGTATCCAATCTACATTGATCCACTGCTCTATTCCTCAGCCAGTACCAATTAGTTTTGATGGTGACTGCTTTATAATACAGATTAAAATCTGGTATAGCTAGGACACCTTCCCTAACATTTCTTTTCATTAATAGCCTAGATATTCTGGACCTTGTGTTTTTCCAAATGAATTTTGTTACTATTTTTTCTAGGTGTAAAGTAATTTTTGTTAAATTGTTTGGTATGGCACTAAATATGCAATTTCATTTAGGTAAAATTGTCATTTTCATTATATTAGCTTCACCCAGCCATGAGCAATTGATGTTTTTCCAATTAGTTAGACCTGACTTTATTTGTGTGAAAAGTGTTTTGTAGCTGTGTTCATATAGGTTCTGGCTCTGTTTTGGCAGGTAGATTCCCAAATATTTTATAATGTCTACAGTACCTTTAAATGGGATTTCACTTTCTATCTCCTGCTGTTGGGTTTTGTTAGAAATATAGATGAAGGCCGAGGATTTATGTGTGTTTATTTTATATCCTGCTACTTTGCCAAATTTATTTTTTCCCTCAAGTAGTTTTTTACTTGATTCTTTAGGATTCTCTATGTATATCATGATATCATCTGCAAAGAGAGATTATGTAGACTCTTCTTTGCCTAATTTGATTCATTTTATTTCTTTTCCCTGATTGCTATTGCTAACATTTCTAGTACCAGATTGAATAAGAGGGGTGATTGTGGACACCCTTGTTTCACCCTTGATCTTATAGGAAATGCTTCTAGCATATACTCATTACGTATAATAGTTGCTGATTGCTTTAAATAGATGCTACTTATTATTTTAAGGAAAACTCCATTAATTCCTATACTTTCTAGTGTTTTTAATAGGAATGGAAATTGTACTTTTTCAAAAGCCTTTTCTGTATCTATTGAGATAATCATGTGGTTTCTGCTAGTTTTATTGTTGATATGATCAATTATGCTGATGGTTTTCCGAATATTAATCCATCCTTGCATTCCTGGAATAAATCCTACCTGCTCAAAGTGTATTATTCTTGCAATAAGTTGCTGTAGTCTTTTTGCTAATACATTTTAAGAAAAATTTTGCATCTATATTCATGAGGGAAATTGGTCTATGATTTTCTTTTTCTGTTTTATCTCTTCCTGATTTAGGTGTCAATACAATGTTTGTGTAATAAAAAGATTTTGGTAGAACTCCTTCTTCAGTAATTTTCCTAAATAGTTTGTAGAGTATTTCAATCAATTATTCTTCAAATGTTTGATAGAATTCTCTAGTAAATCCATCTGGCCTTGGAGATTTTTTCATAGGGAGTTCACTGGTGGCTTGTTCAATTTCTTTCTCTGACATGGCCTTAATTAAGAAATTTACTTTCTCTTCAATTAATCTGGGCAACTTATATTTTTTATAAATTTTCATCCATTTCACTAAGATTGACAAATTTATGTGCATATAATTTGGCAAAATAATTCCTAATTATTGTTTTTATTTACTCTTCTTCAGAGGTAGATTCACCGTTTTCATTTTTGATACTCATAATTTGGTTTTCTTCTTTCTTTTTTATCATATTTCCTAAGGGTCTATCAATTTTTTTTTCATAAAACCAGCTCTTAGTTTTATTTATTAATTCAATAGTTTTCTTAATTTCAATTTTATTAATCTCTCCTTTGGTTTTCATTTTTTCTAATTTTGTATTTAATTGGGAATTTTCAATTTGTTCTTTTTCTAGCTTTTTCAATTGTATGCCCAATTCATTGAACTCCCTTTTCTCTAATTTATTTATGTATGCACTCAAGGATATAAAACTTCCCTTAAGAACTGCCTTTGCTGCATCCCACAAATTTTGCTAAGTTGTCTCATTACATACATTCTCTTGAATGAAGCTACTGATTGTTTCTATTATTTCTTGTTTGACCCACTCATTCTTTAGGATTAAATTGTTTAATTTCCAATTAGTTTTTAGTCTGTATTTCCATGGCCCTTTATTGCATATGATTTTTATTGAATCATTATCTGAGAATGATGCATTCAATATTTCTGCCTTTCTGCACTGAATTGTGAGGTTTTTATGTTCTAGTACATGGTCGATTTTTGTGTATGTGCCATGTACCACCGAGAAAAAGGTATATTCTTTTTTATCCCTATTAATTTTTCTACAGAGATCTATCATACCTACCCTCTCTAAAATGCTATTTACCTCCCTAACTTCTTTCTTGTTTATTTAGAGGTTAGATTTATCAAGTTGAGAGAGGGAGAGATTAAGGTCCCCCACTATTCTTTTCTTCCCCCACTATCTCCCACTATCTATTTCTTCCTCTAAATTCCCTTACCTTCTCCTCTAGGAATTTGGATGATCTACCACGTTGTGCATATATGTTAAGTATTGATATTTCTTCATTCTCAATGGTGCCTTTTAGCAGGATATAGTTTCCTTCCTTATCTCTTTTAATTAGATCAATTTTTGCTTTTGCTTTATCTGAGATAAGAATTGCTACCCCTGTTGTCTTTTACTTTACCTAAGGCATGATATATTTAACTCCAGCCCTTTACTTTTACACTGTGTGTATCCCTCTGTTTCAGATGTGTTTCTTGTAAATAGTTTGTTGTAGGATTATTGGTTTGTAATCCATTCTGCTATCCACCTCCGTTTCATGGGAGAGTTCGTTCCATTTATGTTCACAGTTATTATTACTATCTGTCTTTTTCCCTCCATCCTATTCTCTGCCCTGTTTATGCTTGTATTTTTCTCCCCTTCTCCTTTACTCTCCTTAAGAGTTTTCCTTTTGACCACCACCTCCCTCAGTATTCCCTTCTTTTCAGCACCTCTCCCTTTTCCTCCCCTTCTCCCTTACTTCTTCCCTCCTTTCTACCCCCTGCCCCCATTTTGTAGCCTTCCCCCCCTCTTACTTCCTATAGGATATTTTTATACTTAATGTACTATATTATTTCTTGTTTGCACCAAGAGTGACAGGAATATATTTCATTCAAAGTTCCTCTCCCTCCCCTCTTTCCCTCTATCATGATATGTTTTGTGTTTCTTCTCCATAGAGTCCTATGCTTAACTGGTTGTGTTATTCCCTACTTGCACCTGAACATATGAGAGAAAAGCTCATATAATACTCATCTCCCTCCCTTCTTTCCCTCTGCTATTTTGTTTATTATGCCTCTTTGTGTGGCATAATTTACCCTTTTCCACTTCATTGTTTCCTCTTCTTCCATTGCAGTCCATTTGTAGCACTTAATAAGCTTTTTATTTGTCATCATTTTATGTAGTTTATACTCATATCCCCTACTTGTCTATAAACAGTTTGCTCTTATTAAATAACAGGGTGTGTGTGTGTGTGTGTGTGAGTGTGTTTGTTTTCCTTTTTCACCTTTCTATGTCTCTCTTGTGTCTCAAAATTGGAGGTTGAATTTTCCATTGAGCTCTGGCTTTTTCATCAGGAAGATCTGAAAATCAGTTATATTGTTGAATGACCATCTCCTTGCCTGGACAAATATGTTCAATTTCTCTGGGTAGGTGGTTCTTGTTCGTTACCAGAGCTCTTTTGCCTTGAAAAAATTGCATTCCACTTCATCTGATTTTTCAGTGTAGAGGTTGCCAAAACCTGTGAGATCATCACTGTGCTTACTTGATATTTGAAATTTTTCTTTCTGTCTCCTTGAAGTATTTTCTCCTTTACCTGGTAGTTCTGGAGTTTTGCCATAACATTTTGAGGACTTTTCTTTTTGGGATCTCTTTCAGGAGGTTTCAGGAGGATTCTCTCAATTTCTATTTTGCCCTGGGGTTCTAGTATCTCAGGGCAGTTTTCCTTGATGAGATCATGGAAGATGTTGTCCAGGCTCATTTTTTCAACATGATTTTCCAGTAGGGCTATGATTCTCAGATTATCTCTCCTGGATCTGTTTTCCAGGTCAGTTATTTTTCCATTGAGATATTTTTACCTCTTTTTCTAATTTTTCATTCTTGATGTTTTGTTTGACTAATTCTTTGTTTCTCATAGAGTTATTCACTTCAATTTGGTTGATTCTACTTTTTAGTGAATTATTTTCCTCAGTGAATTTTTGAAGCTCCTTTTCCATATCACACATTTTTCTTTTTAAGGACCTGTTTTCTTCATTGGAATGTTTTTCTAATTTTGCAATTTTGATTTTAAAAGAATTATTCATCTTATCTTCTATCTCTCTCATTTAGTTTTCAAAGTTCCTTTTGAGCTCATCTAGGAATTATTTCTGTGCTTGTGACCAGTTCCCTGTTGAGGCTTTAGCTATGTGTGTGGAGTAAACACTGACTTCTTCCGAATTTCATTCCTCACTCCACAAGATTCCACACATCAGAAGATAGTACGACTCCAGAGTCTATGTCTTTGCAGTCTGCTTTCTACCCATTTTGAGGCAGGCCCCTAGCCATACCCTTCCTCTAGAGTTCCCAAGCCTTTACTGTTTAAGGTTTTCCCCTGGGGCAAAAATTGCTATGCTTTCAGGGTCAGAGGTGGGGATTGAAACAGTTGGGGTTCACTCTGCCATCCTGGTCTCTGGAGATCCAGAAAGGGGATTTTTAAATTTCCGGGCTGTGGACTGGTAGTCCCAGAAGTAGTTGCTATCCCTGCCAGGGGCCCTGCATTTGATTCTTATCCTTCTCAGTTCAGTCTCGTCCCTTAGTTGATATGCCTGGCAATGGCCTTTGTGTTTGGTGGGTCGACTTGCCACTATGTTGATAAGGCCTTGTTCAGGCCTGCTTCTGCTTTGCTATGGCGTTGGCATCCAGGCTTGCCTCTGCCCAATAATTTAAAATTATCTCTCCTGGATCTATTTTCCAGGTCAGTGATTTTTCCAATGAAATATTTCACATTGCCTTCTATTTTTTCATTTGTTTGGATTTGTTTAATAGTATCTTGATTTCTTATGAAGTCCCTTGCTTCCATTTGCTCCAATCTAATTCTGAAGGAATGATTCTCTTCAGTGAACTTTTGAGATTCTTTTTCAATCTGGCAAATTAGGTTTTTTAAGGCATTCTTCTCCTCATTGGCTTTTAGAACTTCTTTTGCCATTTGTGTTAGTCTGTTTTTAAGGAGTTATTTTCTTCAGTCAGATTGTTGACTCTCTTTTCATGATTTTCTTGCATCATTCTCATTTTACTTCCCAATTTTTCCTCCACTTCTCTTATTTGCTTTTCAAAATCCTTATTAAGCTCCTCTATGGCCTGTAACCAGTTCATATTTTTCTTGGAAGCTTTTGGTACAGAAATTCTGACTTAATTTTCTTCCTCCCGTTCCATGGTTTGATCCTTTTTGTCCTCTAAAAAGGAATCTAATGTTTGACTGCTGTGCTTGCTTTGCTTCCTTTGTTTGTTCATGTTTCCATTCAATTATTTGACTTTTGAGTTTTTGCCACAGTAGAACTCTGTTTCCAGAGAGGAGAGCTTTGGCCCAAATTGCTGGGGTTTCTACAGCTGCTGGAGTTATTAGTTGTGTGCCCTTTCTGAAGCTTCCACCCACTCTGGAACCTGGTCTTGCATCCTAAGACCCTCCACCTTTGTCATTGATCCAGATGTTAAACAAGATCAGTTACCCCTCAGACTGGTTTCTTGGTCCTCTTACAATCTGTAGGCCAGGAACTGTGAAGCAGCCTTGTGACAGTGGTTGCCATACCTCAGCCACTTCTCCCTCTGTGGGCAGAGGCCAGACCATACTCCCAGACCCCATCTTCCCAAAGTTCACTGACCTCTCAATTTTTCTTTGGCGTTTATGGGTTGATAAATCTGAAAATCACCACAGGTGCTATTGATGCACTCTCTTGAAGTCTGCTCCAGGGTCAGAGCCCCCCTCAGCCTAAAACAGATGGCTCAGGCAGGGCTTGGATCTGCTCCCAATGTGCTGTGATGGACCCTTTCTGTTAGCCCTCTGGGCTGTCTTCAGTGGGAGATTTGTTTCTCTCTGTCACTTTGTGGGTTCTGTAGCTCTAAAGTTGTTTATAGTAATTTTTTTTTATAGATATTTGAGGTGGTTATGGGGGAAGAACAGGGAGCTTTCCTGCTCCTATGCTGCCATCTTGTTTCCAACAACCTTGTCTTCTTTTACATAGTTTTTAATCAACATTTACTGAAGTGAATTTAAATGACTTCCTTCTAGAGCGTGTGGAATTGCCATAATTAACCTTTGAGTTTTGGCAGTGAAAATACCTCTAAAAATCAAATGTATTACCTCAAAAAATTAACAAACTAAGTTGTTTTTATCCATTTCACCTAAGTTCAAGTAATTTCTCTGATAAACTGCCAAGTCACTTAGATGCCTAGAAAACCAGATATAGGGCAGACAAGTTTTGATGGTCTGAAATATGTATACACACACACACACACACACAAAGATGGAGAACATAAAATCCTGCTTATTGAGGACAGGAGTCATAAGTAGTGGAAACAAGCAGCCAGTTATAGGTCTCCCAAGATTATTGGCAATCTGGATAGAGGCTTTGTACAACATCAAAGAGTGTAGAAAGAGAGGAAGATAATTTTAGCTAAATTTGTGTTTTTATCAAAGATTGATCCATTTTACAATAGTAATACTCAGAATTTTGGATCAAATTATTTATGAAGTCTAACTTTATTTAGGCTATTATTTTTACCCACAAAAAGTCTCTATAAACATTTTTTTTAAAAGGTGCCAACTTTGTTTTAACATTGAAGAATTTCAATATGAGAAAAATATAGTGATTTGAGCTTCCACTGTTAAAATTATGCTGCTAATCTCCAAGAACTTAGACCTTAGATCAAGGTGCTAAGGCAAAGAAACAAGTATCAAATTACAGTCTACAGAATATAAAAGGAGAGCATTAAAGGGCAGAAATAAATTTAGAAATAGAATACCAGTTGCGGAATAAGAGTTGACTGAAAATGATCTTGGTATTTTGGTGGCTTGAAACTATAATGCATTCATTAACAGTATGCCAGGAAAGCCAAAAAAAAAAAAAAACTAACAGAATCTTGTGTTGCATTATAGTGCTGTGAGTTATCAGGAGTAGAAAGGTTCTAATCCTAATCTGCTCTGGAATATTTTGTATAGTTCTGGGAGCCAGATTTTAGGAAAGCCATAGATAAACTTGCTCATGAATCATTTCAATATAAATAAGGATGTTTAATGAAAAGTTTAACTTGCCCAAGGGGCAAAGGATAGCTTCCTAAAATTGTTTGAAGGATTGTTATATGGATTAAAGATTATAATTGCTTTGACTTGTCATTAAGGAGAATAATAAGCAAAAACTTTTGAGAAAAATTTCAAACAAATAGAAAGTTTTTTTTAAAATTTTGCTTATTTGTAAATAAAATGGGTAGTCATGATGAGTAATGAATTCCCCACTCACAAAAGGAGAACAAATTAAGACAGAAGATACTGGAGATGATGTAAATGTGATTCTTTTTATGTATAGTTTGGACTAGCTGACCAATGAACATAAATTTTCATCCCTGAAACATTCTTATTTTATTAATGTTTCAATTTTTTAAAAAAAATTTCAAATATGCATGATAGGATATATCCTATTTTAAAAATAACTTCACTAACCTGCAGTCTATATTGGATTTCAAATAGGAAGAGACATAGTGATCATCTGCCAGTTACCCATGCACTGAAATTCACATAAAAACACATGGTTGTTGTCACTCCTTGCTGACTTTATACAATATACTCTGAAATTTACAAAGGAAGATTATAGTTTTATTCACCTCCTTGTGGATTATTGATTATACCTACAATGAAGTTCATGTGGAGAAGCAACAGCTATAGTCATCCTGAGCCAATTGTTCACACTGAAATTTCTACTGGAAAGTGACATCTAACAGTCAGCCTTTCCTGATTTTATAAACTGAGAGTAACATGGTATGGTCTATACTCTAGTTATGCCTTGCTGATTCTTTACACACATGGACATTGTCACAGGGTGGCAGGTTGTGACTATGACCCCCCACTGACTGACTCTACTCAAACTGAGATTTTTTTTTTACATCATCACTGTGGATCAAGGAAAAGTTTTCTGCCTCTGACCTGAATCTTTTCCAAGGAATGTGGAAACCAGGAAGACTTTTCCCATACACTTAAGAGAATGCTCAAAGTAGCTGCCTATATGTATTAATTATAAGTATAATTACAATAAAATGCAAATTCCAGTAATTTTTTAGAAAACCAACTTAAATATGTCCCTGTTGCATAGAATAAATATTTTCTGGAAATGTCAAACATTTTCTTATCTCTGGACTTGTCAAAAAAAACTGAGAGGTGGCCTCTTACCCAAGCATCTTAACATTAAGGAGTTTAAACATAAGTGAATATACAAGATGGACTTGAGTATTTTGCTTTAAACATTCAGAAAAAAAAGTTGCTACATATTTCCTTCCACTTCTCAGATTGAAGTTTCTTATGATATAGTCTATTTTCTTAAATTCATTTAAATTCAATACAACATTTATTGAGCATTTGCTCTGCCCAGAGTATTGTTCTTGATAGATAGTGGAAATGAGGAAAATTCAAATTTAAGATAAAGATAATGACCCCAACTCATGGAATTCATAGGACAATTTTAATACAAACACAGATAATTATGGGGCAGCTATTGTGGCACAGTGGATGCAGTGTTGGTCCTGGAGTTAGGGAGACCTGACTTCAATTTCAGCCTAAGCTACTCACTAACTGTGTGACCCTGAGCGAGTTATTTCACCTTGTTTTCCCTGTGTCCTCATCTGAAAAATGAGCTGGAGAAGGAAATTGCAAAATACTCTAGTATCTTTGCAAAGAAAACCGCAAATGGGGTCAGAAAGAGTTAGATAAAATTGAAATGACTGAACAGAAGATAACTGTGATAGTTATTTATGTGGATCTATGATTTCATTATTGTAGGGAGCTCCTATTAGGAGAAAGTTCCTTTACTGATACAATTCAACACCTTAGTTTCCTAGGCTTCTGTGAGTTTGAACAAGTTGCTCAAGTTCATAAATGAGTACATGTGTCAGAATCAGGACTTGAAGCCTAGTTTCCCTGACTCTAAAGTTGACATTCAATTCATTATTTCACATTGCTTCTCATATAATACTTCACTTGTAATGCTAAATGCATTAGAGAGTTGAAAAAAAAAAAAAGGTCCTATGGGAGGTGTGGGGGTGGGGGAAGAAGTTATCTATAGGGAATAACAAATGAGTTTGGTTTTAATTAATGGGATTTAAATTGGCATGGATAGAGAGAAAGGATATTGCACACAGGGGAATGGCTTTTTTATTTTGTTGCTGTTGTTATTCAAAGGAATCCAGAATTCAATTATTTTTCCACAAAAAAATGAACTTTTCAGAAAACACTGAAGGTATCACTGTGGTGCATCTGCCTTTGGGGTTGAGCGGACAATGAATGATTAAGAAAATGAAGCACTGGACAACCCTGGAGAAAATGAATGAAATATTTATTAAATGCAGTGTGGCAGCAGATAGAAACATTCCTGAAAATTATGGGCTTAATTTGTTTCTTTTTCTTGTGCTTCTGTGTGTATTATTATAAAGTGAAGAAAACCAGGACATCACAGAGAAAAAAGTTAATCCTTTCCCAGAAGAAACTGAAATACTATTTTTCACAAGGATAGAGTTATTTATTGCAATCACTCTAAAGGTGACATCATGAAGTGGTGGATGCTAGCAATTTAAATGAAATGAAATCAGTTCAACTCAATTCAACAAACATTCAAACCTACTATGTTCTGGGTACTGGAAATACAAAGTCAAATACAATAATAACAACAGGTTTTGCACTGGAGGATCTTACATTCTATTGGAAAGATGCATCTGTATGAGAGAAGGAATGTCATGTGTATGTAAAAGTAAATATAAAATATTGTGATGGTAAGGGAATTTGAAGACTTTTCCTGCTCCTTAATAGACCTCAGGAATTTGAAGATCTTCCCTGCCCCTTAATGGGCCTCAATTGGAACCCAATAGGAAGGGCCTGATTGGGGGGAGGGACACTTATTTTTCGGGTAGGCCCATGCCTTTTGTTACTTTGTAATTAGGCAGGGGGTGACAAAGTTTGTAATGTCTTCTCACCTTGAAGAAGGGTATATATACTCTGATGTGAGGTTTTGCTTTGGGGCTCACTTATGGGAAGAGTCATGTGATTTGGTCAGATGAAATTCTGGGTAACTGCTAAGGAGTCCCCTGGCTTTGAAAGCCCAGATGCTGGTGCTTCTTTCTCTGGTAACTATGTATGTATGTAATGGTCAGACAACTAGAAGCCCTGTCTGTTGGTCTGTTGAATTGTATTATTTTCTGTCTGTATTTTTTGTTTGCTTATAATTTCTATTTGTATTTTCTGAAGTTCAGGGTGCTAACTTATCCCCTGATATAAGTGAATGACACACACACACACACAGAAACACAAACATATATGTACGTAAGTACATACATACATATATATGTTTAATTAAAGATTGTTGACCCCTTTAAAGCTGCTTTCCTTTAGTAAAGCAATTCAAAGAACCCATGCTATCAGACATCCTGCATAGCTAGGGTGCTTACTGTTACTAAGTGCATATGCAAAATAAAATTAATTTTTGTGGGAAATCAGTAACAATTGTGATCAGGAAAACATTTCTCATAGGATGAGACATCTTTGCAAATCCTTAAGGGGAACTCTGCATTCCAGAAGTTGATATATCTCTATTCTTTTGACAGAAAACCACTATAATTTATGAATAGAAATCCAATGAAAAGATATGTCCCTAGCCTGACAGAATCATAGATTTAAAGCTGGAAAGTACTTTAGAGTTCATTTAATCCAATAACTTTAGTTTTCTAAGTGAAGAACTGAAGTCAAGAGAGATAACATGGTTTGTCTAAGGTCACACAGGTAGTAAGTGGCAAAACCAGGATTTGAACCAGGTCCTCTTACTCCATACATCTTCCATTTGCTATGCAGGGATAGCCTCAGTGTATTGATGTAGATAGGGAAGTTTGTCTTGTCTTAGCTAAGTGATATAGATAATCAGGTAAGATAAGAATATGTAAGAGAGTTAGATATAGGCATTAGCAATGTGCATAGACCTTATGCAAATAGTTTGGATGAAACTGAATTTTGTGGACTTGATAAAGTTTAAAACTATACAGAAAACTTTATTAACATCATCACTTTTAATAAAGGATAGCCAAATTCATTTTGGCTATCCATACTTCCCTATTGTAAAATTTGCCATAAGTCATATTAAAAATATTTCATTTAAAGAGTATGCAAATGCCAAAAGGGCTATGTAATTCCATCTGTTCACTCTGGAGCTACTCCTTTGAATACTGAATAACAGCTGCTCTCAGCAATCTCGATGTACAAAATGAACTCTTTTATTACCATTACCGAGGAAGAACAATTCTATCCAGGAGATCTGGAATTAGGCCATTTATATTTGAGTTTCAACTGGACAAATATTGTTAGATTCATATCCCAATGCCTATCCTTTATTATTTTCTAAATACAAAACATATTAAGTTCATTCCTATTTTATAATTTTGGATACTGAATTATACATGCTAAAAGCATTCTATAACACTAATAAAGAAATGCTGTCAGGGAATTTTCAAAGTTTTATTTTGAGAGTGGATATGAATGTACTTAGTCTACTGCTCTTGCTTTGTGCATGTCTTTGAATTAGGACATGACTTTATCCAGAATTATTTGGAGTAAAGTGCATAGGTTTTGTGAGAAATACTTGCCCTGAGTATGCACTGCTGTTTTATAGTAGTCCAGCCTCCATGCCGACTTAAAAGTCAGGGGAGAAAACCTAAATTCAGGTGTTATCTGTTACTTAGTCCCAGGAGTATGCTGGAACAGCTGGTGAGAGACTATTGTTGAAATTTTTGTGTGAGCATTATACCTCAGAAATCAACAAATGATACAAATCTGGTCTTGATTTATTGTTTTGTTTGTTGTATATGCTTAAGGAAGAGACAGAGTAAAAGTAATGCAGAATCTACTTACAAGTATGTTATGTGAACTTTTTTTTTCCTCTGGAGAGCTAGTTGTTAAGCATTTGCCAGTAAAGCAAACAGGGTTAAGTGATTTACCCAGGATCATATAACTAATAAGTCTCTGAGGTCAATTTTGAACTTAGGAAGATGACTCTTCCTGATTGCAGGCCTGGTAGACTCTCTGCTGTATTATTTAGCTGTCAGTGAAACATTTGCTAAGTCTCAAACATTTGAAATGAATTATATTTAAGTGAAGCAGAGTTGCACAAAGTTATCAGCCTCTCTTTCTTCCTGAGTCATTGAAGTGCTGAGGCAGGGCAAAAGTCAAGATGACTGAGATGGCCCAGAATGCTGTGTATGACCTTCATGTCTTTGGTGCCTGACCAAGGTCTAAATGTTCCACAGCATCTGCTTCAGCGGCCTTCATGGTCACTGGAATAAATCCTTCACATTCACCCATTTTGCCAGGGAAGTCTTCATATGCTTGGGTTAGACATCCCCCTAACTTTACTGGCAGGTCTGATTCCTATCTGTTACCCTCAATCTGGTTTAGTCATTCTGTGGAAACAATTTACTGGGGTATGGCCACTATGGATGCTACCGTTCTTGGAGTTACAGGTTAGAGTTGGGTGAAGATGGCCACCAAAAGTTGATTAACAGCCCTGAAAAGAGCTCAGCAAGCTCTCATACCAGAGATATTAGTCCTCCCCAAGCACCCCATACACCATAAATATAAATATATATATATGTATATATTCATATATACACATACATACACACATATATGTTACTGGTATGAATAGCTAACATTTCTAAGAAACTGGCCCACGATTTTGGTGATTCAATTCAAGTCTCTATCTTTGGTTCCCCCTCATCCCCTACACCACATATTTGTCCAATCCATGAGATTCAGAGTAAATTGGGTTTAAGGCTTGGTCTTTGAAAAAGAAACCTAGCCAAGTTAACTAGCTTTCAGCCATCAAAATTAACCTTCCTTTGGGCAGAACATGCTCAGATAAGGGGAGAGGAGAAGAAAAAGATGAGGACAGGAGAGGATTGGAGAGGAGAAGAGAGATCAGGCTGAGTTACCCAACTGGAACTGGCCATCTGGGTGCCCATTCAGACATCTCAGACTACTCACAAGTTGTGGTTTCTCTCCCTTTTCATTGGCTTTTTGGACCTCTTTTTCCATTTGGGTTAGTCTATTTTTTAAGGTGCTATTTTCTTCAGTATTTTTTGGGTCTCCTTTAGCAAACTGTTGACTGGTTTTTCATGACATGCTTGTATCACTCTCATTTCTCTCCCCAATTTTCATCTACTTCTTTTACTTGATTTTCAAAATCCTTTTTGAGCTCTTCCACATTTTCTTTGGATGTAGGAACTTTGATTTTGTTGCCTTCTTCTGGTTGTATGTTTTGATCTTTGTCACCAAAGGAAGATTCTATAGTCCGAGTTTTTTCTGCTGTTTGCTCATTTCCCAGCTTTTTTTTTTAACTTTTTAACTCTTTGTTAAGATAAGAGGATTCTGATTTCAGTGTGTGTGTCTGGAGGGGAGTACTGTTCCAAGCTGCATGGATTTCCTATAGCTATTTTCAGAGACATTTCCAGGGACCTGTAAAATTTCAGTTCTTCCAAGATAGTATGATCAAAGGAGAGGGGTTTATTCCTCTCCTGGCGTGTGCTCTGGCCTGTGGGTGACCACAAGCATTCTTTTTTGCCTTGGACTGTGAGTAGGATTCCCTCTCCACTATTGCCTCAAGCTTTGCCTTGCCAGCACACCTCCTTACTCCAAGACCGCCTCCTAGGACTGCAGCCCAGATTGAAGCATGGGCAAAGCAAGAGAATCCCACCTCAGTCTAAGCAAAGAGATCCTGCAATCCCTGTTCGATCAGTTGCTTGATCCCCCGCACTGCCTGTGGACTGAGAGTTCTGGAAGCAACAATTACTGCTGCCACCAGCCCAGGGCTGAAGCCTGACCAAACTCCCCTCTCTGCCCTGCGGCAGTGGCTAGAGGATGCTCTACTCTCACTTATGTCCCACAGACCTTTTCTACTAACCTTCCAAGCTGTCTTTAACATTTTGGGGTTGAGAAGTCTGGAAACTGCTGCAGCTGTCAGTGATTCAGTCTCCTGAGGTCTGTTCCAGCCCCATCTGTGCTGGCATGGCCCACACTGGAATGCCTTTTTCTCTCAGACTGGTGCATCAGACCTTTCCTGTCAACCTTCCAGGTTGTCTTGGGCTGGAAACTTGTTTCACTCTGTCATTTCAGCTGCTCTAGAATTTGCTTAGAGTCAATTTTTACAGGTGTTTTCAGGAGTTTGGGGGAGAGCTCAAGCAAGTTTCTTCTTTTACTCTGCCATCTTGTTTCTGCCCCCTCTGTCCTTCCTTCTTGAAGAAAACCATGACATCAGGGAGATGATTACATGACCTTCAATTGACTTTGATTTGAGTGAGGAAGGGCTGTGCAAAGTCACTAGCTTCACTTTCTCCTCCAGAATCACCTGGGTCTAGTGGCCTGATAATGACTGGAGATTATATAGTATATATAGTTGGAGACCTTGACCCTTTTAAGTTTAGGTCTTTTTTAGGTTCTTGCTTTCACTGAGGCAATGCCCATTTAGTGAATAGGCATACTTAAGAAGTGAGTCAAGGGATGGCCCCTTTAATAAAAAAATATATCAAACTTGGCCGTGGCTAGGTAGCACAGTGAATAGAGCACTGGCCCTGGTGTCAGGAGGGCCTGGATTCGGATCCAGGCTTAGACACTTAACACAAAAAGAGCCGTGTGACCTTGAGCAAGTCACTTAACCCGAATTGCCCTCCAAAAGGCAATATGTATATGTATATGTATAAACACATACTTCTGAAGCTTGGAAGGGAACACGCTAAGATTGTCGATCAAAAGAAATGGTTACTATTTACATTCACTTTGAGATAGGAGGTCCAAAAAAAAACAACTATTAAGTGGTGTTTGGGCAGGGAACTATTGTTCAATCCATAAGATTCAGAGTAAATGAGTTTAAGACTTGGGCTTTGAGAAAGAAACCTAGTTGTTTCATATGTTTCAATATATATGCTTATATATATTGATATACATATGAATATAGATATGGCTATGAATACAGCTATATATCTATATACAAATATATCTATGTTCATACACATATACATACACACATATGTGCATACACATATATACACACATCCACCCATCCCCACACAATTACACACACAGAGGTATACTTCCTCTATCCTTTGAAGTTGCTTTTTGAATGTGAGGCATCTTTTTTAGCCTATCAAGATCTTTTTACAGAAATCCTGGGAGAGGGCTTTGCTAATGTGTTCAGGGGTTCTAGGACTGTTCTACAGACAGAGGATAAATTCATGAAGGGACTGGCAATGTATCTTATGGCCTTGCTAAGCCTTGTCTCCCCAGGAACTAAGATTGCTGAGAACTTGCCTCGTGTCAAGATGAAGAAAAGACCTCCATTTGGGTATTAAGTGCTGTGTTTAAACTTGATGTAACTCTGGGGTAGATTCAATTGTGATCCTAGGGGTGGGGAACTTTTGACCTTATTGTGCTCTGTGATTGACAAATGAAGGTACTTTACCTATGTTTGGAAAATAATCTCCATTTGAGAAGAGGGGTTTTGTGGTGGACCAAAAGAAGGTATAGCCTAGGGGTGGAGAAGTATTTAGAACAGGGACTTTGTAATTGATTGAATGATTGGAAAGTCCTGGGGTGGGGTAGTCCTTGGAGATTATTTAATCACACTTAGTAAATGCTGTATTTTGAATGATGTCATGTTTTGATCTTCTCTGTTCTTGGTTTGTCACTGAATAAAATAGAGAGCACCTATGCTGGTATTTTGAACCTGGGAAGTTGCCTTTCCTTGGCATTACATTACACTGATTCAGCCTTGCAACAATTAGCTTGTTCTTCAGATTTGTTATCAATTTAGAATTTGATAGCCTTGCTTTCAATGCTTTTATACAAACTAATAAAAATTTTGCCTACAGATCCCTGTGCTCTTTCACTAGAGACACTTCTCAAATCAATTTGATTCTCAAATCAAATTCAATCCATGACTACTTTTTATGGTCTAGTCATTTACTACATTCTGAAATTCCTTAACTCTACTGACCTTTTAAATCATACCTTTTTTATACACATAGGCTTATAATGAATTTGTCAAATGTCTTACTGAAATCTATGAGTCTTATATTTATGTAATTCCTCTGATCTTCCAGTCTAGCAACCTTGGCAAAAAAGTTACTAAGTTCCATGATTTTTCTAGGATTTGAAGGAAAATCAAGAAAACATTTGCCCATCACTAGACCTATTTTGCCTCTCATGTTCCATTTTTTAACCTCTACCTTCTCATTGAAAAACTACACTATTTGGGTTTATATATGAGTAACTTGGCATTGGAAGAAACACTAAGAACAGTGTAACCTCTGTATATGACTTGAAGTTTCTCCTGACCCTCCATCATTCCTGGGACTGATCTTCTTAATTCCATTTTGGTTTAGGGGAGGAGCTAGTTGGTATAGGAGATAAGAGTGTTGAGTCGAGTCAGGAAGACTCATCTTCCCAAATTCAAAGATAGCTTCAGATACTTAATAGAAATATGACATTGGGCAAGTCATTTAACCCTATTTACCTTAGCTTTCTTATCTATAAAATGAACAAAGAAGGAAATGACAAGCCACCCCAGTATCTTTGCCAAGAAAATCCCAAATGGCATCACAAAATTTTAGACATAACTAAACAATAACTTGTTCCTGCATGTGTGTCTAACTCTAATAACTTAACTTCACAGTTGCTACTCTGAAGGCACAATTACTCTTACAAAGAAATCTAGTTTTTAGTAACTTCTTTATTCTGTGCAAATCTTAAAGTTTTATATAAATATTATTTATTATTATTTTCCTTCCTTCACTATTAATAGATTTAAGATATCATCTTAACTCTTCAGATAGTGTCTTCCCTTTTTAATGTTTTCCTTGTACTACAAAAGTCTTCTAAATGGTTTCCCTATCACAACTGTTTCATTTCAATACCTTCCTATAGTCAATGAATTATCAGTTAGCAAGCATTTATTAAGTGCTTACTGTATGCATTGCACAGAGCTTGTCAGTAGGAATTATAAGACAAAATTACAATAATCCCTGACTTGAAAGAATATTCAGTAGAATGATGACTATAATGAGTCTGCACATGTGCATGTATGTGTCTATGCATTTATGCATATTTACATATATGTCAGTGTACGTATATGTGTGCATACACATACAAAACAGATACAAGGTGGGCATTCTTTGGGAGGAAGGAACTGGTGACATTATTCTCCTGCTATAAATTTTTAATAACTCTACTTAGCTAATTGATAAAACTCAAATATTTCATCCTGGCAGTCCAAACTCTAATCAATCAAAATTCAACTAAATTCAATTGAATAAGAATTTATTAAACCCCTTTCATATGTCAGATATTGTGCTGCGAATATAAGAATAAAGATGGATTTGTCCAAAACATCAACTTACAATACATGATAACAGGTGATTAATTTTTTTTTTATAAGCAATTGGGGTTAAGTAACTTGCTCAAGGTTACACAGCCAGTTATTTCTGGGTGTGGTGTTGAGTATCTGAGCCCAGATTTGATCCCCAGGTCATCCTGACCCTGGAGCCAGTGCCCTTACTCGCTGAGCCACCTGGCCGCCCCCAATCAATGGGCGTTAAGTAACTTGCTCAAGGTTACACAGCCAGGTGTTTCTGGGTGGGTGCTAAGTGTCTGAGCCCGGGATTCGATCTCCAGGTCATCCCGACACTGGAGCCAGTGCTCTTACTTGCTGTGCTACCTGGCTGCCCCATGATGATTAAATTTTTAAAAATGCTCATGGACTAGTTACAAAGGAAATCTGGGTGAGACATTACTTCCTGGGATAATCAGAGAAAAAAATATGCAGTCGGAAGAGGTACTTGACCTGAGTCCCAGTAGAAGTAGGTATTTCAGGCCACAAGTATCAGAAGGGAACACATTATTCCTTTGGGGTTAGCCTTTCCAAGGTATGGGGGCTGGAAACAGAGTTGTAGATAGAGATCAGCAAATAGATTTGGCTGAGTACAACAGAAGATAATAGAACTAGAAGTAGGAGAAGCCAGATAGATACTTGCCTCATTCTTATTTTATAAATGAGGAAACTGAGGTTCATGGAGGTTAAGTGGATTTTCCAAGGTAACAGACAGTAAAAGTCAAAGTCTTGCCCACTGTCACACAGGTATAAAGCTTGGCAGCAAAGTTTGAACTCAAGTCGTCAGATTCCAGAATTGTTACTTTCTCCATTGTGTCACACTTTCCTTTAATACAGAGAATTTGTTGGAGGGAAGCATGGTGAGGAGAAGATTAGGACAGTAATTTGAAATCAAGTTGCAAAATTGATTTGAGTTATATTCTAAAGGGATTTATTGCTAAAGAGAAAAGTTTGTATTTTATTCTGAGACAATAAGGAGCCACTGAAGTTTCTCAAACAGAGTAATAACAAATTAGACAAATACTTTTTTGGTTTGGCCTTGCTGTGTGATTTTTATAATGTAAAGAAAGAATAAGAAAGGTCCCATTACCAATAGAGAGTACCCCTCAATGATTCTGTTACTTGTGTTGATTGTATCAAGACCTAAGATATTGTAAAGCTTTCTGGATGAAATCTCTAGTTACTCAGTAGTTTGTCACGTCCATTCACATAGGAAAGATCAAGTTGATTAAATATATTTTGGCCACATTTTAGCATGCATTGGAACTTTATATCCTGTGCATCTTGTACAGCAGTATATATATGACATAAAATATTGATAAAAAATGATAGGCCAAGAGTTGAAAAGGAAATGGGAACTGGACAAGTTTGCTTTTGAGAAATTGAAAAGACTGTTTATGGATTTTGTTTTCTATTTCAACAAAGGCTTATCTTTTGAATACAAATATTTTACCAGTATTGTTCTGAGTCTTCTACCTATCTATCTATGTATCTATCTATGCATCTATGTATGTATGTATGTATCTATGTATCTATCTATCTTTCTGTCTGTCTGTCTGTGTGCCTATCTATTTATTGTTCCAGTATTACATTCTTCCTTTCCTTTCATTACATTTCCTTCTGTAGCAAAATCATCACACATCCTTACCTAGTCATGCAACTGGAGTCCCACAAAAGCCAAACAATGTATCTAAAACAATTCCTGTTCTACAACTTCTCTATTGCTCTTGAGAGCACCATTCTAACTGTATCCCAATCAGTCCCCAAATACTACTTTTTTCTACCTGCACAGAATTTCTCACATCAGACGCCTTCTCTGTGCTCACAACTATGATATTAGTGTAGATACAATCATCTCTTGTTTGGACTTCTAATTTGGTTCACTTCCTCTTTACTTATTCCCTATAGAATTCTTCACTTTCTTCAAAATATTCTTTAAGATTTCTTCTTCATTGACTACTCTAGTTGCTACAAAACCTTCCTTAATCCCTGTATCCATTTGCATTTATTTTCTCTCTCTCTCTCTCTCTCTCTCTCTCTCTCTATATATATATATATATATATATATATATACATATGCATGCATATACACACATGCATACATATACATGTGAACTTGTGAAGAGTAGGGACAGTTCCATTTTGTTTGTTTTCTTTCCCCAGCATCGAACAGAGTGACTGCCACATGTTGGGTTCTTGATAAATGTTTATTAATTTATTTTTGGTTTGATTGATTGTCACATGTCCATCTAGAGGATATTTTTATGTCAATTCTATTGAGCAAGACATTATTGCTAATTCACCACATTATTCTTAATATTTTGGTTGCTATCAGGTTCAGTACTTCAGAAATGATGCTATTTGGTGATCTAGAGTAATATCCAAATAATGAGTGAATATTAGTATAAAATTATTTTCAGTAGGGAGTAAAGTTATTGAAAATTCTCTATAATTTCCTAAACATAAGCCAACTCACTATTCTTTTGTGGAACTGCAGTTGCTGGTTCATCTGTAGTGTATCTCTGATATAAACAAATTAACTCATGTTCTTTTTAAAAGCATTTTTACACCACAATCACTTCCCAGTGTTGCCACAATACCAACAAAATATTTTTTGTTTGTTTTTTTTTTTGGTCTCCATTAATTTGTTTATTTATTTTTAGTTTACAAGATTCAATTCCACAGTTCCTTGAGTTTCAAATTTTCTCTCCCCCTCACCCTTCCCATCCCCCATGACGACATACAATCAAGTATAGGATTTGCTAATACTTTCACATTAGACATTAGTCAGGTTATAAAGACAGATTGTATCAGATAGAATGAAAAATGGTAAAGAGGAGACAAAACCAAACAAGAAAAAGATCAGGTGGTTTTCTTCAATCTGTATTCATACACAGTTGTTTTTAGCTCTTTCTCTGGATGTAGATATCTCTCTCCATCATGAGTCTTTTGGGATTGACTTATATCACTGCATTGCTGAGAAGAGTCCAGTCTATCAAAGTTGGTCATCACACATACTTTGTGTCTGTAATTGTGTACAAATTTCTCCTGGCTCTACTCTTCTCACTCATCATCTGTTCGTATAAGCCTCTCCAGGTAAATATGAAGTACATCTGCTCCTCATTTCTCTTTTTTAAAATTTAATTTCATTTTTCAAATGCTTTATTAACTTCTGGTTTAAATCATTCATTTCTTCCAGATTTTGAGTTACACATTTTCTCCCCATTTTTCCCCTACCCACTGCCCCAAAATAGCAGTCTCACAGTATATCTCCCCTCCTCCAATCTGCTCTCTCCCATATCTTCTCTCATACCCCCTTTGACATTTCCAGTAGGGTGTGGTGGAACTCTATGCCCCAGTGCCTTTATATCTTATTTCCCAATTACATGTAAAATAGTATAATTAATAGTATATATTTAAACATTTGATTTTAAAACTTTGAATTCCAGATCCATTCCCTGCCTCCCTTGTCACCCACCCTTACTGGAAAGATAAGCAGTTCAGTATAGGTTGTACATGTGTAGCTTATGCAAAACATTAACATAGTTGATATATTTTAAAAGACTGACTATATTTCTCTCCTTCCTATATCACCTCCCACTAGTTCTATTCTCTACTTTGATCCCGTCCCTTTTCAAAATAGGGTGTTTCCAACTTCCCTCCCCCCAGCCTGCCCTCCCTTCCATTATCCCCTCTCTCATCCCATTCCTCCCTCCTCTCCTGTAGGATGAGATACCCTCTTTAGTGTGTATGTCATTCCCTCCCTATGCCAAATTCAATGAGAGTAAAGTTGACCCATTCCCTTTTGCCTTCCTGTTCTTCTCCTCCATTGTAACAGTTTTCCCTTGCCACTTCTATATGAGATAATTTACCCCATACGGTCTCTCCCCATCTCCTCTCATTATATTTCACTCTTATCTCTTAATTTCACCTTTTAAATATCATCCTTCCTATTAAATGGGTCCTGTGCTCTGTCACTGTATACTCGTAAACATATATACACACATTCACATATGCATTCATATGCCCGTATACCCTCTGATACAATAAAATACACACACACAAACACACACACACAAATACACACACACACACAAACACACACACACAAACACACACAATATATATATATTCCCTTCAACTATTTTCATACTGAGAAAAGTTTCATCAATTATAATTGTCATTTTTCCATGTAGGGATGTTAATAGTTCCACTTTGATAAGTTCCTTATGCTTTCTTTTCACTGTTTACCTTCTCAAGCTTCTCTTGCTTCTTGTATCAGAATGTCAAATTTTCTATTCAGCTCTGGTTTTCCCATCAAAAATGCTTTAAAGTCCTCTATTCCACTAAATGACCATATTTTCCCCTGAAACATCATACTCCGTTTTGCTGGATAGGTGATTCTTGTTTTTAATTGCAGCTCCTTTGCCCTCCGGAATATCATATTGCAAGGCCTTTGATCCCTCAGTGTAGAAGCTGCCAGATTCTGGGTTTTCCTGATTGTGTTTCCACAATATTCAAATTATTTCTTCCTGGCTGCTTGTAATATTCTCTCCTTAATCTGGGAATTCCAGAACCTGGCTGTAATATTCCTAGGAGTTTTCTTTTTGGGATCTTTTTCAGGAGGTGATCAGTGGATTCTTTCAACCTCTATTTTGCCCTCTGATTCTAAAACATCAGAGCAGTTTTCCTTGAGAATTTCTTGGAGGATGATTTCTAGGTTCTTACTTTTGATCATGGCTTTTCAGGTAGTCCAATGATTTTTAAATTATCTCTCCTGGATCTATTTTCCAGGTCAGTGGTTTTTCCCATGAGATATTTCACATTGCCTTTTCTTCTTTCATTTGTTTGGATCTGTTTGATAGTATCTTGATTTCTCATAAAGCTTCCAGTTTGCTCCAATATGATTCTGAAGGAATGATTCTTCTCATTGAGCTTTTGAGATTCTTTTTCCATATGGCAAATTAGGCTTTTTTAGGCATTCTTCTTCTCATTGCCTTTTTGAGCTTCTCTTGCCATTTGAATTAGTCTTTTTTTTAAGCTGTTATTTTCCTCAGCCAGACTATTGACTCTCATTTTGTAATTTTCTTGCATTGTTATCATTTCTCTTCCCAATTTTTCCTCCACTTCTCTTATTTGCTTCTTAAGGTCCTCTGTGGCCTGTAACCAGCATGTATTTTCCTTTGATATTTTTGGTGCAGGAGCTCTGACTTCACTGTCTTCCTCCTGTTCCATGCTTTGCTCCTTTTTGTCCCCAAAATAGGAGTCTAATGTTGGGTTCTTCTGTTTCCTTTGTTTCCTTTGCCAGGGCATATTGCCACTCAATTACTTTACTTTTGGGCTTTTTGCCACAATAGGACTCTACTACCAGACAGGGGAGCTTCTGTCCCAAATGCTGGGGTTTTCTCAGCTGACAGAGATATTAGTTGGGAGCCCTTTCTGAAGCCTCCACATGCTCTGGCAAGCTGGACACACACACCAGGACCTCCTCCCTAGACTGCAATCCAGATCTGAGAAGGTTAAAGCAAGAGTGATTATCCCTCAGACTGGTCTCTTGGTCCCCCTACACTCTGCAGGCCAGTAGCTGAAGTTGCCATGTGGCAGTCCTCAGTGGCTTCTCACCTCAGGGGCAAAAACCCAGGCACTCCCAACTACTGGTTCCCAAAGTCCATACTGCAGTGACCTCTCACTTTGTCCTTTGTATCTATGTGTTGATAAATCTGGAAACGACCATGGCTGCTGGTGATCTGGAGTCCCTCCAACCGATGTCTTGTCAGGCCCAAACTGGGACTAAAACCTTGTCTTGGAGCTGGGCTGGATGGCCAGAGAACTTGTGCTGGATGATTCCTGCAAGCCTGATGGGCTGTCTTCAGTGGGAGATTAGTTTCTCTGTGTCATTTTGTGGTTTCTGCACCTCCAAAGTTTGTTTAAAATCCCCTTTTCATGAATTGGAGAAGGTGGAAGCCGGAGTCACGGGGAGGTCCTGATTCTACTCCTCCATCTTAACTCCTCCTGTCCTTGTTTCTTATAGCACAATAGTATTCCATTACATGCATATACTACAACTTGTTCAGCCATTCCCCAATTAATGGGCACCCCTTAATTTCCAGTTCTTTGCCACCAGAAAAAGAGGTGCTATAAATATTTTTGTACATATGGGTCTTCCTCCCACTTTTATTATCACTTTGGGACATAACCCTGGATGGGGTATTGCTGGGTCAATGGGTATGAAATAATTTATAGCCCTTTGGGCATAATTCCAGATTATTCTCTAGAAAGGTTGGATCAGTTCACAACTCCACAAGCAATGCATTAGTTTTCCAATTTGCCCACAACTTCTCTAGCATTTGTCATTTTCCTGTTTGTCATCTTAGCCAATCTACCTCAGAGTTGTTTTGATTTGCAATTCTCTAATGAGTAGTGATTTAGAGCATTTCTTAATATAATTATAGATCTCTTTAATTTCTTCCTCTGAAAACTGGCTGTTCATATCATTTGACCATGTATCAATTGGAGAATGACTTGTATTCTTATAGATTTTACTCAGTTCTCTGTATATTTTAGAAATGAGTCCTTTATCAGAGACATAGATTGCAAAAATTCTTTCCTAATTTTCCACTTCTTTCTTAATCTTGGTTACATTGGCTTTGTTTCTACAGAGGCTTTTCAATTTAATGTAATCAAAATTATCCATTTTGCATTTTATAATGCTCTCTAATTCTTGTTTGGTCATAAAGTCTTCCCCTCTCCAAAAATCTGACAGGTAAACTATTCCTTGCTTTTTGAGATTGCTTACAGTATCTCCCTTTATACATAGATCATGCACCCATTTAGACTTGATTTTGGTATATGGTGTCAGATAATGGTCTATGACTAGATTCTGCAAGATTATATTCCATTTTTCCCAGCATTTTTTGTCAAATAGTGAGTTCTTGTTCCCAAAACTGGGGTCTGTGGATTTATCAAACAAGAAATTACTATAGTCATTAACTGCTGAATCTCGTGTGTCCAATCTATTCCATTGATCCACTACTTTAATCCTTAGCCACTACCAAGTAGTTTTGATGACTGCTGCTTTATAGTACAGATTAAAATCTGGTATAGCTAATCCACCTTCCCTAGGATTTCTTTTCATTAATTCCCTTGATATTCTGGACCTTTTGTTCTTCCAAATGAACTTTGTTACTATTTTTTCTAGCTCTGTAAGATAGTTTATTGGGAAATTGATTGGTATGTCAATAAATATATAATTTAATTTAGGTAAAATTTTGATTTTAATTATATTAGCTCAACTTAGCCATAAGCAATTGATGTTTTTCCATTTACTTAGATCTGACTTAATTTTTGTGATAAGTGTTTTGTAATTGTGATCATATGAGTCCTGGGTTTATTTTGGTAGGAAGATTCTCAAATATTTTATAATGTCCACAGTAACTTTAAAGGGTATTTCTCTTTCTATCTCTTGCTGTTGAATTTCATTAGAAATATACAGGAATGCCAAGGATTTATGTGAGTTTATTTTATATCCTGCTACTTTGCCAAATTTATTTATTGTCTCAAGTAGTTTTTTATTTGATTCTCTAGGATTGTCTAAGTATATCATCATGTCATATGCAAAGAGTGATAGCTTGGTCTCTTCTTTGGCTAATTTGATTCCTTTGATTGCTTTTTTTATCTCTTATTGCTACTCCTAACATTTCTGGTATGAAATTGAAAAAGAGGGGTGATAGTGGACACCCTTGTTAAACTCCTGATCTTATTGGAAATGCTTCTAGCTTATCCCCATTACATATAATCCTTGCTGATGGCTTTAAATAGATGCTACCTATTAATTTAAATGAGGTTTCATTTGTTCCTATACTTTCTAGTGTTTTTAATAGGAATGTATGTTGTATTTTGTCAAAAGTCTTTTCTGCGTCTATTGAGAACATCATGTGGTTTCTGCTCATTTTATTTTTGATATGATCAATTATACTGATTATTTTCCTAATATTAAACTTGCATTCCTGGAATAAATCCTACCTGATCAAAGTGTATTATTCTTGTGATTAGTTTCTGTAGTCTTTTAGCTAATATTTTATTTAAAATTTTTGCATCTATATTCATGAAAAAGATTGGTGTATAATTTTTTTCTCTGTTTTATCTTTTTCTGATTTAGGTGTCAGTACCATATATTTGTCATGAAAAGAATTTGGTAGTACTCCTTCTTCACTAATTTTCCCAAATAGTTTGTAGAGTATTGGAATCAATTGTTCTTTAAATGTAAATAAGTCTGTCTGTCCCTGGAGTGTTTGATCTCTTTTTCTGAGATGGGATTATTTAAGTAATTTACTTCCTCTTCAGTTAATCTGGGCAAGTTATAGTTTTGTAAATATTCATCCATTTCACTAAGATTGTCAAATTTTTGTGCATACAATTGGAAAAATTAATTACTAATTATTGTTTTGATTTCCTCTTCATTGGAGGTAGATTCACCATTTTCATTTTTGATACTCATAATTTTATTCTCATCTTTCTTTTTTATCATATTGACTAAGGGTCTATCAATTTTATTGTTTTTTTTCATAAAACCAGCACTTAGTTTTACTTTTTAATTCAATAGTTTTCATAATTTCAGTTTTATTAATCTATCCTTTGGTTTTCAGTATTTCTAATTTAGTATTTAATTGGGGAATTTCAATTTCTTATTTTTCTAGCTTTTTCAATTGAATGCCCAATTCATTGACCTCCCTTTTTAAAAATTTATTCATCTATGCACTCAAGGATATAAAACTTCCCCTAAAAACTGCCTTTGCTGCATCCCACAAATTTTGGTATGTTGTCTTATTATTGTCATTCTCTTGAATGAAATTACTGATTTTTTGTATAATTTCTTGTTTGACCCACTCATTCTTTAGGAGTAAATTATTTAATTTCCAATTAGATTTTAGTCTATCTTTCCATGGTCCTTTATTGCATATAATTTTTATTGCATCATGATCTGAGAAGGATACATTTAAAATCTCTGCCTTTCTGAACTGAATTTTGAGGATTTTATGCCCTAGCACATGGTCAATTTTTGAGTATGTGTGATGAACTGCTGAGAAGAAAGTATATTTTTTTTATCCCCATTCAGTTTTCTCCAGAGATCTATCATATCTAGCCTCTCTAAAATTCTATTCACCTACTTAACTTTTTTCTTGTTTATTTTGAGGTTAGAATTGTCAAGTTCAGAGAGGGGGAGATTAAGGTCCCCCACTAGCATACTTTTGCTATCTTTTTCTTCCTCTAATTCCCTTAACTTCTCCTCTATTAATTTGGGTCCTATACCACTTGCTGCATACATGTTAAGTGATGATATTGTTTTATTCTTGATGGTGTCTTTTAGCAGGATATAGTTGCCTTCCTTATCTGTTTTAATTAGATCTGTTTTTGCTTTTGCTTTATCTGAGATAAGGACTGCTACACCTGCTATTTTTTACTTTAGCTGAAGCATAATATATTCTACTCCAGTCTTTTACCTTTACCCTGTGGATATCCCTTTGTTTCAAATGTGTTTCTTGTAGACAGCATATTGTAGGATTATGGTTTTTAATCCATTCTACAATCTGCCTCTGTTTTATGGGAGAGTTTTTCCCATTCATATTCACAGTAATGATGACTATCTGTCTCTTTCCCTCCATCTTCTTCCCTCCCCTGCTTATGTTTTTGGTTCTTCTTTCTCCTTTCCCCTCCTTAAGGATTTTTCTTTTGAGCACCACCTCCCTCAGTTTTCTCTCCCTGTGATTGCCCCTTCTTTACCTACCCTCTCCCCTTACTACTATTTCCTTCCCCTCTAATCCCACTCTTTTTATCCCCCCCCCCTTTACTCCTATTGCCTATAGGACACAGTAGATTTTTTTTTTTACTTATCTAAGTGTGTTATTCCCCCTTTGATCCCAAACCAATGAGAGTAAATTTCATGCAGTGCTCCTCTTCCTCCATCCTTTACCTCTATTTAATGTGTTTCGTGTCTTTTCACATTAGAATCTTAAACTTAACTGATTATGTTGATCGCCCTTTGAACCAGAACCAGTGGGATTAATGTTCAAATGATGTTCCTCTCCCTCTTTTCTTCCCCTTAACTATAGTGTGTTTTTATGCCTCTTCTTCATATGGCATAATTTATCTTTTTCTGTCTCATCCTTTCCTTTTATCCCATTACAGTCCTTTTGACCCCCTTAATACAGTTTTTTTTTATCATCTGATTAGTTCATTTATACCCACACCCTCTACCTATGTATAACCTTTTTAAAGGTGATGATATTGATATAAATTTGTATATTGACACTTATCAACTTCTCATATAGGGATGTAAACATTTAGCTCTTATTTCATCCCAAGTTATGTGAATGTGTATGTGAGTGTGCGTGTATGCATGTGTGTATGTGTGAGTGTGTGTTTTCCTTGTTTACTTTATTGTGTCTTTACTGAGTCTTATAATTGGATATCAAAATTTCCATTGAGTTCTGGATTTTTCATCAGGAAAGACTGAAAGTCCCTTATTTCATTAAATGACCATCTCTTTGCCTGAAAGATTATGCTCAGTTTTGCCAGGTAGTTAATCAGTGGTTGCAGTCCTAGCTCTTTTGCCTACAAAATATCAAATTCCAATCCCTCTGATCTTTTAATGTAGGTCCTGTGATGATCCTGACTATAGTTACACGATATTTGAATTTTTTTATTTTTGGCATCTAGCAGTATTGTCACCTTAATCTTGTAATTCTGTAATTTGGCTACTATATTTCTTGGAGTTTTCAATTTGGGATCTCTTTCAGGAGGAGTCTGGTGAATTCTTTTGATAACTATTTTACTTTCTGATACCAGGACTTCAGGACAATTTTCTTTGACAGTCTCTTGGAAGATGTTGTGCAGGCTGCTTTTTTCATCATGGCTTTCTGCTAGATCAATAATTCTTAAGTTATCTCTCCTGGATCTGTTCTCTGGTCAGTTGTTTTTCCAGTGAGATATTTTACTGTTTTTTTTTTTTTTACAATTTTCCAATCTTCATGTTTTGTTTGATTGACTCTTGGTGCATCATAGGGTCCTGAGCTTCAATTTGACTGATTCTAATTTTTAGTGCATTATTTTTTTCATTTAGCTTTTGAAGGTCCTTTTTTAGAGAGGAATTTTCTCCAGTTAGTTCACTAATTTTACTTTTTAAGGATTTGTTTTCTTCAGTGAGACTTTTTTTTCTAATTTTGTCACTGTAGATTTAAATTTATCTTCTATCTCCCTAATTTGGCCTTTAAAATTTTTCTTGAGCTCCTCCAAGAATGCTCTTCAGGCTTGAGACCAGTTCATATTTCGTTCTGTGGTCTCATGTGTGAGTCATGTTGTCCTCTGTATTTGGTTGTTCTTGCTCACTATATTAAGCTCTAATTGATTTTCTTGCCTTCCCCTTCTCCTTCTCAGCTGCCTTCCTTCCCATTGTGATTTCCTATTTCCTAATTTCTTAAGCTGTGAGCTAAGGGCCTGGTTGTTGACTTTGTGTGCTGTAGCCTCTGGGTGTCTAGATTGAGGCAAAGGCCAGGAGTCTCAGTGTTTCCCCTGAGTTATGCTTAGGGTCACAGAGTACTCTGTGAAGGAGGGGTGGTCTGGCCACTTCAGATTTCTGCCTGTATGCCCCTGGTCTACCACTCAGATTTTTGCTGGTCAGGTGAGGTGGGACTTGTTGGGACCCCTCCCCCTCTTCTCTTCAGACCTATTGCTGCCTCAGTTACACCCCTTCTCAATGACTCACAATGCCGAGGCTATTTCTACTATTTCAGGATTTCACTCTGGGTGGGACATTATCTCCATGTTTTCTAGGTCAGGGAGGGGGAATCAGAGCAGCTAGTGTTTACTTTGCCATCCTGGTCCCTGGGAAATCAGACATGTGATATCTAAACTTCCAGGATGGGCGCTGATAGCCCCAGGAGAAGCTGCTATTTCTGCTGGGGAACCCAAGCCCTCTCTTACCTGGTTCCTCCAATGGTTCCTCCCATCCCGTGGTGAGATGCTGGTGAAATGGCTGTAAATCAACTTTGGGGTGGGTGAGTCTGCTGGCTGGGACTCCTTCTCTCTCTGCTCTAGTCTGCCCTATAGTCTGATCTGCTGCAGCCTCTGCATGCTCTGTGCTCTCCCTGCTCAGATCCACGTGGGCACTTTCCTAGGTTGGATTCTGCCATGCTCTGTCTCCCAGTGTATCATGACACTCCAAAATGCATTCAGATTCACTTTTTAGAGTTTGGTGACGGGATTCACTGAGGAGCTTAGAAAAGTTATTGCTTCCACTCCTCCATCTTGCCTCCACCCCCAAAATGTTTTCTTATACAATTTTTTTTAAATTGACTCATTGATCCTGATAATATACCTCTCATTCTATATCTGTGTTCTACTATCTCTCTATTAAAAGGAGGGAGGCATGTGTCATCCTAAATGCACAAGATCCTATTGGCCATTGAATTGATCTGAGTCTTGTCTTCTAGTATTGTTTTTCTTCTCATTATATATATATATATATATAATTTTCTTGATTGTTTACTAAGCATCAGTTTAACTCAATTTAATTCACGAAGTCTTTAGCAAGTCCTTGCTATGCCCCAACCATTGTGCTTTTTGCCGGGGACAAAAATCGAATGGTATGTCCACAAGTATTTTACTGTCTATTGAGAGCGGGAGAGGGTAACAACGTAAACAGACCTAAGTATATACAAAATTTATAGCATAAACAACTTTTCCTAAGTTATGCTGCATTCCTCAAATTTGTTTCTTAAGGTATAATAATATTCCATTATATTTTTACTACAATTTGTATAGTCATTTACTGATTGGTCTGACACTTTCTTTTTAGTTGTATATTGTCACAGAGAAGTGAGCCTATCAATATTTTAACAAAGTTGTTTCACTGTCCCTCTGATTTTGCTACTTTGTGCAATATGCCTCTTTATTGATATCACTGAGTCAAAGGGCAAAGAAACAATTCAGTTTTCTAGCATGGATCAAGTGCCAGTGACTTCATATTACATGTATTATTTGTCCAAATCATCAGAGGCAGATGTTCATCAGGGTGGAGCTAAACAGAAATATGGAAATAAAAGAACTCAAGATGATAGAAATTACTATCATACCTGGAGACATCCAAAGTAATGGGATGAAGAAGAAAGAACACACTAGTAGGGGCGAAGAGAAGGTGAAGGAAGGTAGAAATTGGCAGAGCTCCACTTTCTTATAGTAGTACATGAGCTAAACTTTCAAAAAAGGGCCATAGGTCTATAGGACATTTTAAAAAAAGAAGTAAGAACTACTGAATTTTACTCTTTGTAAGCAGGCATTCTGGGCAGGGCAAAAGATGGAATATGTATTGTAATTCCCCCCAAAATGCTTCAATATCATTTTTTTGACATCACATATCTATTAAAATTTTAAAGATATATCATTTCATTTCCTTATTTAATTTATGAGGAAACTAAGGCATTAAGTGAACTACTCAAGGTCATAACCTTATTTGGGATCAGAGTACAGTTTCTGAATTAATCAATGTACAGCACATATTGAGTATCTACTCAGTCCCATAAATTGTCCTAGGTACTAGGGATTCAAAGAAACAATTAATGAATACCTGCTTTAAGGACTGCATAGGCTATTTACCAGAAACCAAGTCTCTGACACCAGGTCAATGTTCTTTTCATTACATCTTAATGACCCCTACCTACAATTTTCTCCTACTTTTTGGCTGATAAATAATTCCAAGGTCTGAAGGATTTGACTTTACCTACCTGTAATTGAAAGGTCAGCTTACAAATATCAGCTTTTTTCTTTTAACCTCAAAGCATCTCTTTATAGATATACCTAACCGTTTTAAAAATAGATGTGCTAGGGTTTATGAAGAATTTCTCCTTACAGAAATTCATTTTAGCGTCAATATGTTAATCTGTTTAGGCAAATAATAGTTCAAGTTTACAAAGGATCTAAATGAAAAATGGCCAGATACTGACAGCTTGAGTGCTAGCAAGTCTTAACACACTCTCTGCTAATTGCTGCCATCACAAATTAATGGAAGGCTTTTTAATCTCTTGACAGTGGTTATGCAACTTTCCATGGTTAAGGGAACTCTAGGCAGTACATACCAGATGTCACAATTAATATGCAACTGCATATGCTCCAAAGCTCTACGTTTTGAGTTTTTTTTTCCTTCCCTCACTCCTGTATTATGTCTTTACAATGAGCTCTTCAAAATTAACAGTTTCTCTCAATCATTGCATATTTCATAATTGAGTCTTTTTGGACCTGATTTAACCTGTTCCCTACTGCTATCCATCCAAATGTTTTTAAATGTAGCAATCAGCAAAATTTAAAAAAAACCTGCTTTAATTACTTATAGCAACTTACATTTTGGATTTTTGTGTGGGTTTTCTAAGCAATCAGCTCCTACTAGGTGTGGTTGGGTATCTAAGCAAAGTTTAACACATTTCATAAAATTCATGGTCTTCAGAATTTTGTTCTTTCATGTCTACCTTCAGATAAGTAAAGATCCCCTATGCAAATGTGGTCTATTTCAAGATTTGGTATTGGCTATAATGTGATTGCCAAACTGATGTCTCTCTGTCTCTGTCCCTTTCTCTCTCTATCTGACTTTATCTATCTCTCTCCTATACCTTGCTGCCTCTATGATACAGACACACACACTCAAATGTAGAAGCACACATTGAGTTTAAAATCATGTTTGCATTTATAGACATCGAATAGATTAGCCTTGACCACCCCCAGTAGCAAATTCCATCCCACATTTATTCATATCTATTCCTTCAGTGATCATTAAGTACAAATTTGTGAAAAGCACTGTGATAGGAATGAAAATATTTGAAGTATTTAGAACTGTAATGAGACATAATATATTAGGGAAATGATATGATAATCAAAATGCAAAATTATTTTAAGTGCTTTTTTTTAAAGAGGTTGTAATGGGAATGCAGATTTGGAAGATCTTCCCTGCCCCTAGGCTAAAGTGCACCTGAAGCCTGGGGTGGGAGCCTTGTTTTTCAGTAGATACTTCTTGATTGGCCAGTGAGTCAATGAGGTTGTTACATTCTCTGAGCCAGGAGAAGGCTATATAAGCCCTGATGTGTAGCTTTGTTTTGGGTCTCACTTTGAGAAGTATTCTGTGATTTGATCTGAATTCTGGGAAGGCGTTGTTGAGAGTCCCCCGGCTTTGAAAAAACCCAGATGTTGAAACCCAGATGTTGACTGGGTATGGATGTAATGGTTGGACAGTTTGGAAATCTGTCTACTTGATGTTTCTGTCTTGATAATTATGCTTGTATACTTTGAGGTTCAGGGTGCTGACCTTTTCTCCTGAACAAGGTAAACGATATATGTCTGACTGATTAAAGTAAGCTTGTTAACCCATTTTGAGTTGCTTTCCTTTAACAAAGCATATCCAAGAACCTGTGGTAGCAGCAAACCCTGAGGACGCCGGGGTGCTTGCCGCTACAGAGGTGCATGATAAGTACATTTTCCCCTAACGTGAAATAAAAGTCCCAAATTGAGAGGAAGAGTTGATAGAGTTTTCAATATGGAGTGAGAAGACCTAGCTTGAAATCTTCCCTTAGAAACTTACTCTCTAGGTTGTCCTAAGTCATTTAGCCATTCTTATGGTAGGGGAAGAAAATTTGTTAAGTGTATACCATGTACCAATTACTGTCCTAAGTGCTTTAGACATATTCTCATTTGATCCTCAAAGCAACCTCCAGAAGAAGATGCTATTATCATTCTCACTTTATAGTTGAGGAAGCCAAGGCAGAATGGACTTAAGTAACCTGCCCAGGGTCACTCAAATGGTGTCTGAGACAATTCGGATTAGAGTCTTTCTGCCTCCAGACTTAGTGCTCTATCTATGATGCCACCTAAATGCTTCATGGCCTGGATTCCTCATTTGTAAAATGAGATCTTGGACTTGGTGGTCATAAAGTTACCTTCCAACTGGAAATCTATTATCTGAATTCGTGAGTATTTCATTTCAAAAGTTCTGTTTTAGTAACTCTTAGAAATGATTGTGTGTCTATTGCCTGCTTCTTGTTCTTTTAAATGAACCTTCCACATAGATTCTTTCAATCCACTTAAATATTGGTAAGATTATTTAGAAAAAAAATGCTTTATTTAATTTTATTTTTGTCTACAGCAACTCCTTTATTTCTTTAAAATTTATTTGTTTACTCTTAGTTTACAACATTCAATTCCACAATCCCTTGAGTTCCAAATTTTTCCCCCTCTTTTTCCTCCCCCTCACCATGGCAGCATGCAATCCAATATAGGTGCTACAAATACCTTCATATTAAACATAAATCAAGTTGTAAAGAATAGTTATAACCAGTGGAGTTAACAATGAGAAAGAAGGAACAGAACAAAACAAAACAAAGTATAGTGTAGTGAGATTCTAGAGCAGCTAGGTCAAGTAGAAAATATTGCAAGCAATAAGAAACAATTCAAATATCAAAGAACTAAAAAAGGGATTATACAGGACTTAAGAGCTCTACATTAAAAGATCTGGAGGCTTGAAATATGCTATTCTAAAAGGCAAAGGGACTTGAATTACAACTAAGAATCAACTACCCTGCAAAACTGTGTGTAAGCTTTCAGGGGAAAAGATGAACATTCAATGATACAGGGAACTTTTAAACTTTCCCAATGAAAAGACCAGAACTGAACAGAAAATTTGATCTTCAAATACAAGTCTCAAGAGAAGCATACAAAGGTAAACAGGAAGGAAAAATGAAACATGACAAAACAAAACATTATTCCATATGGTTAAACTTTTTACATTCCTGTAGGGGAATACGATACTTTTAACTCTTGAGAACTATTAGGGCAGTTAGAAGGGGGTATACATAGACAGAGAGTGTAGGTATACATTGACTTTGATGTAATGATAAAAAGAGAATAAAATATAGTATTTGGAGAAGAGAAAAAGGGAAGGCAAAATAGAGTAAATTACATTACATGAATAGTCACAAAATATCTATCATTGTAGAGGGAAAGAAAGGAGGGGGGGCAGTGAGCATTGTTTGAACATTACTCCCATCAGATTCAGCTCAAAGAGGGAATGTCATGCATACTGAGTTGGGCATAGAAATTTATCTTACCATATAGGGAAGTAGAAGGAGAAAGGGGAAGGAACAAGGGGTGAATAGAAGAGGGGGAAGAAGTAGAAGGGGAAAAGGGACAGAAAAAGGAAGGTGTCTGATAAAAGGGAGGGCAGATTGAGAGACGTGGTGATCAGAAGAAAAACACTTAGTGAAGAGGGCCAAGGTGAAAAAACAGAGAAACAGGGTGAGGGGGCAGAAGAGGATGAAGGGAAACATGCCATTAGTAATGATAACTGGGACTGGGACTGGGATGAACATTCCCCTAAAATGGAAGCACATAGGAGAGTAGATTGCAAACCAGAATCTTACAGTATGTTGTCTACAAGAAAATCACATTTGAAGTGGAGGGATACACACAAATTTGAGCTAAAGGGTTGGAGCACAATTTATCATGCTTCAGCTGGCGTTAAAAAAACAAAAACAAAAAAGCAGGTGGAGCCATCCTGATGTCAGACAAAGCAAAGACAAAAATACACCTAATTAAAAGACATAAGGAAGTAAAGTTATCTTGTTAAAAGATGCCATAGACAATGAATCAATATTAATATCAAAAATATTATGCTTCAAGTAGTATAGCATCCAAAATTCTAGAGGAGAAGTTAAGTAATTTAAAGGAATAGACAGCAAACTTATACTAGTAGGAAACCTCAATCGCCTCCTCTCAGAAGTCATTGAATCTAATGAGAAAATAAACAAGAAAAAAGTTGAGGTAAATAGAATTTTAGAAAAGTTAGACATGATAGACCTCTGGAGAAAAGTGAATGGAGATATAAAGGACTATACCTTTTTTCTCAGTGGTACATGGCACCTACACAAAAATTGACCATGTACTAGGGCATGCAAAACACACAATCCAATACAGAAAGGCTAAGATATTAAAAATATCCTTTTCAGATCATGATGCAGGTGATAAAAAGGCCTCGGAAAGACAGACTAAAAATTAATTAGAAACTAAATAATCTAATCCTGAGAATAAGTGAGTGAAACAAAATATCATGGAAACAATCAATAATTTCTTCAAAGAGAATGACAACAATGAGACAACATTCCAAAACCTATAGGATGTAGTCAAAGCAGTTCTTATGAGAAATGTTATATCTCTAAATTCTTACATCAATAAAATAGAGAAAGAAGAGAGCAATGAATCGGGCATGAAACCAAAAAAGCTACAAAAAGAAGAATTTTTAAGTCCTCAATTAAATACCAATTTACTAATTCTGAAAATCAAAGGAGAGATTAATAAAATTGAAAGTAGGAAAAGTATTGAACTAAGAAATAAAACTAATACCTTCTTTTATGAAAAACAAAAACAATAAAATGGATAAACCTTTGGTTAATTTTTTTAAAAAAAAGGAATAACCTATCTTATTGTATTCTTGTCTTCTGGAAAGTGAATTTCAGAAAATATACAGAAAGGATAGATTACATCTATCCTTGTTCCCCACAGAAAAGTTGAATCTGTAACAAAAAGATTTACATAACAACAGTCTGGACACCATGATAATGACAGCAGTAAGAAAGAAAAAGAGGAATTTTTAAAAATAGTATTATTTCTACAAAAAAAAAAATGTCCCCAATCAACTTTTCCCTTCTTTTTTACTTTTCCTCAGGTACTGAGTGCTTCTGCTTCCCTTCCCTCCATCATGGTCAACTTTTCTTTGTCTGTGACCCATTTTCCTTTCATCTGTCTCTCCCTTCTGGCAATTTAGGCTTTCCCTAGAGGTAGGGCCTTCACTACATTTCACTCCACTTAGTATCCTAAGCCTCTTCCTCATAATACTGCAGCACACAAATGTCACCCACTGTATTTTCCATTAATAAATCATTCTCTAGGACTCAATTAACTTTAAAACAATTACTGACTTCTGGTGCCAAGATGACTGAATGATGAAAGAACCCCCTGGTTATCCCAAATTACCTCCAAACAACTGGAAAACTTCCTCAGAATTGAGCTAGGAGCAGGGAAGTAGCTTACTAGCCTGGCCAGCTCTCTGTCTCACTGAGGTTTGGGGGAGTAAGCTCTGATAACAGCAGCAGCAGCAACCATTCTCACAGCAAGGATACTGTAGTAAGACTTCAGGCATAGGGCATTCAATCTATCAGCAAGACTTTACTCTCCTGGAAACCAACGCACCATGAGACAAGTGAGCAGCCTGGGCAGGGAAGCAAGGATCCCCAATGACCCCATGCCCAACACAAGCCATCAGGGAGGCCTTGACACTTTTGTTGATGCACTGTCTGGGAGCTGACCAGCAGTGGTACTCTGACCCTGGGGCTTGCCAAAAGAGAGACCCTCTTTTTCATAGAAACCCAGAAACAGGGCCCCATCCCTCAGGCATATCATCAATGAAATTACTCCCCAAAGGACAGCCATCAGCAAGACTCTTATATTATAACAAGCTATCAGCAAGGCATTACCACAAAAGAAGGCCAGTAGATAAACCCTGAACCCAGGGGAGGCCAACAGGGATGCTCCACCCCCTAGTACAAGCCAGAAGGGAAACCTATCCTTCAGAGAAAATAAGTTGGTAACCTCTGAAGCCCAGTGAAAGACAGTGGTAAGAACCAAAGCACCAGCACAAAGGACTTGGGAAAATAGAGGACCAGAATGTCAGGGTTGCTAAGTGGTACAGTAAACAGAGCACTGGCCCTGGAGTCAGGAGGACCTGAGTTTAAATCTGGCCTCAGACACTTAACACAAAACTAGCTGTGTGATCTTGGGCAAGTCACATAACCCCAACTGCCCTGCCTTCCCCCCTTGAAAAAACAACAAAACAAAACAATAAGCAAACAAAACAACCAAAAACAACAGATCACAAAAATAGCAGGAAAAAGAGCATACAACAACACAAAAGAGCTTGACTATAAAAAGTTATGATGGTGGTCCTCCTTCAATTCATGTAAAAAATGACTCTAAACAAACTTTGGGGCTACAGAGCCCAAAAAATGACAGAGAGAAGCTAGCCTCCTACTGAAGATAGCCTGGCAGGCCTGCAGGAAGGGGCCAGTGCAGTGGTCTGGGAGTCGAGCCCAGCTCTGAGTGAGGCTGAGGTTTTAGCCTCAGAGCAGCCACAACCAGCCACCAGCTGGAGTAACTTCAGATCACCAGCAGCAGTGGTGGTTTCCAAAATTATCAACACATAGATGTTAATGACAAAGTGAGAGGTCAGGGCAGTGTGGACCCTGGGAACCAAAAGTTTGGGACTGTGGTCCAGCCTTTACTCCATGGAGGGAGAAGTGGCTGAGGCACAGTGGCCATGCAGGCACCACCATATGACTGCTTCCCAGATCCTGGCCTGCATATTGTAGGGGGACCAAGCAGCCAGTCTGAGGGGTGATTGCTCTTGCTTAAACCTGCATGGATCTGGATAACTGGCTGGGTAAAGGTCCTGGGGTGCATGATCAGTTTGCCAGAAAGTGTGGAGGCTTCAGAGAGGGCACACAACTAATTGTTCCAGCATCTGAGAAAACCCCAACAATTGGGACAAAGCTCCCCTCTATGGTAACAGAGTTTTACTGTGGTAAAAAGCTCAAAAGTCAAGTAATTGAGTGGCAACATGAGTAAGCAAATGAAACAAAGCAAGCAGAGCAATCTGACTTTACACTCTGATATTGGGTAAAAAAGGATAAAAGCATGGAACAGGAGGAAGCCAGTGAAGTCAGAACTCCTGAACCAAAAGCTTCCAAGAAAAATATTAGCTGATTATAGGGCATAGAGGAGCACAAAAAGGATTTTGAAAACCAAGTAAGAGAAGTGGAGGAAAAATTGGGAAGAGAAATGAGAATGATGCAAGAAAATTATGAAATGAGAGTCAACAAGCTGACTGAAGAAAATAACACTTTAAAAATAACTAACTCAAATGGCAAAAGAGGCTCAAAAAGGCAATGAGAATAAGAATGCCTTAAAAAGCCATATTTCCCAGATAGGAAAAGAATCTGAAAAGCTCACTGAAGAGAATAATTCCTTCAGAATTAGATTGGAGCAAATGGAAGCTAGTGATTTTATGAGAAATCAAGATACTATTAAACAGATCCAAACAAATGGAAAAAAATAGAAGGCAATGTGACATATCTCATTGGAAAAAAACACTGACCTGGAAAATAGATCCAGGAGAGATAATTTAAAAATTATTGCACTATCTGAAAGCCATGATCAAAATAAAAACTTAGAAATCATCCTTCAAGAAATTCTCAGGGAAATTGCCCTGATGTTTTAGAACCAGAGGGCAAAATAGAGGTTGAAAGAATCCACTGATAGCCTCTTGAAAAAAAAGATCCCAAAAAGAAAACTCCTAGGAATATTATAGGCAGGTTCTGGCATTCCCAGATCAAGGAGAAAATATTACAAGCAGCCAGGAAGAAACAACTTCAATATTATGGAAACACAATCAGGATAACCCAGGATCTGGCAGCTTCTACACTGAGGGATCGAAGGGCTTGGAATATGATATTCTGCAGATCAAAGGAGCTGGGATTAAAAGCAAGAGTCACCTACCCAGCAAAACTGGGTATCATGTTTCAGGGGAAAATATGGTCATTCAATGAAACAGAGGACTTTCAAGAATTCTTGATGAAAAAACAAAGTTGAATAGAAAATTTGACATTCAGATACAAGAAGCAAAAGAAGAATGAGAGGGTAAACAGGGAAAAGAAAACACAAAGAACTTATCAAAGTTGAACTATTTACATTCCTACATGGAAAAATGATCATTGTAACTGAAACATTTCTCAGTATGAGAATAGTTGAAGGGCATAGAAATGTATATTTCTATTGTAAATGTATATTTCTATTTATATTCTATAAATATACATACATACATACATATGTCTATATAGGAGGTTATATGGGCATATGAATACATATGTGAATGTGTGTATATATGTGTACATGTTTACATAGTCAGAGGGTACATGACAAATTTAATAGGAAGGGATGATACTTAAAAGGTGAAATGGAGATGTGAGAGAGGAATATAATGAGAGGAGATGGTGAGAGACAGAATGGTGTAAATTATCTCATATAGAAGAGGCAAGGGAAAAATGTTATAATGGAGGGTAAGAACAAGAAGACAAAAGGGAATAAGTCAATACTATTCTCATTGAATTTGGCTTAGGGAGGGAATGACAAACAAACTAAATAGGGTATCTCACCCTAGAGGAAAGTAGGGGGGGAAGGGGATGAAGGGGGGGATGAAGTAGGGAAGGGAAGACTGCTAGGGAGGAAAGTTGGAAGGACTCAGTTTTTAAAAGGGACAGGATCAAAATAGAGCACAGAACAAATGGGGGTCAAGAGAGGATGGAGGGAAATAAATAGTCAGTCTTTCACAATATGTCTACTATGGTAATGTTTTGCATAGCTACACATGTATAACCTATATTTAATTGCATATTTTTCCAGTAAGGGTGGATGAGGAGGGAGGAAGGGAATGATTCTGGAATTCTAAGTTTTAAAATCAAATGTTTAAGCATATATATTATAATAATTGTTATTATTTTACATGTAACTGGGAAATAAGATATACATGCACTGGGGCATAGAGATCCACCACGCCCTATTGGAAAGTCAGAGGGGGTATGGTGAAGATATGGGAAAGGGCAGACTTGGGAAGGGGATATTCAGTGGGATCGCTGCTTTGGGGTGGTAGGTAGGGGAAGGAAACATGGGGAGAAAAATTGTAACTCACAATCTTATAGAAATGAACAATGTAAACAAAAAAAAGAGAAGATTGGAAGAAAAAAATAATGTGAAAAAACATTATGATGGTGATAGGAAGGATCAAGGCATAAACATAGAGGAGTACAATAGTGTCAAAATGGCTTCATGTGAAGCCTCAAAGAGAAAAATTAATTTGGTCTTATGCCCAAAAACAATTTCTGGAAGACCTTAAAAAGAATTTTAAAAAGCGATTTAGAGAATAGAAGAAAAATTGGGAAAACAAATGAGAGTAATGCAAGGGAATCATGAAAAAAGAATCAATTGCACATGGAAAGATATTCAAAAGTTTACCAAGGAAAATATCTCAATAAAAAATTGCTCAAATTGAAAAGGAAGTATAAAAGTTCACTGAAGAAAATAATTCTTTAAAAATTAGGACTGAATAAGTGGAAACTAACGACTCTATGAGACATCAGCATATGATAAAACAAAGTCAAAAAGTTATATATATATAAGAAAATGTGAAATTTCTCATTAGAAAAACTACCGACATAGAAAATAGATACAGAATTATTGGACTATCTGAAAGCCATGATAAAGAAATGCTTGGACAATATCTTTCACAAAATTATCAAAGAAAACTTCCCTGATACATTAGAACCAGAAGGCAAAATAGAAATTGAAAGAGTTCACCAATTACTGCCTGAAAGAGGTCCCAAAATTAAAACTTCCAGGAATGTCCTAGTTAAATTCCAGAGTTCATGGATCTAGGAGAAAGTATTGTAAGCAGTGGAAAAGAAACAATTCAAATATCATGGAGTTGCAGTCAGGATTGCATAGGATTTTGCACTTTCTGTATTAAAGAACCATAGGGCTTGCAATATGATATATAACAAAACAGTTAGGGTTACAACCTATAAACACCTACCCAGAAAAACTGAATATAATCTTCCTGGGGAAAAATGGATATTTAGTGAAACAGAAGATTTTTCAAACATTTCTAATTAAAAAGACCAGATCTGAATAAAAGTTTGACCTCCAAATATAAGACTGAAGGGAAACATAAAAAAAGTTTTAAAAAGGAATAAGAAAAATATTAGTAAGGTTGAGCTATATATGGCAAGAAAATATTTGTAACTTTTAAAATCGTTATTACTATGACAACAATTAGAAGGAGTATACAGAACAGAGGATATGGAAATAAGGTGATGTTGAATGGATGATTACCCCCCCCAAAAAAAAAAGAAAATAAAGGAGTGAGAAAGAAAATTGCACTGGAAGAAGAAGGGGGGAAGAGATTGAAATATTGAATGAGGTAAATTATCCCACAGAAAAGAGCTATTATAATGGAGGGGAAGATGGGGGTGTATGTGATGGGCAAAACTTAAAGCTTACTCTCATCAAAATTTGCTCAAAGAGTGCTTGCTTCGGCAGCACATATACTAAAATTGGAATGAAACAGAGAAGATTAGTATGGCTCCTGCACAAGCATGACATGCAAATTTGTGAAGCATTTCAAATTTTTTCATTCAATGGAATAGAGGATTTTCAAGCAATCTTGATGAAGAAAAAACAGAGCTGAACACAACATCTGACTTTCAAATAAAAGAAGCAAGAGAAGCATCAGAAGGTAAACAGGAGAAAAGAAATAATAAGGAAATTTTATTAAAGTTGAACTATTCACATTCCTATATGGGAAAAAAATGATAATTGTAACTCATAAGACTTTTCTCAGTATGAAGATAGTTGAAGGGAATATATAACAGGGTGTATGTGTGTATAAAAATATATGTAATTGTGTTCATATGTATGTATGTGTATACATAGACAGAGGGCACAGGATGAGTTGAATATAAAAGGATGATATCTAAAACAAAATAAAATTAAGAGGTGAGAGAGGAATATATTGGGAGAAGGAGAAAAGGAGAGACAGATTAGGGTAAATTTTCTCATATAAAAGAGGCAAGAGAAAACTGTTACAATGGAGGGGAAGAGCGGGAAGGTGAAAGGGAATGGGTCTACCTTACTCTCATTGAATTTGGCTTAAGGGGGTGTAATGGGAATGCAAATTTGGTAGATCTTCCCTGCCCCTAGGCTAAAATGCACCTGAAGCCTGGGGTGGGAGGCTTATTTTTCAGTAGATACTTTTTTATTGGCCAAGGGGTCAATAAAGTTGTTACATTCTCTGAGCCAGGAGAAGGCTATATAAGCCCTGATGTGTAGCTTTGTTTTGGGGGCTCACTTTGAGAAGTGATTTGTGATTTGATATGGATTCTGGGAAGCTGTTGTCTGGAGCCCCCCCCCCCCCCGTTTGAAAAACCGAGATGTTGATTGGGTATGGATGTAATGGTTGGAGAGTTTGGAAATCTGTCTACTTGATCTGTTTCTCTGACTTGATAATTCTGTCTGTGTATTCTGAAGTTCGGGATGCTGACCTTTTTCCCCTGAACAAGGTAAAGGATATATGTCTGACTGATTAAAGTAAGCTTGTTAACCCATTTTGAGTTGCTTTCCTTTATCAAAGCAGATCCAAGAACCTGTGGTGGCAGCAAACCCTGAGGATGCTTGGGGTGCTTGCCGCTACAGGGGGGAATAATATACACACTCAGTTGGGTATTTTACCCTACAGAAAAATAGGAGGGAAGGGTATAAGAGGGGAGGATGATAGAAGGGAGGGCAAACACTTTTGAAAAGTGATAGGATCAAAGGAGGAAATAGAATAAGTGGGGGTGGAATAGGATGTAGAGAATTATAGTTAGTCTTTCACAATATAAGTACTATAGAAATGTTTTGCGTAACCACACATGTACAACCTATATTGAATTGCTTATCTTCGCGGTGGGGGTGGGTGAGGAGGGAAGAAGGGAAAAAATCTGGAACTCAGAGTTTTAAAAACAATTATTTAAAAAAAAATTCCTTTTTACATGCAATTGGGAAACAAAATATGTGGGCACTAGGGTATAAAATCCATCCTGACCTACCGTGTTTCCCCGATAATAAGACCTATCCAGAAAATAAGCCCTCCCCTTACTGTTTAAGATTCCTCTAAAATAAGCCCTCCCCCAAAAATAAGCCGGGTTGAGATTGCTACTGTAGTGAAGGTGATCCCCTGCGCTACACGCTACATTACAGTACCCTCTGTATGCACCGTCCCCCCCCTCCCCGGTGAAAAGCACGCCACGCTCCGAGCTGCATCCAATCAGAGCTGCAGCAGTGAGTGCGTCATCCTGTTCTTTGTTGAATTCATTATTGAATAAAGGTACATGTTTTTGTTCACATTTACCTGTTTATTAAAATTGCTGTCAATGTTCATTAAAATAAGCCCTCCCCTGAAAATAAGCCCTCTGGTGTTTTTCTGTCCAAAAAAATAATAAGACAGTGTCTTATTATCAGGGAAACATGGTACTGGAAAGTAAGAGGGTGGGGGATAAAGGAGAATATAAGAGAGAACAGATTGGGGGAAAGGGTATTCAGTAGGCTCAGTATCTTGGGGTCGTGTGTAGGGAAAAGATGGGGAGAAAAATTTGTAACTCAAAATCTTGTGGAAATGCATGTTGAAAACTAAAAATAAATAAATTGGGAAAAATTGAGCTCAAAGAGGGAATAATATACTCAGTTGGATATAGAAATCTATCTTATCTTATAAGGTCTTTAAAAGGGAAAGGGATAATAAAAGGGGAAGGGGGACTTATAAAAGGGAAGGTATATTGGGGAGAGCAATGATTATAAGTAAAATATTTACTGAAAATTCAAAGCAAAAATATGATATTTACACTTTTCCCCCAATCTGCTCACCTATGTACTTAATGTCTCTTGGAAGTAGAAACACTTAAAGTCCTCGTATGGCAATGCACAAGGGTAGGGAAGACATATGTCCAGCACAAGTCATAACTCTGGACAGAAAGACATTTGTATCCCCTTTCTACCACAGTAACTGTTCATTATAAGCTGCTTGTTGCATGGTACTTTCACATTTACCAGATGCTTGCACTGCTGAGCTGAACTGGTCATAGCTAAACTTGACTAAGACCAGCCTGAACTTGGCATCTCAGGATCATGAATGAATCTACTGGTGCTTTCTCTCTGATGTGCTGCTTCTAAGCTGTTCCTCCACTGGATTTGTTCCTCAGCAGGAACTGTGGTAGTTCCTTTTACAACTTCTAGTTTAACTGATGCTTTTAGCTAAAATAACATTATTATCCTTCAGGAAAATGGGGACATCTTTATTATACATTTGAAAAAAATCACTTAAAAAAAACAAAATGCTTCTCTGTCTCTTAAGCAATAAAGGGTGGTAAAAGAAAGGTATTTTTTTCATCTTTATCTCCCAATATCAATCTTTAGTTTGTTCATCTTTTCCTGTTTTCTCAGGACATTAGACCTCTTCAGATCGCACTTTCCTTTTTGACCTTATCTATGACTAGAAAATTCATATGTTCTCCATCATTGTACAATATACTTACATCAAATTCTTATCAAATTTTCATATGACACTAATCTGAGTATGACAGCTAACAACCTAGATGCCAAGATTCAGGATCCAAAAAGAGTTTAAAAGACTAGAGTATTAACCTTCCTCTAATATGATGAAATGTAATTAGAGTAATGAACTCTGCAAGTATATTATGAAGAAAGTAGAGTTTGACAGCACTTTGTCTGTAAGAGATATTGGGTATTTAGAGTATTGAAGACTAACCATAATTTAACACTATGTTATTATAGAAAAAAAGATAATGCAAATATTGGCTGCATTAATAATTGAGTAGTTTCCAGCAATAAGGAGGTGAATTCCCACTGTTCGCTGCCCTCATATAAACTACTGTGTTAAGTTCTTGATAAAAACAATATTTCTGAAGAATATTTTCTGAAGAGAGGCTAAAAATCATCTAGAATAGGGAAAACAAGACAGTGGAAGGCCCTCAGTTCATACCATATATGGAAAGGTTGAAAGAACCAGGAATATTTATCTTGGAAAAGAATACACTTGCTGTGAAAAGAAAATAAATCTTCTGATATTAAAAAAGAAAAGAAAAGAAATTGAGAGGGATTATATCTGTCCCTTACTACTTGATGATCCTCACTTGCTTCAGGTGAGAGATAGAGTAGCAGCCTACTATGTTTTTTTTCTGACTATTCTCCCATGATTCTAACATTCTTAACATGTAAGTGTAAAAATATTCAAAATGAAAAAAAAATCAAATAGTATTTAAATTAATTAGGAAATCAGTATTATGGAGAATTTGTTTTTTATGTGAAGTATTATTTTTGTATAGTTAATGATAATCACCAAATTTTTGCCTTGGGAAAATATGAATTTTTATTTCTGATTTGTCTTTTGCCTAACGTGGTACATACCAGTATGTAGTTTCCTCTGTATGTAAAAGAATTTGTGAATTTGGGGACTGTCAATATAGTACCTGCTCCTTTACAGATGATTCTGGGAATTTTATTTATTTATTGAATCAATACCATTGCTAATGCCTGGTTTCATATCTGGTAGCATTGGCCATGTTCCCAGTTCTTCATATCATTTATTTATGAAATAGAATTAACTAGACTCCAAAGTAAAGATCGTGGTATTCAGTGATGTTCAGATGTCAACTGTCACAGTGCTCAGACATCTATTCACTAAATAATATTGAAAAGCAAATGTCATTTATGTTGTGAAATTAAGCAAATGAAAGATAAATAGTGCCACATTTTGTTTATATACCTAAGCTTTATGATTTATTTATTATTCATACTGGATATCATTCTGGAAGTATACCACTTCAGCTCATAGCTTTTAGAATGAAAAATAACCTTATGAGAATAGGTTAAGAGAAATAAAATGAAGGGAGGTATCAGAGACAATGAGGAGAGTTTTCAAAAAAGTGGTGATGAGAGACTTCACTCTCTTGCTATGAAGTGCTGTTTAAATGAAGCATGAGTCTGTGTATATGGAAATATAATGACATTTGGTGAGGGCAGATCCCTTCTGAAGCTCTTCAACATCTGGGAAAATCTTAGTACAAATTAAATGTGTGTTCTGAGTGACAGCCTGTATTTAAAACAGGCATTTATAACAAATGATTTAATTACCAGGTTAGTGGTGAATACCATACATGGGGATATTGAAATGGGAGAAGCTTGAACTGTGATAACTGTAGTGGGAAAGCATTTAATAGATACCTCGTAATAACAAAAGTAAGGTTCATTGTGAGCTATTTATTTACAGAGCTGGCCCACTTAACTACATGTCACATGAGATTTTATTTCCTTTTCCCTTCTCCAATTCTCAATGCAGGGTTCATTTCCTAGGATAAGCAATCGTGTGAAATGAACAAGAGAACAACAAAGTTGTCAGCAAGGTTAAAATTAATAGGCAGTTTTATGTTTCCTATTTCTCTTTCTGAGAAATGTTACCTTTGGGCTGATGAAGAACCCATCTTTCTCTACTTCAACTTCTTGTAAGAAATAGTATAAGCATATGAATACCTGGTTTTGCTAGAGGAGCAGATGTTTAAATTATATTCAATGAATTCTGTAGGCTCTCTACCAACTCTTGGATCAAATATAAACTCCTTATTTGGTTTTTAAAACCTTTAAAAACAGTTGTCAACTTACCTTTCCAGCCTTGCTACACCTTTCTCCTCTTCCTAAACTGCACAGTCTAGTCATACTGACCTGCTCTTTGTCACAAAAACATTCCATTTTCCATCTTAATGATATTTAGTTTGCTGTCCAGTATTCCTTGAACATATTCTCTCCTCACTTCCACTCACTTCAACTCAGAGATCATTATGTTTATTAAAAATTCAGCTAAGTGCCACCTTATAAATGAAGCTTAACCCTCATTCTCCTAGATGCTACATCTTTCATCTTTTCCAATATTACCTAGTATTTGGTTAATTAAGTAGTTAGACATGTATGTATTATGAATGCATGTAAATATATGAGGATATCTATATGCATGCATTGATGGATGAAGAATATTTTAGAAGAAAGGCAATGTTATAGGGAGAGAGATAGATTTGGGAATATTAAAAATTATTATTAATCATCATAATCATCATTACTATAATTTATATAACATTTTGTAAGATTTTGCAAAACACCTTACAAATTTTATCTCTTTTTATCATCACAGAAACTCTAGGAAAGTTTATTATCCTCCCTTTTTCATATTTAATATTAGTTTTCCCTCAATCTCATGTAACTAAATTTTTAACATTCATTGAAAAGAAATTGAGTTCAACATTCCCTCACTTCTTCCCCTACTCCTCCAGAGAAGGGAAATCAGTTCGGTATAGATTATACAGGTTTAGGCATTCAAGATATTTGTATTCTGTAAAAGAAAATTCAAAATTTTTTGCTACCACAAAGGAGCTGCTATATTTTGATACACATAGTTCTTTTTTTTTTTTGTCTTTTTCGAGTACATACCTAATAGTGCTATTGCTGGGCAATAGAGTATTCAAGGTTTTATAGCCCTGTGGACATTGTTTCTAATTACTCTTTAGAATGGCTGGATCAGTTTACAACTCCACACAGTGCATTAGTGTCCCAATTTTCTCACATCCTCTCCAACATTTACCATTTCCTTTTCTGTCATATAAGCCAGTCGGATAGGCCAATTTCAGAGATGTTTGAATGTGTACTTCTGTAATCAATAGTCATTTAGAGATTTTTAAAAAGAAGACCATAGATAGCCTTGATTTCTTCATCTGAAAACTGCCTGTTCATATCCTTCGACTATTTGTCAATTGGACATGATTCATATTCTTATAAATTTGTCTCAGTTCTCTATGTATTTGAGAAATGAGGTTTTTATTAGAGAAACTTGCTGTGAAATCCCGTTCACCCCCCCCCCCAATTTTTTACATCCATTCTAATCTTGGTTGCATTGGTTTTCTTTGTACAAAACTTTTCAATTTAATATAATCCAAATTATTCATAATTATTGTATTTTGTTATCCATTATTGAGTATAGTAATTCCATAAGTATTAGAATGGAATCTGCTCCAATATTGGCTAGTATTTGATTAAGTAGTTAGGTATGTATGTAATATGTATGCATGTAAATACATGAGGATATCTATATACATGCAATAGTATATACAGAATATATTAAAATAAATACAATGTATCCTGTAATGCTCCCTTTCTCTTATTTGGTCATAAATTCTTTCCATATTCATATATCTGAGAAGTAAAATGTTGCACACTCCCCTAATTTGCCTATGATTTCACCCTTTAATTCTAAATCATATCTGTTTTTACTTTATTTTGGTATATATTGTGAAATATTTTTCTATAACTAATTTCTTCCAAACTATTTTTTAGTTTCTGCTGCAATTTTGTCAAATAGTGAGTTATTGTTCCAAAAGTTTTGATTTGGGGGTTTATCATACTCTTTATTATTATAGTCATTTGCTACTACTGTGTGTTGAGCCCCTAATCTATCCCATTGATCTACCACTCTACTTCTTAGCAGTACCAGATTGTCTTGATGATTATCATTTTGTAATATAGTTTGAGATCTGGAACTTCTAAACCACTTTTCCTTAACATTTTTTTTTTCATTAACTCCCTTGATATTCTTGAATTTTTGTTCTTCCAAATTAATTTTATTATTTTTTCTACCTCTATAATTTTTTTGGTTGTTTGATTAGTACAGCACTGAATAAGCAAAGTATCTAGGAAAAGTTGTCATTTTTATTATATTGGCTTGGCCTACTCATGAGCAAATAATATTTCTCTAATTATTTAGATTTGACTTCATTTGTATCAAAAGTATTTTTTAATTGTGTTTATATAGCCCTGGGTTTGTCTTGGCAGGTAGACTCCCAAGTATTTTATAATATTTGGAGCTATTTTAAATGGAATTTCTCTTTCTGTCTCTTGCTGCTGTATTGTGTTGATAAAATATAGAAATGCTAATGATTTAAATTGGTTTATTTTATATCCTGAAAATTTATTGGTGTTGCTAATTAATTCAACTAGTTTTTAGTTGATTCTCTATAATTCTCTAACTATACCATCATATCTACAAAGAGTGATATTTTTGTTTCCTTATTGACTATTCCCATTCCTTCAGTTTATTTTTCTTGTGTTATTGTTATAGCTAGCATTTTTAGAGAAATATTGAATAATAGTGTTGGTAATGGGCATCCTTGCTTCATCCCTGATCTTTTTGGGAAGGCTTTTAGCTTATCCCCATTATATATAATGATTGCTGAAGGTATTTAGATAGGGCAAATATTAGGACAAAGCATATTCCAGGCATGAGATAAAAGACTTGGCAAAGTTACAATACAGGAACAAAGAATATCAAATTCAAGAAAGTGTAAATAATAGTTTGGCTGACAATTATTTTGTATGGAGGAGATACATGAGATATGAATAACATGAATATATGAATAATAAAAATGAGCTATATTATTGAAGTTTTTAAAGCTCAAGTTAAAGAGTTGACTTGTTTTCTCAAAAAATTAAAGGGAGCCTCTCACATTTTTATTCAAAGTTAATATGTAATAGTACCTGTGTTTTTAGATTATTTTGTTAGCTGGATAGAGAAAAGATTGTAAAAGAGAAAGACTATACTCTAGGAAACCAGTTATAAATTTATAAAAAGCAATATCAAAGAACAATCAATCAAACAACATTCATTCATTAAAAATGAAGCTGCTATGTAGCAGGCACTCTACTCAGTAATGGAGATCAAAATGCAAAAGTCATATAATCTATGTGCTCACAGGTCTCATATTCTATAATGGGGATACTATAGTTTGACAGAGAAGTAAATACCATATATTTATTAAATGAATACACAGGGGTGCTAACAACTTGAGCTGAACCTTAAGGAAAGCAGTCAAAGAGGAGTGGAAATGGTGAATGGTTAACACTAGGGTCTCCCTTGTAAATGGTGAAAAGGAATCTGATCTCAGGGAAATCATGGAGATGGAGTCCACAAGAGTTGGGACTTGATTGCAAAGTTAAAACTTTTGCCATGATTAGCATGGATGATGGCAGAGAGCAACATAAATATTCTCAATGATCTGGAAAATGAAGACTAGTTTGAATAACAGGAGGAATAATGGAAGTAAAACTAATCTACTGTATCTTAAAAAATAAAAAAGGGCTAAAAATGCTAAATTAACCCAAATCAAGTGAGAAAGTAAAATATCCCATTGTCCTATACTTCATTAAGGAAGACATTAGTCAAAGCTTTAAAGGTTTGGGAAGGGCTTTAAAAGTTCCAAGGAAGGAAATTCTTTTGTTCATATCCTTCTGGTAATATGACAGCTTCTTAGAGATCCTCATAACAAAAAAAGTCATTACTTTCAGGAATATTTCCTTTCTTGATTGCCTCTATTAGTTAAGAGATGTTTCTTTATATTCACTTAAAGCCTTTCTGATTAGATTTCAGACTTTGAATGTATGTCCAATATATTAGAATGTGTACCTGTCACCAAAAGACAAACCTATGTAAGTAAAAATATTCCTTCCAATCACCACTTTTATTGCTGAGTGATCATTTTTAATCATAGTGATTAAATTGTAAAGATGTTGGGCTCTGCATTGGTAAAGGGAATATTCATGCTAATAGAGTCACAGGTGCTCATAATAATGAAGACTATTGAAATAGAGATCAATCCAAGGCTTTTTTATTGTCTCTTAGTGATTATTTCAATAAATATATGAAGTAAACATTTTTGGGGGAGGGATACTAGAAGCAGGAAGACAATTTTTAGTGATCATTACAGTAGTCCAAGAAAGATATAATATTGTGCATTGCAATAGTAATGTAATTTAAATATCCCCCTGTATTGGCTTGGTTTTTGGTTTGATTGTATTAAAACCCAGAGCTTGTGAATCCCACTTGTGGGATGGACTTGTTGATGTGAAAAGAGAGGGCTGAACTGGGAGGAGTTTGTGACATAAATTTAGAGAGACACAAGAAAAGAGAGAGGCAGAAGAACATTTTGGAAGCAGTACTTTGGAGGCAGAGAGAGACTGAGAGGATTGCTGAGGGCCAATTTGAATTGCCCAAGACATTTGAGAGCTGCCACCCAGAGCTGCCAAGGACTGAGGAGACACGGCGGTTATGCTGGTACTTTGTCTGTCTGTTTTGATATTGTTTTGCCAGATTTGTCCACTGGTGAAAGACAATCCTGTTTTGCAGATGTCTTGGAACCTTGCTGTTGGTTCAAAGCTACTGAGACTGTTTTACAGATGGAGAGTGAATTCTGTCAACTGGTGAAGGACAGTGCTGTTGTTGCAGAGGACTTGGAACCTTGCTGTTGGTTCAGAGCTCCTGAGACTGTTCTGCAGACACAGAGTGAATTCTGTCCACTGGTGAACGACAGTGCTGTTGTTGCAGAGGTTCTGGAATCTTACTGTTGGTTCAGAAGCCCGAAGAAGGATTTTCTTGTTGTATGTTTACAGAAATCCTGGAAGAGGGTTTTGCTAATGTTTTCAGGGGTCCTAGGACTGTTCTGTAGACAGAGAATGAATTAATGAAGACACTGGCAATGTATCTTGTGGCCTTGCTAAGCTTTGTCTCCCCAGGAACAAAGATTGCTGAGAACTTTCCTCATGTCAAGATGAAGAAAAGACCTCTCTTTGGGTATTAAATGCTGTGCTTAAGCTTGTTGTAACTCTGGGGTAGATTAAATTGTTATCCAAGGGTGGGGAACTTTTGACTTTTTGTACTATGTGATTAAGCAAATGAATGTACTTTACTTATGATTGGAAACTAATCTCCATTTGAGAAGAGAGGCTTTGTGATGGACTAAATGAATGTACAGCCTAGGGGTGGAGTAGTATTTAGAAGAGGGGCTTTGTGACTGATTAAATGAATGTAATGTCCAGAAAAAAACTGGAGATTATTGAATTATACTTGGTAAATGCTGTATTTTGAATTATGTCATGTTTTGATTTTCTCTGCTCTTAATTTTTCACTGAATAAAATAGAGAGCACCTATGCTGGTATTTTGAACCTTGGGAAGTTGCCTTTGTTTGGCATTACATGTATTCAGTTTGGTTTGAGTATGTGACACTACTCTCCTTCCTAGTCCTGCTTAGAAAATACCATTCACAAAAACTATTTAAGTGTGACAGATAATTATCAGGAGGGAAACTGTATCGTGGCTCAAGGGCAACAGTACTAGAATACACATAAAATGAGGGTTATCCCTGGAACATAAAATAAAATAGTAGTAGGCCAATATATAGGGAGCTGACCTGCCAGGTAAAGTGGACATTTAGAGAGTGAACACAGAGGTGGTACTATAAATATTTCTGATATTATGAACCTGGGTGGTTGAAATGGAAATAATGACTCAGAATAATTTTTTTAGTTCTAATAATTGATGGTTCTAATATTTTGAGATTCTTATAGCCTTGCATATTTTTGGGATTATTTATTTTCTTCACTTTTTGATGTTTTGGAGAAAAATGGTACTATCTATGTTCTCATAATAACCACAATTTAAAGAGTAATAAAACAAGAAGCAGCAGTTTTCTTTCCATCAACGGAATAAGATTTTTCAACTGAATTTGAACACTGATGTTTGATAAAGCTATTGCTATTACACTGGGTTATGTAAGGGTATACATTCATTAAGCTATTTCTAAGAGGCTGGAAAGAATGTGCCAACTTTCAACTCTAGATATATTTTCTGAATACAATCCATCTTTGTCTGAAGAGCACATTACCAGAAGGTTGGCACTGTGGTGATTATTTTTTAAAGTAAACATAAAAAAATTTCATAAAGTATAAATTAAGTATTATAGAAGGCAGGGTTGTTGTCTGAACATGAATGTCAATAATAGTTCTTTTAAGTTTTTCAAATGCAAATAGTAAAAAAAAAGTTTGTCTTAAAAAAGTGGGAGATAATAAAACCTGCCTACCAGAACTTTTATTTTGTTAACATATTGACTTCTTTCGGAACCAGAAATATTTTTCATATGACGTTTCTTTAACAAGAATGTGAAGAATGAGTTATTGTAAGATTTGTGGATCAAAGCATCTCTCACAATCCCAGAATGATTTAGATTATCATTATTTGAGAGCTGAAAGCCTGAATTAAGTCACACACAAGATGTTTTTGTTTGTTTGTTTGTTTGTTTTTGGTATTTATTAATTCATTTCTTTACTTTTAGTTTACAAGATTCAATTTCACAATTTCTTGAGTTTCAAATTTTCTTTCCCTCCTTCCCCTCCACCTCCCCCCACGATGGCATACAATCAAGTATAGGATCTTCAAATACTTTCATATTAGACATTAGTCAGGTTATAAAGATGAATTGTATCAGATGGAATGAAAAATGGCAAAGAGGAAACAAAACCAAACAAGAAAAGGAAAAAGATCCGGTAGTTTGCTTTAATCTGGATTCAAACTCAGTTCTTTCTAGTTCTTTAACTGGATGTATACATCTCTCTTCATCATGAGTCTTTTGGGATTAACTGATATCACTGCATTGGTGAGAAGAGTCCAGTCTATCAAAGTTGGTTGTCACACATACTTAGTGTCTCTAATTGTGTACAAATTTCTCCTGGTTCTACTCTTCTCACTCAACATCAGTTCATATAAGCCTCTCCAGGTAAATATGAAGTCCATCTACTCCTCATTTCTTATAGCACAATAGTATTCCATTACATGCTTATACCACAAATTGTTCAGGCATTCCCCAATTGATTGGCACCCCCTTAATTTCTAATTCTTTGCCACCACAAAAAGAGCTGTTATAAATATTCTTGTACATAGGGGTCTTCCTCCCATTTCAATGATCTCTTCGGGATAGAACCATAGAAGTGGTATTGTGGGGTCAACGCGTATGAAATTATTTATAGCCCTTTGGGCATAATTCCAGATTGCTCTCCAGAAAGGTTGGATAAGTTCACAACTCCACCAGCAATGCATTAGTATTCCAATTTGCCCACAACCTCTCCAGCATTTGTCATTTTCCTGTTTTGTCATCTTAGCCAATTTGACTGGTGAGATGTGGTACCTCAGAGTTGTTTTGATTACCATTTCTCTAATCCATAGTGATTTAGAGCATTTCTTCATATGGTTATGTATATCTTTAATTTCTTCCTCTGAAAACTGCCTGTTCATATCCTTTGACCATTTATCAATTAGGGAATGGCTTGTATTCTTTTTTTGTTGCCTTTTGGAAGTCAATTGGAGTTAAATAATTTGCTGAAGGTTACACAGCTAGTTGTTTTATGGGGGTGTTAAATGTCTGAGGCCCAAACCAAACTCAGGTCTTCCTTACTCTGGGGCTGGCACTTTACTCACTGTGCCACCTACTGCCTCAAATGACTTGTATTCTTATAGATTTGACTCAATTCTCTGTATATTTTAGAAATGAGTCCTTTATCAGAGACATAGGTTGTAAAATTTTTTTTCCCAATTTCCCACTTCCCACTTAATCTTGGATCCATTGGCTTTGTTTATACAGAAGCTTTTAAGTTTAATGTAATCAAAGTTATTCATTTTGCATTTTAGAATGCTCTCTAATTCTTGTTTAGTCATAAAATCTCCCCCTCTCCACAGATCTGACAGGTAAACTGTTCCTTGCTTTCCTAGATTGCTTACAGTATCACCCTTTATACCTAGATCATGCACCCATTTAGACTTGATTTTGGTATATGGTGTTAGCTGATGGTCTATGCCCAGTTTCTGCCAAACTATATTCCAGTTTTCTTAGCAGTTTTTGTCAAATAGTGAGTTCTTATTACCAAAACCAGGGTCTTAGGGTTTATCAAACAATAGATTACTATAGTCATTGACTGCTGAATCTTGTGTGCCCAATCTATTCCATTGATCTACTACTCTATTCCTCAGCCAGTACCAAGTAGTTTTGATGACTGCTGCTTTATAATACAGATTAAAATCTGGTATAGTGTAATGTAATGCCAAGGAAAGGCAACTTCCCAAGGTTCAGAATACCAGCATAGGTGCTCTCCATTTTATTCAGTGACCAACCAAGAACAGAGAAGATTAAAACATGACATCATTCAAAATACAGCATTTACTAAGTGTGATTAAATAATCTCCAAGTACTACCCCACCCCAGGACCTTCCAATCATTCAATCAATTACAAAGTCCCTGTTCTAAATACTTCTCCACCCCTAGGCTATACCTTCATTTGGTCCACCACAAAACCCCTCTTCTCAAATGGAGATTAGTTTCCAAACATAGGTAAAGTACCTTCATTTGTCAATCACAGAGCACAATAAGGTCAAAAGTTCCCCACCCCTGGATCACAATTGAATCTACCCCAGAGTTACATCAAGTTTAAACACAGCACTTAATACCCAAATGGAGGTCTTTTCTTCATCTTGACACGAGGCAAGTTCTCAGCAATCTTAGTTCCTGGGGAGACAAGGCTTAGCAAGGCCATAAGATACATTGCCAGTCCCTTCATGAATTCATCCTCTGTCTGTAGAACAGTCCTAGAACCCCTGAACACATTAGCAAAGCCCTCTCCCAGGATTTCTGTAAACATACAACAAGAAAATCCTTCTTCAGGGCTTCTGAACCAACAGAAAGGCTCCCAGACCCCTGCAACAACAGCACTGTCCTTCACCAGTGGACAGTATTCATTCTGTCTGCAGGACAGTCTCCAGACCCCTGCAACAACAGCACTGTCCCTCACCAGTGGACAGTATTCACTCTCTGTCTGCAGGACAGTCTCAGGGCTTCTTAGCGAAGAGCCAGGTTCCAGGACTTCTTCAACAAAAGGACTGTCTTTCACCAGTAGACAAATCTGGCAAAACAACATCAAAACAGACAGACAAAGTACCAGCAAAACAGCCATGTCTCCTCAGTCCTTGGCAGCTCAGGGGGCAGGTCTCAAAAGTCCAGGGCACTTCAAAGCGGCCACCAGCAATTCTCTTAGTCTCTCTCTCTCCACGAGGTGCTGTTTCCAAAAAAAAGTTTCTTCTGCCTCTCTCTTGTCTCTCCAAATCTATCTCACCAGCTCCTCCCAGTTCAGGACTTTCTTTTCACATCAAAAAGTCCATCCCACAGGTGGGATTAACAAGCTCTGGGTTTTAACACAATCAATTTGAAAACCAAGCCAATACAGGGGAATCTTTAATTGCCATTACTATCACATATAGCTAGGACAACCTCCCTAGCATTTCTTTTCATTAATTCCCTTGTTATTCTGGACCGTTTATTCTTCCAAATGAATTTTGTTACTATTTTTCTAGGTCTATAAAGTAGTTTTGTGGTAAATTGATTGGTATAGCACTAAATATATAATTTAATTTGGGTAAAATTGTAATTTTTTAAAATATTAGCTTGACCCAGCCACGAGCAATTGATATTTTTCCAATTAGTTAGATCTGACTTTATTTGTGTGGAAAATGTTTTGTAGTTGTGATCCTATGGGTCCTGGGTTTGTTTTGGCAGGTAGATTCCCAGATATTTTATCATGTCTACAGTAACTTTAAATGGAATTTCTCTTTCTATCTCTTGCTGTTGAATTTCATTAGAAATATACAGGAATACCACAGATTTATGTGGGTTTATTTTATATCCTGAAACTTTGCAAAATTTATTTGTCTTAAGTAGTTTTTTACTTGATTCTCTAGAATTCTCTAAGTATGTCATGATATCATCTGCAAAGAGTGATAGCTTTGTCTCTTCTTTGCCTAATTTGCCTAATGCCTTTCTTTTTCTTTTTCTTCTCTAATTGCTACTGTTAGCATTTCTAGTACCAGACTGAATAAGAGGGGTGATAATGGACACCCTTGTTTCACCCCTCATCTTATTGGAAATGCTTCTAGTTTATCCCCATTACATATAATCCTTGCTGATGGCTTTAAATAGATGCCAGCTATTATTTTAAGGAAGGCTTCATTTATTCCTATACTTTCTAGTGTTTTTAATAGGAATTGATGTTGTGTTGTGTAAAAAGCCTTTTCTGCATCTATTGAGAAAAATCATGTGGTTTCTGCTAGTTTTGTTGTAGATATGGTCAATTATATTGATGATTTTCCTAATATTAAACCATCCTTATATTCCTGAAATAAATCCTACCTGAGCAAAGTGAATTATTCTTGTGATAAGTTACTGTAGTCTTTTAGCTAATATTTTAATTAAAATTTTTGCATCTATATTCATGAGGTAAATTGAAGTATAATTTTCTTTCTCTTTTTTATCTCTTTCTGATTTAGGTATCAGTACCATATTTGTGTCATGAAAAGATTTTGGTAGGACTCCTTCTTCACTAATTTTCCCAAATAATTTGTAGATTATTGGAATTAATTGTTCTTTAAATGTTTGATAGAATTCACTAGTAAATCCATCTGGCCCTAGTGATATTTTCCTAGGGAGTTCACTGATAGCTTGTTTGATTTCTTTTTCTGAGATGGGGTTAAGTAATTTATTTCCTCTTCACTTAATTTGGGCAACTTATATTTTTGTAAATATTCATCCATTTCACTAATATTATCAAATTTATGTGCATATAATTGGGAAAAAATTCCTAATTATTGTTTTGATTTCCTCTTCATTGGAGGTAGATTCACACTTTTCATTTTTGATACTCATAATTTGGTTTCCTTCTTTCTTATTTTATCATATTGGCTAAGGGTCTATCAATTTTATTTTTTTTCCCATAAAACCAGCACTTAGTTTTATTTATTAATTCAATAGTTTTCTTAATTTCAGTTTTATCAATCTCTCCTTTGGTTTTCAGTATTTATACTGTAGTATTTCATTGGGTGTTTTCAATTTCTTCTTTTACTAGCTTTTTCAATTGCATGCTCAATTCATTTGACCTCCCTTTTCTCTAATTTATTGATATATGCATTCAGGTATATAAAACTTCCCTTAAGAACTGCCTTTGCTGCATCCCACAAATTTTGGTATGTTGTCTCATTATTGTCATTCTCTTGAATGAAGTTACTGATTGTTTCTACAAGTTCTTGTTTGTCCCACTCATTCTTTAGGATTGAATTGCTTAATTTCCAATTAGTTTTTAGTCTATCTTCCATGGCACTTTATTGCATATTTTTTTATACCATCATGATCTGAGAAGGATGCATTTAATATTTCTGCCTTTCTGCATTGAATTGTGAGGTTTTTATGCTGTAGTACATGGGCAATTTTTGAGTATGTGCCATGAACCGCTGAGCAGAAAGTATATTCCTTTTTAGCCCCATTCAATTTTCTCTGGAGATCTATCATATCTAGCCTCTCTAAATTTCTGTTCACCTCCTTAACTTCTTTCTTGTTTATTTTGAGTTTAGATTTATAAAGTTCAGAGAAAGGGAGAATAAGGTCACCTACTAGTATACTTTTACTATCTATTTCTTCCTCTAATTCCCTTAACTTCTCCTCTAGGAATTTGGATGCTATAACACTTGGTACATATATGTTAAGTAATGGTATTACTTCTTTCTTGAGGGTACCTTTTAGCAGGATTAGTTGCCTTCTTTATGTGTTTTAATTAGATCTATTTTTGCTTTTGCCTTATCTGAGATAAGGATTGCTGCCCCTGATTTTTTTTTTTTACTTTAGCTGAGGCATAATATATTCTACTCGAGCCTTTTACCTTTACCCTCGGTGTTTCCCCTTCTTTCAAAAGTGTTTCTTGTAGACAGCATATTGTAGGATTATGTTTTTTTTAAAGCAATTGGGGTTAAGTAACTTGCTCAAGGTTACATGGCCAGGTGTTTCTGTGTGGGTACTAAGTGTCTGAGCCCAGATTCAATCTCCAGGTTATCCTGACACTGGAGCCGGTGCTCCTACTCGCTGTGCTACCTGGCCGCCCCAGGGTTATGGTTTTTAATCCATTCTGCTATCAGCCTCTGTTTTGTGGGAGAATTCCTCCCATTCACATTCACAGTAATGATGACTATCTGTCTCTTTCCCTCCATCCTATTCCCTCCCCTACTTAGGTATTTGTTTCTTCCTTCTCCCTTCCCCTCATTGGGTGTTTTCCTTTTGGCCACCTCCTCCCTCAGTGTTCCCTCCCTGTGACTCCCCCCTTCTTTACCTACCCTCTCCCCTTACTACTATTTCCTCCCTTCTAATCCCCCCCTCTTTATCCCTCCCTTACCCTCTTACTGCCTATAGGACACAATAGATTTTTATAGTTATCAGAGTATCTTATTCCCCCTTTGATCCCAAACTAATGAGAGTAAATTTCATACAATGCTCCTCTCCCTCCCTCCTTTCCCTTTATTTAATGAGTTTTCATATCTTTTTATGTTAGAATCTTCAACTTAACTGATTATGTTCATCCCTCTTTGAACCAAAACCAGTGGGAATGATGTTCAAATGATTTTCCTCTCCCTCTTTGCTTCCCTTCTACTGTAGTGTGTTTTTCTGTCTCTTCATATGTCATAATTTACCTTTGTCTGTCTCAACCTTTACTTTTATCCCATTACAGTCCCTTTGTACAGCTTAATAAGCTTTTTCGTCATCAGATTAGTTAATTTATTCCCACTCCCTCTATCTATGTATATCCCTTTTAAGGGTCATGATAATCATATAAATTTCCATATTGACAGTTATCAGTTTCTAATATAGGGATGTAAATATTTTGCTCTTATTGCATCCCAAGTAATGTGCATGTGTGTATTAGTGTGAGTGTGTGCATGTGTGTATGTGTAAGTGTGTGTTTTCTTTGTTTACCTTAAGTCTTTCTTGAGTCTTGTAATTGGAGATCAAATTTTCCATTGAGCTCTGGCTTTTTCATAAGGAAAGTCTGGAAGTTCCTTATTTCATTAAATGACCATCTCTTTGCCTGAAAGACTATGCTCAGTTTTGCCAGGTAGTTAATCCTTGGTTGCAGTCCTAGCTCTTTTGCCTTACTAAATATCAAATTCCAATCCCTCTGATCTTTTAATGTAGAAGCTGGAAGGTCCTGTGTGATCCTGATTGCAGTTCCATGATATTTGAATTGTTTCTTTTTGGCTGCTTGCAGTATTTTCTCCTTAATCTTGTAATTCTTGAATTTGGCTACCATATTTCTTGGAATTTTCCATTTGAGATCTCTTTCAGGAGGAGTCTGGTGAATTCTTTCTGTAACTATTTTACCTTCTGATTATAGGACTTCAGGACAGTTTTCTTTGACAATCTCTTGGAAGATGTTGTCCAGGCTGCTTTTTTTCTACAGGCTTCCTGGTAGACCAATAATTCTTAAGTTATCTCTCCTGGATCTGTTCTTCAGGTCAGTTGTCTGTCCAGTGAGACATTTTACACTTTCTTCCAATTTTTCAATCTTCATGTTTTGTTTGATTGACTCTTGGTGCATCGTAGACCTGAGCTTCAATTTGACTGATTGTAATTTTTAGTGAATTATTCTCTTCAGTTAATTTTTGAAGGTTCTTTTTAGTGAGATATTTTTTGCAATTAGTTCACTAATTGTACTTTTTAAGGATTTGTTTTCTTCCGTGAGATTTTTTCTAGTTTGCTCACTGTAGATTTAAATTTATCTTCTATCTCTCTAATTTTGTTTTTAAAATCTTTCTTTATCTCCTGCAAGAATGATTTTTGTGTTGAAGACCAGTTCATATTTCCTTCTGTGGTCTCATGTGTGAGTATAGAGTCCATGTTGTCCTTTATATTTGGTTGTTCTTGATTGCTATAATAAGCTCTAATCAATTTTCTTGCCTTCCCCTTTTCCTTCTCAGTTTCCTTCCTTCCCATTGTAATTTCCTATTTCCTAATTTCTCAGGCTGAGAGGTAAGTGCCTGGTTGTTGTCTTTGTGTGCTGTAGCCTCTGGGTGTCTAGACTGAGGCCAAGGCCAGGACTCTCAGAGTTTCCCCTGAAAGGAAACTGAAGATCACAGAGTAATCTGCTTTTCCTCCAACTTCCTCTCCCTGTGTCTTGTTATGTAATAGGCAGAATAATGTGCTCTGCTTGCTTCCTTTGCTTAAACATTTCCTGAATTCTGGTTTTGCCTCAATTCCAGAGAAGTCAGACTTTAACTGGAGACACACAACGCTTTAAAGTGGGACAGAATGTCAAACCTTTGTTTGAATGTTAGGAATTTGAATGGAGACTGTGAAATATTATGAAGTTAATAACTCTTTTTTGTCTGAGATAAACAAAATAAATTAGTGGTCTTGAGAGTTGTTATATTGTCCCTAGGCTAAAAGTCAGTTAGTTATTTTAACAAATTATAGCTAATGAAGACTCTAGCCTCCAATGAGAAATAGAAGGGGGTGGGGAATAGAGATAGGCAAGATTTGGAAAAGATTGAAATCTTGTTTTCTTTGCAAAGGGAAGGGGAGATTAATAGGATCAAGGTCTTTCTTCAATGTAATCTAGCAGCATTACATTTAACATATATATAAATATGTATGTATGTATGTATGTATGTATGTATGTATACATGTTTATTATTCACTGAATATTTATTTTTCTCTTTTCCTACTACATTTTAATGTAGGTGTAACAATGAATGATTCCTTCACAGCCAAACCAGGAGGCAGGGACTGTGTAAGTTTCTCTGCCTTCCCTTTGTCTGTGATAGCCAACGTGTACAGGAACCTACCTGCAGCAAACCTTAAACTTCACATTGTCCCTGTTTTTCTTGATCTTGACAGATGTGGTGACTTTTCTCCTGGCTCTGGGCAAGAAGTCTTTTGTTTCCTCGATTTTTCGGGGCATGGTGGTGATGGCGGCACAGGAGAGATACTCACAACTGCTCCAATTCAATATTTAGTAATTACTTCATGTTTGCAATCTACTGAGAAATACATTGTGAATTCAAAGAAAAATATAAAATATACCTTGACCCCAAGGATATTATATTTGACTAAGACACATTACAAGTAAATTGATAATACTTTGGGAAGTTGGGAGATAAGCAGAAACTTTCCATAGGGGAAGATGACTAAGCACTGTTTTAAAGTGTGTTAAGAATTTAAAGAAGCAAATTTGAACATATTTCAATCTTGAGATTTAGACCAAGCAAAAGCCCAGGGACAGGACATGAAGCATATGCTATTTTGTGTGTGCATGTGCACATACATATGTGTGTGCATGTGCATGTAGGTATATATGTAAAATGAAATGCTTTTCTTGGGTAGCAAGGTGTTGCAGTAGATAAGAGTTCTGGACCTGGAATTACAAAGACCTTCGTTCAAATTTGGTTTCAGTTACTACCTCTGTGAAACTGAGGAAATTACTTAATATCTGTTGAGGTTTCCTCAGCTGAAAAACAAACATAATAACAGCACCAACCTCATAGGGTTTTTTGTGATAATCAAATGAGATAATTTTTGTAAAACAATAGGCACAGTACCTGTAAAGTAGTTGCCACTGTAGGTATCAATAATCAATTGATGGATATTTATTAAGTGATTACGGTGTACCAAGAACTTTTGTAAATGCTGGGGATACAACAAGAGCAAAGAACTGTTCCTTTCCTGAAGGAGTTTCCAGTCTTAAGGTGGAGACACCATATACACAAATGTATACACTGCAAGCTATATATAGAATGAATAGGACATTGTTATAGGAATGGAATGGACATTTGAGGAGTGGAAATGTAAGGTTTCCCTGCCCCTTAGCCATTTGATAGGCTTAAGTGCATGTGGAGCCTGTGGGGAGGCTTGTTTTTTAGGACATACTTTGTGATTGGACAGTGGGGTCAGGTGGGTTGTTACATTGTCTGAGACAGGAGAAGGCTATATAAACTCTGATGTGAGACTTTGTTTTGGGGTTCACTTCGAGAAGCATTGTGTGATTTGTCCAGATGATACTCTGGGCAGCCATTGAGAGCTTCCCCTTCCCTCCCCCCCCCCGCCCCCAGCTTTGAAAAACCCAGATGTTGATGCTTCCCTCTCTGGTAACTGTGATTTGGTATGGATGTAATGGTTGGACAGTTGGAGGCCTGTCTGCTTGAAATGTTTCTGTCTGTATACTCTGTAGTTCTGGGTGCTGACCTTTTTCCCCTGAACTAGGTAAATGATATATTTGATTGATTAAAGCAAGATTGTTAACCCGCTTTGAGTTGATTTCCTTTAGAAAAGAAGATCTAAGAACCTGTGTTGGCAGCCACCCTGGGGATGCTGGGGTGCTTGCTGCTACAGACATTAAAAGAGAGAACACATTGGAATTAAGAGTAGTTGGGAAAGTCTTCCTGTAGAATATGGGATTTTAACCTGACTTAAAGAAAGTCAGGTAAGTCAGTAGGCATAGTTGAGGAGGGAGAACATTACAGAAATGGGGAGGATGGCAGCCAGAGAAAATGCCTGGAATTGATAGATGTAGTATCTTGTTTGTGGAATACCCAAGGACTGCAGTGTTACTAGATTAAAGATTATGGTGACAGAGTGGAGTGAGATGGACTTGAAGAAGAAGGCTAAATCATGAAGGTCTTTGAAAGCTGGAGAGATTTATATTTAATTATGTAGTCAATCAACAGTTCTAGATTATGTCAAATTGGGGAGGTGAGATGATTGTATCTGGGCTTCAGAAAAATCACTTTTGTGGCTGACTGGGAAGACATATTGAAGTGGTGAGAAAATTGATGTAGGCAGACCCACTAGCAAATTATTACAATAGTTCTAGGTATGAGATGATGAGGGCCTGTAGTAGAGTGGTGGCAGTGTCACAGGATAGAAAATAGGTATTTAAGAAATGTCTCAAGCGAGTAAGAGCACCGGTTCCAGTGTTGGGACGACCTGGAGATTGAATCCCGGGCTCAGACACAATCAACAGTTCTAGATAAGGTCAAACGGGTAGTTTTTTCTGGATGTAGTTTAACTGTCATAGTTTAAAAAAAAAAAAAAAAAGAAATGTCTCAAAGCTAACATTAATAGGTCTTGGCAAAAGATCAGATATGGGAATGAGAGACAGTGAGAAGCTGAGGATCATTCCTATGGTATAAACCTGAGAGACTGAGAGGATTATGTTGCCTTCTACAGTAATAGGGAAGGAAGGTGGGATAGGTTTTTGGGGAATAATATTGAGTTCTGTTTTGGAAATATTTAGTTTAAGATGTCTACTGACCATGTTTGAGGTGGCAGAAAGGTATTGGAGATGTGAGATTGGGGTTAGCAGAGAGATTGAAAGAGGGTGGGTAGATTTGAGAATCATCAGCATAGAGTTGGTAATTAAATCTATAGGAGGTGATAAGATCACCAAGTGAAGTAGTGTGAAGGAAGAAGAGAAGAGGTTCCTAGACAGAATCCTGGAATCCCTTCCGTTTAAAAGTTTGTTCTGAATGAAAATCCAGGCAAACGAGTCTAAGAAACAGTCATCAGATAGGTAAAAGGAGAACCAGGAGAGAAGAGTGTCCCGAAGCCCTAGAAAGAAGAGAGTTCTTGGGAGGAGAAAGGTGATCAATAGTGTCAAAGACTGCGGAGAGGGTAAAGTGAATGAGGATCGATGAAGGGACGCTTACTTTGGCTACTAAGAGATCACTGGTAGCTTTAGAGAGGACAGCTGCAATGGAAGCCAGATCGTAAGAAGAGAGGGAGAGGAAAGAAGGTAGCTCTGTCTGTCCTTCCTTTTTGAAGAGGACCATGGCATTAGGGAAACGATGACATCACTTGCAGTTGACTTTGATTTGAATAGAGGAAGGGCTGTGCAAGGTCACCAGCCTCACTTTCTTCTCCAGAGTCATCTGGATCTGGTGGCCAGATATTCATCAGGATGACTGGAGATGACCCAGGATGCAATGGGAGACCCTGGCCCTTTTAGGAAAAGGACTTTTCATGTACTCACTTAGAAGGAGGTAATGCCATTTAGTGAATAAGCCTTTTCAAGGTGTTTAGCTACAAAAACTAAGGGATGTCAGACAATAGTGTAGATGAAAGGATCAATTTAGAGTTTGTTTTATGGGAAAAGACAAAAAATGGGAAAAGACATGCCTATGTTTGTAGAGAGTAGGAATGACTCAGTAGATAGGGAGACATTGAAAGTAAGTAACAAAATGAGAATGGGGCCTTCTGTTGGAGGAAATGAAATAGAATGGGATTAATTGCTGGAGAGGTTAACCTTAGTAAGGAGGTTAGTCATCTTAACATTTGGGATAATGGTAGAAGACATCTGAGTGATAGGAAATAAGGAAGATCAGGGAAGTGGGAGCAAATGGTCTTGATATACAAATGCTTATTCCCTTTCCCTCTCTTTTATTGAAAGTTCATCTTTTTCATTCATGAAACTCAATTTTGCATCATATTCTATGCTGGTTGTTCATCTCATTCTCCTTTGCTTTTATTTTCCTTCATTAAGCTTACTCTTCAATGCTCACTATATATATATATATATATACACACACACATACACACACACACACACACACACACACACACACACACATATATATATTTGCTTAGCACTGAAATTTAACCACTCAGTGCCATGGAGTTGAAAGATTAGGTATGCTCCCAGTTGTAGATCTTTGACTTAAATCAATCACTACTTTTATTCTGATAAATTTTCATTTATTTTTTACCTGCACTATATTCCGACCCTTTTAATTTATTCTACTTTCCCCACTGGCATACCTTTAATACTTAAATTATCTCTCAACATCATGTCTTCATAATTTTGACTTTTATAGAATTGGCATAGTATTTTAAAAATATCTTCAGCTCTTATGCTGCCAATTTCTATTCTATTTATGTTATTCAATTATGATTTTATATTACTATTTTAATGCCTATATTTTTGGAGAGATTTTCTGTAACTTACTCTAAATTTTCTACTATATTGTTTTTCATATATCTTTATTTTATTTTTATTAAGCAATTAGGGTTAAGTAACTTGCTCAAGGTTACACAACCAGTTATTTCTGAGTCTGAGTCTGAGCCCGGGATTCGATCCAGGTCATCCTGACACTGGAGCCGGTACTCTTACTCTCTGTGCTACCTGGCTACCCCATATGTCTTTATTTTTAAACTATGAGATTTCTGACTAAATGTCCCCAATTTTTCTTGAGATAAATTTTCTCCTTCAAACAATTCTCAAATTTCTTGACACATTATTTCATCAAAATTTCCATGATTTATTGCTTTTTCTCTTTATTTTGTGTATTGCTTTTCTTTTCTTTGAATTTCAATTTGTTTTCAGTCATTTTTCAGTCATGTCTTACATTTGTGATCTCATTTGGTGTCTTCTTGGCAAAGGCACTGTAGTGTTTAGCCATTTCTTTCCCCAGTGACAAACACAAGTGATTTACCCTGGTTCACACAGGTAGTAAGTGTGTCAGATCATATTTTGAACTCAGGTCTTCCTGACTTTTGCCCTAAGTTATTCATTTTGTGGTGACTATTTTTTGTTGTTGTTTTGCTAACTGTTTGCTATTATTTTTACTCTAATATTTTTATTCAATCCCTTTACATCATGATATGCATCTTTCCTACTCAAACCCATAGTTATGGGCAATATATACTTTTTCACAAAACTGAAATGGAAATGGGATTTAGGCCAATTTTTGCTCTGTTAAAATGCCATCAGGAGAGGAATTCAACTAGCCTTATATGTCCCTTCTTTTCAAGCATCTTTACTCTTCTCCTTTATTTATGTGCTGACCCACCTATCAATCTACACAGAACCATTACTACATTCTATGAATTGTCTAGGCAAAAAAAAATAATAATCTCTTATGAGGTTTTTCAGAGAGAATGGAGACTATTATGAAATAATAGGAACAGTTCACTGTGATCAAAACTTGAAAACTCAACATGTTTTGACTGAGTGTACTGTAAGCAAGTTGGCAAGTGAGTTAGAATTAGGCTGACTAGGAGCTTTAGGTAGTTCTGGCTTCTTCTGTTCTTTCAAAAAGTTTTATGTAATATGGAGGTATTTCCATTTTCTCCTCTTGTGGTTTTCAGTGCTTTAGATTTAGTGTATTTCTTACTATTTTGAGGTTGTAGGTAGGGTAGTTCCTGTGAAAAAACCTCTACTTCTGTCTAATAGTGAGACCTCATTACATATACAGTTCTTCTTTCCACACCATGGGGGTTAGGGGTACAGCACCCCCATCATCTCATATATCTATACAAAATTTTTGACCCTCCCTTCATATCAGAAAAGTTCGGATTATTATTGTATTGAAAGAAAAAAATGCTGATATTATTTAATATTATATATATTTTATAAATTTCTGAGTTTCTAAACTTTTTCTGTGTCATTTGCTGGCCGTTGCTGGACACCTGTGGCTTCCACAAAAATTCTCAAAGTTTCCTATTGAATTTCTTATGTTGACCCATCATATACTAAAACCATAATGGAGAAAGTCAGGATGTGGAAGGGATATATTTATAGAAAGGCACGTAACTGTCTAGGTTGAAGTTGGGAACATAGATAAGAAAAAAAAGTAGCAGAAATAAGCAATTCTTCTTTCATTGATGATATTTCAAGTGATCATGCTCAACATATTAGAACATTCAATTTTCATTAATAAACTCATTTCAATCCCCTTGATTGAGTTTAACATTGCAGCAATCTGCCAAATGCATCAAGTAATGTGTTAAAATAAGGTAATTAATACCAAATGAAGAGCTATACATAGGTTGCAAAGCAATATCAATGTCCATTACATCATTGTGATTAAAGAGAGAAATTAATTTGGTATCATACCAACCTTTACAAATGCTATAGCTGCATGACCAATCATGTATATCTGAAATCTTAGCTCATGCAAAGTGCTCAATTAAATTATCTTGGTCATATAAGGAAAAGGAATGCTTATGAATGCATTACCCTATAAATGCATCGAAATACATTTGGAATTAGCTCTTTACTCACTATCATAGCTAATAACATACCAATGGGCATTTTGCTTTTAAACAGCTAAGTGTCTCTTCTAAAATGGTGAATGAATTGTACGCAGTGGAGCAATTACTCAGGAACTAACCTTTTTTAATAACAAAGTGAAATCTGCAAATAGGCAATAATTCAGTGCTCAACTAAATTTTTAAAAGTTCTTTAACTGTAGACACTTGCAAAATTGTATCTATCAAGCAGGTTAATATCTAATTTAACACAGTTGCTAGAGATAAATGATTTTTCCTGATCAAATTATATCAGGATGAATAATTTTATACTATGTAATTGGTGAACTAGATAATTCAATAAGCCCATTTGTTATGGCCCACTTCTTTTCACAAGTAAAAATGAAAAAGGCAGTTTGGTCAAAACAGCTGCCAAATGGCAATAATGTTTTTTAAAATCAGTAAATTAATTAAACTGTTCTCTGTATGTTAAACTATAGGAAATGGTTCCTGTATGACAACGATATGCAAATAAAGCTGTCTGATTAAAGAAAAAAAAAGAAAGAATTTTTTTTTTTAATGAGGTGAATTAGGAAGAATTCATATGGATAAACTAAAGTTTTATATTATGAAACCAATTGATGCCTTCTCTTTTGGTTCTTTCTAAAATTAATACAAATGCCTTACATTTTTTCCAGGGGTAGTGGCCTATAAAATATTAAATATTTTAGAATAGGCATGAACCTACCAATACCTACTTCTTTCCCCTTAATCTTTTACTTAATAGTCAGCTCTTATTTGAGTATGGGGACTTTCTTTCAAAGTCACCATTTCAGTGATAATAGTGACTGACATGTACATTCTGGGCAATTAGGTGGTGCTGTGGATAAAGTGCCAAGCCTGGAGTCAGCAAGACTCATATTTCTGAGTTCAAATTTGGTCTCCTACTAGTTATGTGATCTTGGGAAAGTCACTTATCTCTATTTGCTTCATTTCTGTGTTTGTAAAAATGAGTTGGAGAAGAAAATGGCAAACCACTCCTGTATCTTTGCAAATAAAATCCCAAATGGTGTCATGAAGCATCAGATATGACAGAAAAATGACTGAATGACAACAGCAAATATATGTTTGTGTGTGTGTCCATAATTGAAAGACACTTGGCATATGTTATCTTATTTGATCATTATTACAATGTTATGAATTAAGTGGTATCAGTATGTTATTACAATTTTCCAGGAGAGGAAACTGAGTCTCAGAGAAGTTATTATTTGCATATGATAATTAAATTAGTAGATGTTAGAGAAGGTCTTTGAATCCACTCCTTCCTGACACCAGGTGCAATACTTTGTCTACAATGCCATGTTGTAAAGTAATATGGCATAGTGGGTAAATATTTAGAATTAGAATCAGTAACATATAGGTTCAAAACTTTCCTCATCCCTTTATTAGCTGGGTTACCATGAACACATAACTTCATCTCTCTGCTCCTCAGTTTCCTCTTTATGTAAAATAGATTGCTACACTTAATGGTCTTTAGGGTCTCTTCTAGCTCTAAATCTGTCATCCTATGCTGCATCTAGTTAAATTTTTGAAAGTACCAAAAATGACATAATTTCACTTAAGAAAGAAGAAATAACCATCTATTTCAAAAACGTTACTGTCATTGCTGCTGCTGTTGTTATTGTCATCATTATTTTATAAAGTTCATATAAAAATTTTGGATTTCATTTGCACATACAGATAATGAAAAGGTGAAAGTGAAAAAAAATAAAGATGTCGATAAATAATAAATGTTTCTTCCAAAGACACATTATAAAATTTGATCTCTCCAAAGACTTTTAAGCATCTCTTATGCTAGGTTTAAAGTTAGATATATGTACAGTAATGAGATAATTTGGATAATTGTCACATCACAGGCAAAAAAAATGATGTATGGTAAGGTACTGATTAAGTGGAACTTTTAATGAATGAACAGCATTTTAACAATTTAGAAAAATGTCAAATATTTTTTGCTGTCAATCTTTGTGATGTGTGAATGTTGAGACTTGAGGTTTCTCTTACCTTACTGACACTGGGATCTGGAGATGAAAATCAGACAGCACATCAACAGTGATGGTAGGTCCTTGACTGAAAATCAGAAGCAGCAAAGCTGTGAAGGAAGGCATTGAGAGCTTATAGATTGTTGCAACAAAGGGATCTAGCTAGAGGCAGAGACAAATGTGGAGAAAAGAGAAAAAAGGAAAGCCAATACACTGTATCAAAATGTCATTACTTCCTCTATCTCCACAGGTTGAGCTTTTATCTTGGCTATCACTTTATACCATAAAGAATATACGATATGTAGCCAATAGTTGAAACATCCACTTTGATGTGTCATTTGTGTTTTTGGGCAGAACTTGTCCTTTTGCTTAATCCCTAAATGGATTTCAGCTACAGAAATAAGGAGTTTTGAAGTTGTAAATATTTTTTCCCTGAACCATTTGTTTCCAAGATAATTAATAAATGCTAGTGGCATTAAAACCCTTTGAAGAAGATTTTTTCTTCTTTTTTACCAGGTGCAAATATGGAGAAACTTGAATGACCTGTATGATCCCTGTTCAAAGCCACATTATAAAAATGTAGAATATTTCTTTGCTTTCTCATGGTGCTTTTTGCAGTGTTTTCCCAGGTTTACTTACTTGGTGAATGTTTTCTGGAGTAAAAATGAATGAAAGATCACAACGTTGTAACATAGAATATGTTATTCAGTTGTTTTTCAGTAATGTCTGATTCTTTGTGACCATGTTTAGGGGTTTCTTGGTGAAGATACTGGAGTGATTTGCCACCTGCTTTTCCAGCTCATTTTACAGATCAAGAAACTGAGTTAAACAGGATTAAGTGATTTGCCCAGGTCAAATAGCTAGTATATGTCTAAGGACAGAATTGAACTCAGGAAAATGAGTCTTCCTGACTCCAGACCCAACACTCCTAGATGCTCCATATTCCTTAGTGTATCTTTTCTTAGTTCTAAAATTGTTTGAAAGAATAAAGAAGAATATTGAGTGATAAGAAGTCTGGTTAGAGATTAGAGGGAGTCTTGAATTAAGTTTTTTGAAGTATCTCTCCTTTTAAAGTTAAAGCTCTTCTAGAGTACATTCCTATTGATAATTGGAAACCAGGAAAAGTATTTTATTTATAGGAGGAAAGAAAGGGTCAGAATAATGAATTTAGGATATTTTGAAGGTAGCAATGTGAAATATGAGATGGGATGGGGTGGGATCAGATAGGCTGGGATGGGAATAGATGCCAGCAATATAAGAGCAACCTGACCCTAGGCCAGAGTAAAAGCTGTCCAGTCTAGCAGAGAAGTGGTCCAACTCACCATCAAATAAGCTCTCATACTTTCTGTATGCATGCTCACTTACTCACTTCTAATGCAACATCTCATTTCTGTAGCCATCAAGAAGACATCTTATCATACAATCCTAACCCCTATGTCATGAGAAATGCTATGCATGTTTCAGGAAATGAAACCAAGTTCAGCAGTGTATGAGCATGCATTAAGGTCAAGTCTATCATAGTCCATTCCACTCATCTTACACTGATTTTTTAGCTACCTTATGACTAAATTCTATTAATTCTAGTGCTTTTCATTTTATAGAACTACTTCAGTTTAAATATTCACATCAAATGTTTCTGAATTAAATATGCTTACATCAATAGCCCATAACTCTGAGACCTACAAAAGTAGTATTATAAATATTTAAGAGCTAATACAGTAGAGTGTGGAATAAGAAAAGGAGTGATTTCATATCTCTGCATTTTGATTGGCAGATTCATTTGGTGTATCGTACTATTTACTGAGCTAGGTTTTAGTGAAGAGTAGAGCCAATCTGTTCTGGATGATTTTTTTTTTATTTCCACATAGAGACATTATGTACAAGTCTTTATTCCAATAATTGGGTGTGTAACTGTGGATGAGCCATCTACTTCCCCTTAACTACAGTGTAGTTATCTGTCAAAAAGGATAATACAACACTTTTATTTCTTATCTCATAGAATCTTTGTGAGGAAAAAAAAAACTTTGTAAAAATGTTTTATATGAGCATGTTAAAGTAGTTTTAAGAACTTCAGTTAAATTGATATTGTGTGTGAATAACCTATAATTATTAATTCGATGTGGATCCATCACAAAATAAGCAAAATAAAGTTTAGAACACAAATAAAATTTATATATATGCTTGAATAATAGCAAGTGTTGATTTTTGTAGTCATTATATGCCTACGACTCTATTAGAAACTACATTATAATAGTGTCACTTGTTTATACCCTGAATTTAAAGTGATTTCATTTCCCAAAATTTTTTTCCATAACAATAGTCATAAAAAAAACAACAAGCATTTATGTAGCACTTTAAGATTTGCAAAGCGCTTTCCAAATATTAAGGCATTTCACAGTCATGATAACCCAGGGAGGTAAGTGTTATAATTATCTCTATTTTATGGATAGGTAATCCAAGGCAAATAGAGGTAAAGCGACATCTTAAGATTGTAAATATCTGAGGCCATTTGAATTCATGTTTTCCTGACTCCATGTCCAGCACTTTATACATTGCACCATCTACAACATCACTGTAATACCAAAGAAAAGGGGACATCCAAAATTAAGCTACATAGAATCCAAGAAAGATAATTTATAATAAGTGTCTAATAATGTTTATTTTATGAATAGGTGGATGGTGGATGAAAGAAATAATAAAAAAAACATTCAGTACTTTAACTTTCTTAATTCATAAATCATTAGGCACTTCAAACTGGATATAATCATGAAAGCAACACATGATGGTAGCCATTACTGACCCAGAAGCAGCAATGATAGACATAAAGCCAAAGTCTTCAAAAATCAATTCTAAGATCTTATAGATCCCCAATCATTTCACTTGCCTCCCTCAAACTGCAGACTGGAAGTTGTTTATTCCCACAGGAAAGTATTGTGCAGATTTATTCTGAAAGAATCCTATATTTTCACTTCATTCACTTATTCATTCATACATTATAGTGTGTGCTTCCCATTGGAGGATACAAGGGTAGACTCCATAATCTATGAACTCCTGTGCCTTTGATAATTTATCTGCTAAGTGCACAAAGAAATCATTAAAACGCTCTTCAAGGAGTCTATGAATAAATAGCAAGTTCAAAAATAATGTTCCTTTCATTGAACTTGTAATCATTCACCATATCTACAATATGACATGAAGAGAAATGCTATCTCTTTTAAAAAATCAAATACTCATTGATTAGTGTGTATTTCATTTCCAAAGGAAAAAATCTTATTAAAGTAGTTAAATATCTAAAATAGGTGCTGGTTGGTGCTTATCCCTCATCAGCTTCTATTGCAGTAAATTCTGATGACACTTCATTAAAATAATTATGAGTACTGAGCTTATTAAAGTGTCATCACCACTTAGGAGGTAGTTTAATGAGTCATATTCTGGAGGAATTTAATGTCATTTTTCTTAAGTTTGATAGGGAATATTATTCTTGCTTTAAAGCTACAAACTATGTATGAGGTATTTATCTTTGGAAAAAATAGAACAAATAAGTATAAATTTAGAAAAGAAAGAAACCTCAGAGGTCATGTATTACAAGTACTTCTCTCTCTCTCTGTATATATATATGTGTGTGTGTGTGTGTGTGTATATATACACACATATATGTAAACACACAAATATATATATATGTCTGTATGTGTGTGTATATATATATATATAGAGAGAGAGACAGAGAGAGAGAGAGAGAGAGAGAGAGAGAGAGAGAGAGAGAGAGACTCAACCAACAAGCCTTTTTAAATGCTTAGTATATGCAAAGTATTGTTCCAAGCACTCAGATATAAAGGAGAAGGGAGATAGTCTTAATTCTGTAGAAGTTTATATTCTGATGAGATACACAATACATATTTTTGTGTATACACACACAGAGACATATATGTACACACATATATGTGCACACATATGTGCATGTGTACATAATATATTAATATGGATATATAAGGATATGAGTCATATAATACACAAACAGCTGGGTGGATCAGGAAAGCCTTCATTTTAAGGTACAAGAGAATAACTTTGGAGAGAACAGTTTCAGGTAAATATTAAAGTTGAAAAGCATTGCAGGGGTGAAGGCAAGTGTGAAAAAAGAAACAAAGACCCTCATTACAAATGTCCTTTTTAAGGAGTTTGCCTCAGAAAGGGAAAAGTGTTTAGGACAATAGCTGGTAGGAAAGGAATGATCTGTTGAGGTTTTGTTTGTTTGTATGTTTGTTTTTAATGATGACAGAGACATCAGCATATTTATGGGAAATAGAGAATGAATAAATAATTAGAAGGATATTGAAAGTAAGAGACAGAATAAAATGGAGAAAAAACAAGAGGACAGGATCAAGGATACATACAGATGTGTTAGTTTTGTCCACTTCTTCATCAGAAACTAATATAAAAGAAAAAATTGGGGGGAAGGGAGCTGATGTAAAAAGTTGTGGGATGAAAGGATGTAATGAGAATGTACATTTTTAAGATCTTCCCTGCCCCTAGGCTAAAGTGCACCTGGAGCCTGGGGTGGGAGGCTTGTTTTTCAGTAGATAATTTTTGATTGGCCAGTGGGTCCAGAAGGTTTTTACATTCTCTGAGTCAGGAGAAGGCTATATAAACCCTGATTTGAAGCTTTGTTTTGGGGTTCACTTTGAGAAGTGTTCTGTGATTTGTTTAGATGAGACTCTGGGAAGCCATTACTGAGAGCCCTCTGGCTTTGAAAAACCCAAATGTTGATTTGGTATGGATGTAATAGTTGGACAGTTTGGAAACCTGTCTACTTGATCTGTTTCTCTATCTTGACAATTCTGTCTGTATACTCTGAAGTTCGGGGTGCTGACCTTTTCCCCCTGAACTAGGTAAACAATATATATTTGACTGTTTAAAGTAAGCTTGTTAACCAATTTTGAGTTTCTTTCTTTTAGCAAAGCAGATCTAAGAACCTGTGTTGGTGGCCACCCTGGGGACGCTAGGGTGCTTGCTGCTACAAAGGAAGAAAAGAGGGAATGGCATTATTTTTTTGTTTTATTTTTGCAAAATACGAGGCAAAGACCATACAGGAACATTGGCAGGGAATTCCTTTTTTCAAATTAAAAAGACAATAGAAGGTGTGGATCAACAATTGTAGTGAGTAGGCTAGAGAATCAATTAGGGAAAATTAAAATTATTATTGTCTTCCTGCAGAGTGGTCCCAATTGTGATCAATCAGATAGCACAAATTCATAGCGAACCAAATTTGCATGGTTACTTGACTTCCATTCACTCTCTTCAGTATTGCGAATAGAGAGGAGGCAGATGTTGGAAGTAACCCAGGGTTGGGGTTTGGTAAGATGTAAGTGGCTACAGGAAAAAGGAACAAAGAATTTGAGAAGAAAGGATTGTGTGGATTTGGACTGTGTCATAAGGGTTCAAGCTGGGAAGGAAGAAGTGTATTCAGTGAGGACAGAATGGGCTAGAAAAAATTCTGAAGAGTGAAGAGATTGCAAGATGGAAGTAGATTTGAAGTTGTGATAGGGAGAAGGTCTGAGGATATCTGAACTAATATCATTCTATCCTTCCCAATTGTAAAACAAACATATATTATAGGCTAGGTATAGAGCAATTAAATATGCTGGATTTTCTGGGACATTCTTGATTGCAAGAAAAAATACAGATTTAAGAATTATATGGTAAAAGATTAGCCATACAAAGATCATATATATTAATATATGGTTCAGAAAATATAGTCGTTCTATATATGTTGGTAAAAATGGCAAGAGTTTTGAATAGATATGTAGTCCTCTAAAATAGGTGGAAAACTACATTTTAAACATGTCTGGCTATTTTCTAAGGAATTTAGACCCCTGATTCCAAATTCTAGATAGGTTCAGAGTATCAGTGATGTTTGTTTATTTTAACAGACATAGAAATAGATTGGCCAGAGCAGAAATCGCCATCTTCTTTCATGTTTGGATATAACTTGTACATTTTTCCTTACTCTCATTCCTCTAGCTACACAAATTTCTAATAAGAAAGTGAAAGGGGAACATTTGATTGTTTTTTTTATCTTAAAGAAAATGACAATATGAACAAATCAAATGAAATTAATGAGAGATTTGTCATCTTTCTTAAAACTTTTTCTGGTTACATTAATGGACTTGTTGAGAAACCCACCTTATCATACCAGAAGATCATTAAAGCATTTACTTTTTTATTTTCTCTAATTCTCAAAAATGTTAGTTGAAAAGCCTAGAATCAAATAAAGGCAATGAATTACTTTTAGGGAGAAGATAACAGACATTTTATCTCCTAGGTACCATGCTACAGAGGCATACATTTTCCTTAGGCATATTATAAATCACAGATCTTCATAAGCTCTAATTGTAGCATATTATACCAATAATACTAATTCCCTATACCTTTGAAAGTTCACAGTATGCAAGATTAAGTTTCATTATTGTGGAAACTTCTGTTAATGAAAAAATGTCCATGATTCATTTAGTGGTCTGCTTATTTGAAAATTTTGCTGCAATGAAATATGAACATTCATTATGAGATTTGACCCATGCTAGAAAATCACTCTAAGGTTATATCACATGATACCAACCCATTTAGTCAAATTAGTAAAAAATTAGTTGAACCAGAGACCAGGATAGAATGATGGAGTTTTATGTACCAGATCCGATTTTGGTGCCACTTCTACACAGTTTAAATTAGCTATGACTAAGAAAGCTTCCTGTTGGCATGAAAGTGCTAATAGGAGTTTGCAATTGCTCTGAGAGGTGACCTTCTGCTCCATTCATCTACAGTCTCGCTCTTGCTTAACTGTAGCTTAGAATGCAACAAATACTCATGGAATGTTTGTTTTTATTGGGTATAACTTTCTAGTATACAATCTTGGAGAACTGTGGAGAGTTTGAGAGTGTCCAGAAGAGAACAATAAACATAAATAAAAGGCAGTGAAAGAGGACAAACATTGGAAGACAAGCAAAAATAATTGGTATTATTGAATAGAAAAGTCTGAGGGGTGACTAAATAATTGTATGTGTTCCTCTCCACATAGGATAATAATGAGCTATTTTCCATTTCTAGTACAGATAGAAATAAAAAGGATCTTAAACTCTCAAAGAAAAAACTTATATATAGAAAAAATACTCATTTAAAGTTTCTGAGATTATGATTATAGATAAATAGATAGAACATTCATTAAATACTTATTAATGTAGTATTGTCTTTAGACCTAGAGGCACAAATAAAAATATGCTAGATAATTACTGCACTTAAGGAGTTTATGTTCTAATGGGGGAAGACAAGACATAATGCGGAATGAGAAGTAGTGGAGAAAGAGAGGATAGACTTAGGGTGGCACAGCAGAAAATGTCCAGAGAGTATTGTGGGGGCCTGGAATTGAGCAAAGTAAACTCTAAGTCAGCCTTTCAACATCCTGGGAGATTTCAGGAGTTGAGTTTGTGTAATAAGAATGTAAATTTTGAAGATCTTCCCTGCCCCTAGGCTAATGTGCACCTGAAGCCTGGGGTGGGAGGCTTGTTTTTCAGTAGATACTTCTTGATTGGCCAGTGGGTCAATAAGGTTGTTACATTCTCTGAGCCAGGAGAAGGCTATATAAGCCCTGATGTGTAGCTTTGTTCTGCGACTCACTTTGAGAAGTGTTCTGTGATTTGATCTGAATTCTGGGAAGCCGTTGTTGAGAGTCCCCCCGCTTTGAAAAACCCAGAATGTGGAAACCCAGATGTTGACTGGGTATGGATATAATGGTTGGACAGTTTGGAAATCTGTCTACTTGATGTTTCTGTCTTGATAATTATGCCTGTATACTTTGAGGTTCAGGGTGCTGACCTTTTCTCCTGAACAAGGTAAACGATATATGTCTGACTGATTAAAGTAAGCTTGTTAACCCATTTTGAGTTGCTTTCCTTTAACAAAGCAGATCCAAGAACCTGTGTGAGCAGGCACCCTGGGGACACTGGGGTGCTTGCTGCAACAGTTTGGTATTTCAGTGATGAGACAATAGAAGTGATAGCCAGATCAGTCATGTGGAGATGTCCAGGAAGTGAACAAATTTTTGTTTTTGTTTTTGTTTTTAAATTAGGAATGAAATGGAGAAAATTTCTTGTTAGTGCTATATTCTGCAAATATCAAGCAATTACTTTTTTATTAAAATGGAATGGATTGAATTAAGCATAGTTAGGTACATCCTATTCTACAGTTAGATGATTTGTAAATATCATATGTACATATGTATATGACATATAAAATGTCAAGAAATTCCAAGGAATACAGGAGGTAAAGATAAAGGGGAAGAAGATTAAAGGAATGGCAGATAGCTGGAGAAAATGCCCAGATAAAGGAGTAGAATTGGAATCAGAAAGACTTACTTTCTAATTTTATTTCCAAAAGTTGTTGTTAGGCAGGTTAGCCTCAGTTTTCTCCTGTGTAAAATGATGATAATACACTTGCCTTCAGATTATTTTGAAAACCAAAAGGGATTATAAGCATAAAGCATTTTATAAACATTAAAGTGCTATTTAAATGCTAGCTGTTATTATCATTATCATTATTAATTTCTTATAAGCTACCACATAGCTGACCAAAATTTGCAGTTTGCTTTGTACCACAATCATTACTTACATTACCTTTTGGAATATCATGTCATAGTATTGATGCATATTGAACTTCAAATCCACTAAAATCCTCACACCAGATTTTTTTTTGGCATATTTACCACTTCTTTTCCCCTTACTTATCCTTGAAAAGTAGCCTTTTTTTTAGTAAATTCTCTGAGGGGCAAGCATTTATCTCATTTCCCATTTGGCCTGATAAGTTGAGTTCCCAGAACACAGTTCATGATTTCCACCAGTGTACCTCTCCCTAAGTTTATCAGTTCAAAATCTATTAAGCCAGTCAGCTTTAATTAGTTTTTTTAAATGGATATTAATAATTTTTTAAAAGTTGAGGCCCTCAAGTGACTCCTCAAGAAGTTTTCCTAGGTTATCCTTTCATTGTTCAATACTCAAATAAATTTAGTTCTGAATTAGATTGATATTTTAGAGAAAACCCTTAGGGTAAAACCAAGATTCTTTAGTCAGTATGAACATTCTTCCTGTGTAACATCACTCCAGGTCATCCAAAGCTTCATCAAAGATATCTTAATTGATCAAGGCATTTTCATAATTAGTTGGAATGTTTTCTTTAATGTTTTGCCCTAATTAAGACATGTTAACTTCTGGTTAAGGTCTTCAGGGTTAGGTGACACTGGAGAGACAGTGGAGAAACAGAGCTTGTGGCTGCCTGTACTGTCCCTTCCCCATATCCTCTATTTTGTGATTACAATGAGAATTTTCACTGTCAGCTGGAGTAGACTAGACTTTTAGGAATCCAGGTATTTTTATTGCTAGAGTGAGAAAAGAAGGAAGATTATTTTGACCTTGAGAAGTGACTCTGCTGCATTTTATGCTACTTGGGTATTTTTTTTTCCTAATTTAAATAGGAAACGGTGTCCTAATTGGTTTTCCTTCCTCAAGCCTGTCTCCCCTCCATTCTTTCCTCCACACAGCTGTCAAAATCATATTCCCAAAAGCAGAGATGTCACTCTGCTCCATGTCACTCCCCTTCTCCAAAAGCTCTAAAAGTTCTTGATTCAAGAGAGAATATAAATGCCTCTTTTTGGCATTTAAATCTCTTCACAATTTGGCGTCAGCCTGCTTTTTCAGTTTTATTACACATTATTGTCTTTTGCACAGTCATACTGACCTATTTGCTGTTCCCCACACATGCCATCATATCTCCCATTCCTGAACCTTTCCACAAACTTATCCCTTTGCCTGGTTTGAACTTTCCCCTCACCTCCAATTCTAAAAAAAAAAAAAATTATAAACCTTTGAAACTGAATTTAGGAACCACTTTGTAAATGAAGTCATTACATCTTTCCCTGTTAACCATCTGACACCTTGTACTTATATAATGGCTAGCACAGAAATAGTTCACACCTTGTTTCAGCTATTGAATTGACACCTTCTTCAGTTCAAGATTCTTTTGATCCTTTTATTAAGTCTGTTAAGAAACAAAACATGCAAACCCCACAATTTTGTGTAACCTAGAATTCATGAACTCCTGCAACAGGAAGGGGAGGAATTAATAACCATATATAAAGAGAATTTCCAGGCTAGAGAAAGCAGAATTGAGAAGAGTATTCTTGTGGTGGCAGAGTCAAGAAGCAAAAAACTTGTGGTATCCTGGCACTCTGCCTGTGTTGGTGTTTGTTTATGATGCTTCGTACAGAAGCCTGGGACCTTACTGGAAGCCCTGAAAGAGGATTTTCTGGTTGTATGTTTACAGAAGTCCTGGAGGAGGGTTTTGGAGGTCCTGTGTATTTATTGATTATGTATGCCGTCTTGGACCTTATTTGTAGGTCTGTGTTGATTTCTATGTTGACGATTTGTGTTGTGTTCTCAGACCTTGTCTGTGGGTCCAAGTTGATTTCACAGGCAGATAGTGAATTGATGATGGTGCTGGCAATGTATATGAATATTATTCTGGTTCTGTCAAGCTTTGTCTTCTCAGTAAGAGTGAAGTACTTGAGGTGGACTGGACTCTGTGCAATTCAGTATGGAATGGGAACTGGATGAAGAACTGGACAAGGAAGTGGACAAGGAACTAGCAGCTTCCTGCCTTTGAACCCAAGTGACAATTGGAGCTGGGACCATGGAAGAGGACCCATGGAAGCTGAGAGTCAGCCTCAAATAAAGCTGAATGAAGACTTTACTTGGACACTGTGTTCTGATTGAGATTATGATTTACTGTGACCTAGGGGTGGAGAACTTTGACTTCTGTACTTTGTGATTGAATTAAGGATTTCGTAATTGACTAAATGAATGTACTTTGTTGAAAACTATATGGCCACTTTGTTGAAAATGTGGTCATTTTAGTGATAATTTGTTGAGTTGTGACATGGTGAATGCTGTATTTCAATTTAAATTTTCTGTGATAAGTTGTAACATTGTGAATGCTGTACCTTGATTTTCTGTGAATGCTTTGCTCTTGTTACTGAATAAATAGAGAGCTTGCTATACTATGTAATCAGAATCTTGAAAGCTGTTCATAGCAGCAGTCTTCTGGAAAGCTGCTTGTGCATGGCTTTACAACTTAATATCTATATATATTTGCTTTATATTAAATGCTATTATTTCCTGATAGAATGTATTATAAGCTTCAGGATGGTAGGACATACTTCATTTTTGTCTATGTACAAAGTATAGGTTTAACACATAGTAGGCACATTTTAAATGTTTTTATAGTGAATAATTTAACTTCACTATTTTGTTTTTATTACATTTAGTCTCAGTGTTTATCAGTATCTGATTGTAAAAAGGAATAGTTTGCCATGGGTTGAGGAGAAGTGAAATAGAGTAAATTAAGATGAATCTGAGTGAACTTTTACAATAATGAATCCATCAAAAAGCATTTATTAAATGCCTAATATGTACTAATTAAATAGGCACAAGTAATAAAAATGATTTTTTAAAAATTCTCCATCCTCAAGGAGCTTAAATTCTATCAAGGAAATAAATACGTACAATCATAGCATCATCCTCAATTCCTTACTTTCAATCACCCCACATATTTTGTCAGTTGTTAAATCTACTGCTCTAACATTTTTCACATATGTCCAATTCTGTTAAAAATTCTAATTATTTGCCAGCCCCAGCATCAGGATACCTGGGATCGGTTCCGTCCTCAGATACTTGGCACCCACAAAAAAATAACTGGCTGTGTGACTTTAAGCAAGTTACTTAACCCCGATTGCCTTAAAAAATTTCTAATTATTTATAAAGGCAATTTTATTCTTAGTTTTAAAAAAGTTCCAAATTCTCTGCCATTCTCCCTTTCCTTTCCGCTCATTAAAAATGCAAACAATTTTATATAGGTTATATATATGCAGTCATGCAAAACATATTTCTTTTTTGTCTTTATTAATTTGTTTACTTTTAGTTTACAAGATTCAGTTCCACAAACACTTGAGTTTCAAATTTTCTCCCCTACCCACTCCTCTCCCCCCCTTCCCCCCATGGCATCATGCAATCAAGTCTAGGATCTGCAAATACTTTCACATTAGAAATTAGCCAGGTTAAAAAGAAGGATTTTATCAGATGGAATGAACAATGGTAAAGAGGAAACAAAACCAAACAAGAAAAAGAAAGAGAGCAGGTAGTTTGCTTCAATCAGCATTCAAAATCTGTTCTTTCTAGGTCTTTCTCTGAATGTAGACATCTCTTTCCATCATGAGTCTTTTAAAGTTGTCTTATAACCCTACTGAGGGTTTGAGAAGAGTCTAGTCTATCAAAGTTGGTCATCACACATATGTTGTGTATGTAATTGTGTACACATTTCTCCTGGTTCTACTCTTCTCATTCAGAATCTGTTCCTATAAACCTCTCCAGGTAAATATGATGTCTATCTGCTCCTCATTTCTTATAGCACAACAGTATCCCATTACATTCTTATGCCACAACTTGATTAGCCATTCCCCATTTGATGGGCTTCCCATTTATTTCCAACTCTTTGCCAGCAGAAAAAGAGCTGCTATAAATATTTTTGTACATATGTGTCTTCCTCCCACTTCTATGATCTCTTTGGGATACAACCTTACAAGTGGTACTGCTGGGTCAAAAGGTATGAAATTATTTAAAGCCCTTTGGGCATAATTCCAGATTGCTCTCCACAATGGTTGAATCAGTTCACACCTCCACCAGCAATGCATTAGTCAAAACATATTTCTGTAATAGTCATGTTGTGAAAGGAAACACATTTCACTCCTCCAAATAAAAATACCAAGAAAAAATAAATTTTAAAAAATATGCTCTCAATCTGCACTCAGACTCCACCAGTTCTTTCTCTGGAGATTAATAGTATTTTTCACCATGAGTCCTTCAGAATTGTATTGCTGAGAGTAGCTAAACAATTCGTAATTGATCGTCCTTCAATGTTGCGGCTACTATGTGCGCTATTCTCCTGGTTCTGCTTACTTTACTTTGCATTACTTCATGTAAGTCTTTCCAGGCTTTTATGAAAGCATAGCTATTGTTATTTCTTATAGAACAGTGGTATTCCATCATCCTCATCATGTACCACAGCTTATTCAGCCATTCTCCAATTGACGGGCATCCCTTCAATTTCCAATACTTTACCACCACCAAAAGAATTATCGTAAATACTTTTGCACATAGAGGTGCTTTTCCTTTTTAATTTGCTTTTATCTTTTTTAGATAAAGGCCTCTCATTGCTATTGCTGTATAAGAAGCACACGCAGTTGTATAGCCTTTGGGGCATAGTTCCAAATGACTCTCCAGAATAGTTAGATAAGTTCACAATTCCACCAACATTGTATTATTGTCCCAATTTTCCCATATTGCCACCCACATTTGTCTTTCCTTTTCTGTCATATTAGTCAATCTGATGGGTTTGAGATGGCACCTCAGAGTTTTGTAAATTTGCATTTCTGTATTCAAGAGTGATTTAAAGCATTTTTTTTCATGTGCCTATGATAACTTTGATTTTTTTTTCTGAAAACTATTTGTTCATATACTTTGACCATTTATCAGTTGGGGAATGACTGATATTCTTGTTTGACTCAGCTCTGTATAAATTTGATAAATGAGAACTTTATTTTAAAAATTTGCTGCCAACCCTTCCCCCACTTTTTTTTTTTTTGTTTTCTTTATAATCTTGGCTGGGTTGATTTTATTTCTGTGAAGTCTTTTTAATTTAATGTAATCAAAATTATCCATTTTACATCCTGTAGTGTTATCTATGTGTTGTTTTGTCACCAATTCTTTCCTTATCAATAGATTGGAAAGGTAGTCCCATTGTCTTCTTCCACTTAGTTACTACCAGGTTCCTATAATCATTTTCCTGACCTATTTCAATTACTCCCTAACTTCAAATCTCTCTCCTAATTACCCCCCAACTTCAAATCTCTCTCCTCTTCAATCTATCTTCTATTCAGTCAGCAAGTTCTATCAATGGCAGACCCTAAGGTGGCTAGGTAATGCTACAGTGTAGAAGCTGGAATCAAGAAGACCTGAGTTCATATCCAGTCTCAGAAATTTATTACCAGTATGATGTTGGAAAAGTCACTTAACCTTCATTTGCCTCGGTTTTCTCAACTATAAATTATCTTGCAAGGTTATTGTGATGATCAAATAAGATAATATTTATAGTGCTTGGCAATAGGGGATTGCTTAATGCTTACTCCCTTCTTCTTTTGCCTTTCTTTACTCAATAAAACCTCGTGATTCCTATTGACTTTAGTATCAAATATAAAATTTTCTGTTTACTTTTAATTTTTTTTAAAGCAATCGGGGTTAAGTAACTTGCTCAAGGTTACATGGCCAGTTATTTCTGGGTGTGGTGCTAAGTATCAGAGGCCAAATTCGATCCCAGGTCATCCCGACACTGGAGCCGGTGCTCTTACACACTGAGCCACCTGGCCTCCCCTAAGCAATTGGGGTTAAGTAACTTGCTCGAGGTTACACGACCAGGTGTTTCTGGGTGGGTGCTAAGTGTCTGAGCCCAGATTTGCTCCCCAGGTCATTCCGGCACTGGAGGCGGTGCTCTTACTCATTGTGCTACCTGGCCGCCCCCTCTGTTTAATTTTTAAAGCCATCAACAATGAGGTCCTACCCTACTTGTAAAACCTTTTGAAAATTGCTCTCCTTTTTAGTCTTCCTCATGTCACTCTATTAAGGACAGTCTTCACATTGGTTTTCTCCTGTGACTGGAATGAACTTCCACTTCAGTTTCATTTCTTAGAATCCCTCATTCACTTCACAACCCTTCTTAATCAACACTTACTACATCATACCTCTCCTCCCCAAATGCTCTCCCCACACCCCGGGGGGGGGGGAAATTACCTTGTATTTATTTCAAATAAATTTTGTAAATATTTCGGTCTCCCAATATAATGTCATCACTTTGAGGAAAGGAACAACTTTGCTGTTACCTTTTTATTCCCAATCCCTGTCACAGTGAATAGATCACTTTTAGTTTCACTAATGCAGTTTTTAACTCATTTTGACTCCTCTCCCTGCAATCATGAAATTCAGGGTTTATAATTTGTCATTCAGACTATACAGATTTCAGAAAAGGGCCATCCACTCTCAACTCACCTGTGTGTGGACCCACCGATTTGTCCTCACAAACTCCCTATATTTATGTCATTCTACTTTATTTCTATTTATATATTATGCTATGGCGTATGTGAGCTTGCCACTTCTGCTTATCCCCCTCTGGGAGAAGCTCTAGTTGACAGTTTAGAGCTGTCTATTTTCCTGTGTCTGATGATGAATGTAAGTGAACTTCAGGTAAGATCAACCTTCTGCTTCTTGATGAATGGTTTATCTTTGGTGTTCTAATAGCCAAAGGAAATTATGTTGGTGGCTATGTTGGTACTGAGTGTCATCAGAACAAGACAGTTATTGAGAAGATACTCAGTAATAGTTCCTGAGATGATAAAGAAAAAATCAGTATAACAATTCACAAACTGAAAATCTAGCAGATACTAAAGTAATAGTAATAATTATAAGCATTATCATTCATCATTCTGAAGGAATATATTCATTGTCCACTTGAGCCTGAATTCCAAACGTAAAACATTTTTAGGCATTTATGGAAGGCTTATTAATTGATTGGTCCCTTTTTATTTACTTGCTTTGCTGTGAGAGACATCTTGTTGTAGTTGGGAGAGTGTTGGATTTGTAGTCAGGGATATCTGTACTTAACAATTTCCTTTGTCATTAATTAGCTATGGGATCCTGGACAAGTCACATAATTCCTCTGAGCTGCCATTTTCTCCTCGGTAAAATGGGGAGAATAATAGCATGTACTTCATAGGTTTGTAGAGAATATTCGATAAGTTAATGTATGAAAAATAATTTGGAATTCTTTCTTTTCTGGCATAATTTTTGTTAATTTCTTTTAGTTTTAAATTAAATTTTATGTTTATTTTTAGTCTACATCATTCATTTCAACAAGATTTTGAGTTACAAAATTTCCCCCATCTTTGTCCTACCCACGACCCCCCAAACAGCAATCTCATTCTACCCTCAACTACGTCCTACGCCATTCCTCCTCTGAATTTCCAGTAGGGCAAGATGGATCTCTATCCCACAGGGCCTGAATATCTTATTTCCTAGTTACATGTATAATATATATGTAAACATTTGATTTTAAAACTTTGAATTCAAGATTCTTTCCCTTCCTCCCTCATCAACCCCCTTACTGGGAATATAAGCAATTCAATATAGGTTGTAGTGTGTAGCTACGCAAAGCATTTCCATAGTAGATATGTTGTGAAAGACTGACTATATTTCCCTCCATCCTATCCCACCTACCACTTGTTCTATTCTCTGCTTTGACCCTGTCGCTTTTCAAAAGTGTGTGCTTCTAACTACCCGCCCTTCAAACTGCCCTCCCCTCTATCATCCCTACTCTTCTGTAGGATGAGATATCCTATTTAGTGTGTATGTGATTCCCTCCCCAAGTTGAATTCAATAAGAGCAAGGTTGACCCATTCCTGTTTGTATTCCTGTTCTTTCCCTTCATTGTAACAGTTTTCCCTTGCCTCTTCTGTATGAGATAATTTACTCCCTTCTGTCTCTTCCCATCCCCTCTCCTTATATTCCTCTCTCACCTCTCAATTTTACCTTTTTAGGCTCATCCCTTCCTATTCAACTGGTCCTGTGCCCTCTGTCTAGGTACATATGTACACATATATACACACACTCACATATGTATTCATACAGCCATATACCCTCCTATATAGACTTATTTATGTATGTACACACATATATGTATATTTATATTCCCTTAAACTATCCTCATACTGAAAAATGTTTCGTAAGTTACAATTATCATTTTTCCATGTAGGAATGTAAATAGTTCAACTTTCATAAGTTCCTTATGATTTCTTTTCCCTGTTTACCTTCTAGTGCATCTTTTGCTTCTTGTATCTGTATGTCAAATTTTCTATTCAACTCTGTTTTTTTTTTTCATCAAGAAAACTTGAGTTTGAATGACCATATTTTCCCCTGAAACATGATACTCAGTTTTTCTGGGTAGGTGATACTTGGTTTTAATCCCAGCTCCTTTGACCTCCAGGATATCATATTCCATTCCCTTTAGTACCTCAGTGTAGAAGCTGCCAGATGCTGTGTTATCTTGATTATGTTTCCTCAGTATTTGAATTGTTTCTTTTTGGCTGCTTGTAATATCTTTTCCTTGATTTGGGAACTCTGGAACATGGCTATAATATTCCTAGGAATTTTCTTTTGGGGATGTTTTTAAAGAGGTGATCAGTTAATTCTTTCAAAATGTATTTTGCCCTCTGGTTCTAAAACATCATGATAATTTTCTTTGAGAATTTCTTGAAGCATGATTTCTAGGTTCTTTTTTCAATCATGGATTTTAGACAGTCTAATAATTTTAAAATTATACCTCCTGAATCTATTTTCCAGGTCAGTGGTTTTTCCAATGAAATATTTCACATTGCCTTCTATTTTTTCATTTGTTTGGATCTGTTTAATAGTATCTTGATTTATCATAAAGTCACTAGCTTCCATTTGCGCCAATCCAATTCTGAAGGAGTGATTCTCTTCTGTGAGCTTTGGAGATTCTTTTTCCATCTGGCAAATTAGGCTTTTTAAAGCATTCTTCTCCTTTATGGCTTTTTGAGCCTCTCTTGCCATTTGAGTTAGTCTATTTTGTAAGGTATTATTTTCTTCAGTCAGGTTGTTGACTCTCTTTTCATAATTTTCTCGCACCGTTCTCATTTCTCTTCCTAATTTTTCCCCCACTTCTCTTATTTAGTTTTCCAAATCTTTCTCAAGCTCCTCTATGGCCTGTAATCAGTACATATTTTTATTTGAAATTTTGGTGCAGGAGTTCTGACTTTGTTGTCTTCCTTGCATTCCATGCTTTGATCCTTTTTGTCCCCAAAATAGGGGTGTAAAGTTGGATTGCTGTGCTTGGTTTGCTTCCTTTTCTTGCTTATGTTGCCACTCAATTACTTGAGTTTTCAGCCATTTGCCACAGTAGAACTCTGCTTCCAGAGAGGAGAGTTTTTCCCAAATAGCTGGGGTTTTCACAGCTGCTGGAGCTATTAGTTGTCTGCCCTCTCTGAAGCCTCCACATACTCTGTTAACCTGGTCACACACCCCAGGACCTCCACCCTAGACAGTAATCCATATCCAAACACATTAAACCAAGAGCAATTACCACTCAGACTGGTTGCTTGATCCCCCTACAATCTGTAGGGCAGGAGCTCTGAAGTAGCCACACAGAGGTGGCTTCACAGGCTCCCCACCTCAGTCACTTCTCCTTCTGGGGGCAGAGCCTGGACCACACTCTAGACCCCCCTGTTCCCATAGTCCACACTTACTTTTTACTTTGCCTTTGGAATTTATGGGTTGACAATTCTGGAAATCACCAAAGCAGTTGGTAATCTACTCTCCAGAAGTCCCTCCAGCTGTGGCTGGTCAGGCATCCCTGAGGCTAAAACCACTGGCTCACCAGGCTGGGCTCTGCTCCCAGGAGGCTGTGATGGACCCTTCCTATCCACCTGCCAGGGTTGCCTTAGTGGGTGATTTGTTTCTCTCTCACACTTTGTAGGTTCTGTAGCTCTAAAGTTTGTTCAGAGTCATATTTTATAGGTATTTGAGGTGGTTATGGGGAGACCTCAGGGAGTTTTCTTGCTTCTATTCCACCATCTTGGCTCCATCCCCATAATCTGGAATACTTAAGGCACTACTAAGTATATTAGAACTATTAATATCATTAATGGCACATTGTTACTGCATTGTTCCAATTTTTTTTTTACTCTTCCTGACCCCATTTTGGAGTTTTCTTGGCAAAGGTACTGGAGTAGATTCCCATTTCTTTCTCTAGCTCTTTTAACATATGAGGAACTGAGGCAAACAGGTTTAAGTGACTTGCAGAGGGTCACACAGCTGGTAAGTCTCTGAGGTCAGATTTGAATTCAGGAAGATGAGCTCTACTGAATCTAAGCCCAGGGCTCTTTGCATGGTGCTACTTAGCTACTCTTACTGGCACATACCCTGACTCTTCTCAGCACTTCTGCCTCATGCTAAAACTTGCTGAATCCCTAAGACACCATACCACATGGCCCAAAGTACCTAGTGAACAGTAGCCATTATATGCCCTCTATGGGAAACTCTTCTAAATGTAGAGCAAGTAACAGTACAGGGCCCATATATCTCTGTATAAAATTATCTGTGAACAGTAGCAGTGACAATGAATAAAACATGCATAAGCAGCATCTTTATTCAACCATGATTTTATTGCTGATTGTGTGCATGAATAAAATAGAAAAGCTATTTCTCTGTTTATGGCAGTGAAGATTTCTACATGCCGCATGACATGATATATGTTTTTAATTATTAGACTGTTGAAATGATATTGTAATTTTGTATAATTAGGCATAATACAAGGATGTCAGGGTTAGTCACCATAACTCAGAAAGTAAAGTCCAGAAGAGTTATTCCTCTCCATCAGCAGTATTACTTGTTTAAACTGTAAGAAAAGGAAGAAAAAAAGACATATCTTTTTCTGGGGGTGTTTGGCTAGGACAGTACCATGTTCAAAGTCCTGGTGCATGCTGGTATCATGGAACGAGAAAATAAAAAAAAATAAATGTGACTTGTTTCAAGATTTAGGTAAGATAGTCCCATTCTAGAAGAATTGTCCCAAGCTAAGGAATAATTTTTTCAACTCACAACAACTCATGGATTTGGGGATAGAGATTATAGATCAATGGATATATAGAAATATGCTAATGTATCACCAATACAATACTGAGTTTACTCATTTATAAGCAAGTAGGTTTTCATCCTCTTTCAAAACATTCATATCAGAATACCTTTTAGAAAATATTCTCAAAAATATAAATTGAAAAATAGGTTATACAAAATTTACAAGTTCTTTGCATAGAATAGAAACTATAAGTATCCCTATAGCATTTACACAAGTTGTTGACATATTAAAGAATTAAATATATCAAGTTTTTAAAGATACCCTGTGTTATTTTTTCTTAATATTTCTCCTAATGATAGATTTAGAGGTAAGACAAAAAGATAGAAAGTGCTATTTAATTTGTGTTATGAAGTTAATTGGTAAGACAATTGCAAAACTATGCCTAGTTGAGCATAATTTACATATTTTACACTATTCTATGATAATCTTTCATTTTCTTCCATTCTAATTTATCCTTTTCATCTCCTGCTTTCCTTTGTAATCTGATGTTATTTTATATGTCATATTTTGATGCAAAGCTTATAATTAAACTTTGACTAACGGGCTTATGTAATGCAATATAATTAATAGCAAATGTAATATTTTTCATTCATGATTAAAATTTTCTATCCTTTCAAAGTAGATATTCTTACTTCTACTCTCTCATTATGTAGAAAAAAAATGATAGTCAGAAGTCCTAGATGCATATCCATTGCTCCTTAAAGAAAATTGATCTATTACCTATACTTCCATGATTATTCCAAAATTATTTTACCTACTAACTTAAAAATATCATCCTATTTACTAAAGAAAAATAAAGCTCACATGTGTTGCCATCCTGGGCTATTCTTGTTTTTGCCTTTGCACAATGCCTCCATAAAGGATGATTTCAACTTGTTGGAGGACTTCTTTTCATTTAAAAATATCTTAAAGTTTCTGGTGTCCCAACCTGTCCATCTGTTTTATTATTCCTGTGCTATTCTTCATAATCTAACTGTTTTCTGCTCAGATCACATTTTGGAGAAAATGAAGAACACATTAATAATTATTAACAATATAGTGAACAGATATTTTGCCAGATGGAAAATAGAGCCTTTCCTTCTACAATTATCTTCCTTCTACTCTGTGTAGGCCCCTTGTATGGACCTAATTATTTATGTTTTCTCTCCTATTAGAATAAAACTCCGTGAAATAGGGGCAGTGTGTTAACCACTGATAATACAGATACAAAAGCACAGTCCCTGTCCTCAAAGAATTTAGAATCTAATTGGGTAAACAAAACACAAAAGGAACCTGAAAATGCAGTGTTAGGGAGATAGTGACTCAGTAGGCATGATCAAGAAATTATTCAGAAAAGTCCAAAGTTTGTGTAGCTAAGTGAGAAATGAGGGGATGTTAGAGCTGAACTCTGTCTTCTCTCTCTGTCTCTCTCTCTCTCTGTGTCTCTCTCTTTCTCTCTCTGTGTGTGTGTGTGTGTGTGTGTGTGTCTCTGTCTGAAACTTTGGAGTTCATGGCCCCATTATCAATCAAAGAAGCAGATGGTAATGATGATGCGGTGGAGTATCAAGGCTGATGAGATCTTTAAAGATACTGAATTTATGCCAATAATGAGTTTGTAGGGACATGGTGAAAAAGTAACTTTAGAAAAAAGTCACTTTAATAACTTAATGGAGGATGAGTTGGAGTGGGGGGGGATTTGAGAAATAAAGATCCACTAGTAGGCTAGATGAATAGTAAAGGTATGAGGCAATAAGGGTCTGTAACAGAATGGTGGTCGTGACAGAGGAAAATAAGGGACGTATTAGGCAGATGTTGCCAAAACAAGGTCTGTAGTCATTGACAAGACATTAGATGTATGTGGTGAGAGACAGCAAAGAGTTGAGGATCACTTCTGGGGTGTAAGCCTGGGGGACTCAGAGGATGTTGATGCCATCTATAACAATAGGGAAGGTAGGAGACAGAGAGAAACTTTTGAGGAAAAGAGAATGCCTTCAGTTTGGACATACTGAGTTTAAGATATCTACTTGACATCCAATTTGAGATTTAGGAAAGGCAGTTGGAAATTTGAGATTGGGGTCATCAGAGAGGTTGAGACAGGCTAGGTAGGTCTGAGAATCATTAGCATAGAGATGACAATGAAAACCATGGGTGCTGATGGTATCAAATGGTTTAATATAGAGGGAGAAGAAAAAAGAGCCCTGTATAGATTTCTATGAGACAAGTACAGATAGAAGGTGTGATCTGAATGAGGATCTAACAAAAGAGACTCAATAAGGAGTGGTCGGGCAGGTAAGAGAAGAAGCAGGAAAAACTGATGTCTTAAAAATCTGGAAAGAAGAGATTATCATGGTGGAGAGTGAGCAATAGTTTCAAAGGCTATTCAGAGGGTGAATATTTAGTATAAGATAAAAGTCAATGCATTTGGCATCCAAGAGAGAGCAATTTAAGTTAGAATAAAGTGGAAGATGGATTTTAAGGGGTTAAGAAAAGAGTGAGATGAAAGAAGGTAGAGACTTTTATTGTAGACAGTCTTTTCAAGGAGTTTAACCAAAAAGGACAGAAGATTTATAATGCAATAGTTAACATGGATGGAAAGATCAAAGGGATGTTTTTGTTTGTTTGTTTGTTTAGGATTGGGGATATATGGGCACATTTATAGGCAGTAAGAAATGATCTAGTAGATAGGGAAAAATTGAAAACGAGTGACAAAGTGAGGTTGGGTGAGGGGGAAATCTTGAAAGAGATGTGAAGAAATGGGATTGCTTGAGAAGGTAGAAGGATAAACCTTAATAAGGAGCCATACTACCCGATCTCCTGAGATGGGGTAAAGAGTTGTGTTTCTCTTCTACCTCAGCTTCTGTTTCTTTCTATTACACTCATCCCTTTTACTCTGTGTCCTCTACTTTCTATTTATCCCTGAACTTGGTTTAATATGAAATTAAGTTCATTTTTTAAGCCCACTGCTCTTTCTTATACTTATTTTGTCCCTGAGAGATGTCATCTACTCATCTGAGACCATTCATTGGAAGCTTGGTGTCGCAGTGTAGACAGTGCTGGACATGGAGTCAGGAAGACCTGAGCTCAAATTCCAGTTCAGACATTCTGTGACCTGGAAAAGCCACATAAGCTCTCTATTTACCTCTGTTTCCTCATCTGTAAAATGGAGAAAATAATAGCATCTTATTCTCAGGACTTTACCTACCTTTGATAATGGCAGAAAGCATTTGAGTGATATGAGAATAGGAAGAAGGAGGCAAAGAAAGATCATAAGAAGATGAAAGCAAATTACCTTTTTTCTATAGAATATGAAACAAAACTCTTACCTGAGAGGATGGGGGAATGGGAGTTATAGGAGATATGAGAAGAGATGAAAACAACTGGAAATGCCACTGTGGAGAGTGTGATAATGAGTTGATTAGAAAGGCACAAAACTGCCTAAGAGTAGTAAGAACCCAGTCAAAGTTGTGTAACATAAATTTGTAATTTACCCAATCAGACTATTTGCATGATTTTCTATAGCTTTCTTCAGTATTAGATATCTAGGAGCAAAGGTAGTGAATGATGGAAGCAATCCAAGGCTGAGGCTTGGCGAGGAACAGTAGGCAAATAAGGGGGTGAGTAATTCAAAAGAGGTTGAAAATGTAGATTTGAATTGATTCACAATAAGGTCAAAATGGGGAAAAGAGGAGATATTGGTTATTGGAGGTTAGATGGCCCTGGAGAAAATTGTAGGGTCAAGATTTTTGAGCTCATAGTTAGGATGAACAGCAAGGTCTGGTAAAGAAAAGCAGGGGGAAAGGTGAAAAGGCAATAGATTATGACTAGATAAAGGGATTTCAGAATTCTTGATCATGGAGTGATATATTTATGGGTGACAGCCCAATCAAGGATGTGATGATCCTTGTGGCCGTGATAGAGTGGAAGTGTATGTCATGGGAAATTAGTCGGTAGGAAGGCCAGTTAGTATGCTATTGTCACAGTGTAAGCTCAAGATAATGAAAGCACAGACCCCGGAGGTAGCAGCTATTGTCCTCTGTTTGAATGTTCAATGTATCTGACAGATATAGGACTTGCTAAGCAAAGTAACAATCACTTTTAAAACTATAATATGAATACTCCATTTCCTTGTTTACCACTCATTCCTTCTAATGTACAGAGATTAGGAAGGAAATGGTTCAGCAGGAGATGTTCGTAGAAGCTTCACGGCAAATACCCCAACAAATTTCGTTTTCCTTTTTCCTTATGGACAGAAGCAGAAGATACAATACCCTTCTAATTTTTCCTTTCTCCTCCTTCAGCTGCTCTGTATTACTTCACTAAGGAATGTTTCACTGGCCTATTTTCAACTGAAGAAGGGGCATGCCCTTGGCCTTCTGTTTATTATTAAGACTTTTAGGTAAATTAAAGACAAGTTATAATCTTCTTTCTACCCTCTAAATGCTTTCATTACAGACCCTGCCCACTTCTCTTTGACTGATCCTAAAGATCCCCAACCTTCTAGCTACAGAAGGGGTGGATGGGATGGACATAGATCTCAATATCTTCCATAAAAATAAGAAATAGAAGAAAGCTTAGAGGTCACCTAGGTTTGGGGATGTAAGGAAATGATGAATTTGGTTTTAGATATATTAAGTATGAGCAAATGGTAGGTGGGACACGAATATGGACACATCCAACAGAAATTGTGAAATAGAGGGCTAGAATTTCGGTCAACATCAGAGGCTACAGATCTGTGGAGCAAATTATAGCAATAAGCATTTATGCATAAGTTCGGAGTCTGCAAGGCGCTTTCTGGAGTTTATCTCATTTCAGCCTCACAGGAATGCTGGGAAAGAGATGCTGTTGTTTTCTCCCTTTTACATATGAGGAAACAGAAGCAGAGAGAGGTTAGGTGACTTGCCCAGGATCCCATAGACAGCTAATATCTAAAGTGGAATTTGAACTTGGGTCTTCCTGACTCCAGGCCTGGCATTCTCTTCACTGTCATACTTTGTTGTAAATTCAGATGAGTAGATGGTATCTCTCAGGGTCAAAATGAATATAGAAAAGGACAGAGGGCTTAAAACAGAATTTTCCTCAATATAATCCAAATTCAGGGAGAAGAACAGAGAAAAGTAAAAAGAATCAGTGTGGTGGGAAAAGTAGGAAGCTAAAGGAGGAGAAAATTGCAATTAAGATGTAAGAGTCAATAGTGTCAGATACTTTAGAGAAATTCAATATGACTCTCTCCTTTAATAAAATAGAAATGTCAGATGACTATGTATCTTTAAATGATCGCAACAAATATAACAAAACTCCATTATTATGAGAAAGATGGCATACTTATCTAATAAATTATACAAAGTTTAAGGGATTTTTTTTAAACAGTTACATAAGATATTTTTTCTCTCTGTGTGTATATGCAATATCTTTCCCATTGATTGGCATTACTCTTTTACTAAATACCCAAGAACTCAAATTTCAATTACATAACCTAATACAAAATTAAATTATCTTCCTTTCAATGTTCCAAATGAAAAATGGTTCAATTAGATAGAATCATTTGGATTTATCTTATTTTGAGAGTAAATTCTTTTTAATAGAAACTTCCCCCATTTTAGTTATCTCAATATTTACCTATTCATCATCCAAGAAAAAAATGAAATCTCCTATGAGATCTATTTCTTTGATTTATGTGAATAAGAAACAAATATATAAAATTAAAGATTTTCCTAATTCACCTCCAATTTATCATTCTATCTAACTTATGTCTTCATTATTTCACCTTTCTTCTCACTTATCTGCCTGACCCCCAGTGAATATTGTTCTTTTGTGGATCATTTCAGTCCTCCCAGGACATTTCCTATTAGAAGCTCTGATGTCATTGTAAACTCAGTGTGTCAAAGACAAAAGGCCTAGCATTCTCACATAAATCCACTCTTGCTCAGTCCTATCTAGACTACATTGCTATGCTGCTTGCAGCATTTCTAAAGCCTATTCTTCCTTCATATATCATGAACATTCCATTATTAAAACATGGAGTCAGTCATAAAAATGAATTGTCTTTTCCATCTGTTTCCTTATTCCCTCTTGCTTAACTACTTATAACTTGAACTTCAAAAAAAGGGACCTGCAAAAAATATCTAGAACACTAAAGCCAGTCTGTCCTCACCAATTTGTCACAGTTGACAGAACCCTCAGGACAAAGTTGGCTTGAAGGTGAAATGAGTGAGACTAGGGCTGAATGAGGAGAAGAGAGGGTCACATCATGCCTAGATCTGACATGTTTTCTCTTCCATAGTTTCCAATGAAAAATATGTCTTTTCTCCTTGTCTCACTCCTATGTTCAATACTTGTTTTTGAGCTACCTTGCCCTCTCTTTCCTCTTCCTTATACTTACCTTTAACTACATGATGAATTAATGGGTTAGGTTGTAATGCATGAATTGTATAAAAGTTCCTTGTGTTGTACTGAATAATTATACATATTGGTGTATTACATCCCAATAATGTTTTTTTTATTTGAAATATATCCCCATCTTATGATTTTGTCATTTATTAAATATATTAGTGATTAAAACATTAAAAGTATAGACACCATCAATTACTTTCTCATATAGAAACATTTTATGTTTTATATTGCAACATATATTGCATTATACATGTTAAAATGAGAATCTGCATGACTATTTCAGGGCTAGTAAGACAATTAAAGCCAATTCTGAATACATACATTATTACTGCCCACAGGTATAATTCATCTTAATAATCCTATCATTATATGGTTTGTTTGTTCTTAATCTTTAGGAGAAAAGTGAGTTACAGGAGCAACATTATATGAGGAAGAAAAGATAGGAGACAAATGCTTTGTGAATTTTAGAGCTTGTTTCATCCATTGCAGATTTATCTGGTTGATTTGAGTGAACTAAACTCATTTATCTTGATTTGTTATCCTAAGAAATATGTATACATATGTAAAACATAAGCATGCATTTAGTTGTGTTTACATTATACAAATATAGGTATATACGTATATAAACCCACATATAAACATACATGTGACAAATTTTACCAAAAAGCTAGAAAATACCAAAAATATTCTAATGTTACCTAGGCACAATATTTAACCATGATAAATGGATAAAAATCTAATTATTTTTTAAAATAAATAAATTAGAAGAAATATATTGCAATATCTTCCACAAATGAGAGAATAAATTATTAACAAGTGGTAATTAGAGAAAATCATGACTTAAATTGATTTCATTCACATAAAAATAAAATGTTTCAGTACAAAAAAGAAATCCATCAGGAACTAGCTGAAAAGAAACAAAGTGGGAAAAATCTTGATATCAAACTTCTGTTATCAATAACTAATAAAAACATTACAAATTTAAAGATTCTGTCTTTGTCCAATGAAATAACTATTAAATATGTATATCTCAAAATAAGAAACACAAATCAGTAGTCACCTCTTAAAAATGCCCGAAATTTCTAATAATTGGAGAGAAGCAGATTATAAGAAAGTAAATCTGATGTAATAAATCATCATATTAGCAAGGATAATAAAAGATGATATAATTCAAAATTGACTTGGCTGGGGTATAAGCACAAATGCTATTATCATCCTGGTGTAGCTAAAAATTCGATTATTATTTTCCCAAAGGAATATGGAATTATAGAAAAATAATTGCAAAAATACGGGCACCTTTTAATCCTAAATTCCTGATACTAGGATAATATGCCCAGAAATTCCATAGAAAATTTCTCATACCAATACTATTTATAATAGAAAAAATAACAGGAAAATTGGAGAAAAAGTATACAATAATTGAGAAATGGCTGAACAGATTTTTGCATATAAAAGAATTTTGAGAAAAATATTACAACAAAAGGAACAATGAATATAGTAAAAGTAAAAGAAATCTAAGAAAAATAATGAAGTGATGAAGACTGAAAAAGAAATAAGGCAGATACAATAGAATAATGTACATCCTGACTACAACTATTCAATTAAAGACATAAATTCATGTTTATATTTGCGTTAAAATTGTTGTAAAATCAGGAATGGTGAAGGTGATAGCTTAAAGTATTCATAGTGAAAAGGCCATTTCTTGGGTTGTGGCAAAAAAAATAGGCAGTTAACATCTATTAAGCTCTCCAGGCATTTTTTTTTAATCAGTAGGGAACACAAAAAAGTGTAGACACATTGTCCCTTTCGTCAAGGAACTCACATTTCCAAAGAAAAGACAGCAGATAGTATATGAACTTCTCAGGGAGCATTCTCATTAGCCAAATTAAGACTGTTTTATTTTTCTGTTAGTATTCTGAGAGCTTAGAATAATGCTTTCCTTATAGTACACAGTTATTAATGCTTTTTGAGGAAAAAAAAAACATTCATGGAGCAGAGCCAAGATGGCAGCATAGAAGCAGGAAAACTCCTGCGCTCCCCCATAACCACCTCAAATACCTATAAAAATGACTCTAAAACAAAACTTTAGGGATACAGAATCCACAAAGTGAGAGAGAGAAACAAATCTCCTGCTGAAGGCAGCCTGGCAGGCAGACATGAACGGTTACTTGCAGTAGGCTGGGAGCAGAGCCCAGACCCGAGTTAGCCCATAGTTTTAGTCTCAGGGTGGCCTGATCAGCCACAGCTGGAGGGACTTCTGGAGAGTTGATCACCAGCAGCTGTGGCAGTTTCCAGAATTATCAACCCATAAATGCCAAAGACAAAGTGAGAGGTCTATGGGAAAAGGGAGTCTGGGAGTGTGCTCTGGCCTTTGCCCTCAGAAGGAGAAGCAGATGAGGTGCAGTGGCCACAGCCCCAACCTAAGAAATAGCTTTATCACTGTGAATACTTTAAGCTATTACCTTCACCATTCCTGATTTCACAACAATTTTGACCCAAATATAAACATGAATTTATGACTTTAATTGAATAGTTGTAGACAGGATGTACATTGTTCTATTGTATTGGCCTTATTTTTTTCACTCTTCATTACTTCATGATTCTTCCTAGATTTCTTTTACTTTTACTATATTCGTTGTTTCTTTTTTTTGTAACATTTTCCTCAAAATTCTTTTATATACAAAAATTTGTTCAGCTATTTCTCAATTACTGTATACTTTGTCTCCATTTTTCCTGCTATTATTTCTATTAAAAGTAGTATTGGCAGGAAAAATTTTCTGTGGAAATCCTGGACATATTATCCTAGTATCAGGAACTTTGGATTAAAAGGTGCCCATATTTTTGTAATTATTTTTCTATAATCCTATATTCCATATATAAAAATTGTTGGACTACCTGAAAGCCATGATCAAAAAAAAGGACCAAAAATCATCTTTCAATAAATTCTTAAGGAAAATTGCCATGATGTTTTAGAACCAGAGGACAAAATAGAGGTTGAAAAAATCCATCCACTGATCACTTCTTGAAAAAGATCCCAAAAAGAAAACTAGGAACATTATAGGCAGGTTCCATAGTTCCCAGATAAAGGAGAAAATAATACAAGCAGCCAAGAAGAAATAATCTGAATATTGTGAAACACAATCAAGATAACATAGGACCTGGCAGCTTCTACAGCGAGGGATTGAAGGGCTTTGAATATGATATACTGGGGGTTAATGGAGCTGGGATTAAAACCAAGAATCACCTACCCAGCAAAAGTGAGTATCATGTTTCAGGGGGAAATATGGTCATCCAATGAAATAGAGAACTTTCAAGAATTCTTGATCAAAAAAGCAGAGTTGAATACAAAATTTGACATTCAGATACAAGAAGCAAGAGAAGCTTGAGAAGGTAAACAGGGAAAAGAAATCATAAGGAACTTTACAAAGTGGAACTATTTACATTCCTCCATGGAAAAATGATAATTGTAACTCATGAAACTTTTCTCAGTATGAGGATAATTGAAGGGAATATAAATGTATATATATATATATATACATATATATATATGTCTATATATGAACATATGAATACTTATGTGAGTGTGTGTATATATGCATACAGGTATATACAGACGGAGGGCACAGCACCAGTTGAATAGGAAGGGATGGGCCTAAAAAGGTGAAATTGAAAGGGGAGAGAGGAATATAATGAGAGGAAATGAGGAGAAACAGAATGAGGTACATTATTTCATATAGAAGAGGTAAGAGAAAATGGTTACAATGGAGGGGAAGAATATGAAGGCAAGAGGGAATGGCTCAACCATGCTCTCATTGAATTTGGCTTAGAGAGGTAATCACACACACACTAAATAGGGTATCTCACCCTACTGGATAGTAGAAGGGAAGAGGATGAGAGGGGGGATCATGGAGGGGAGGGGAGGTTGTGGGGGAGGGAAGTTAGAAACACACATTTTTGAAAAGGGACAGGGTCAAAGTAGAGAATAGAACAAGTGGGGGGAAGGGTAGGATGGAAGCAAATATAGTCAGTCTTTCACACTACATCCATTATGGAAATGTTTTGTGTAGCTACACATGTACAACTATATCGAATAGTCTATTTCCCAGTAAGGGTGGGTGACAAGGGAAGAAGGGAAAGAATCTGGAATTCAAAGTTTTAAAATAAAATGTTTAAAAATATTTGATTATTATTTTTTTACATGCAACTGGGAAATAAGATATACAGGCAATGGGGTATAGAGATCCATCTTGCCCTATTGGAAAGTCAGAGGGGAAATGGAGCATATAGGAGAGAGCAGATTGGGGGAAGGGGTATATAGTGGGTTTTGGGGTGGTGGGAAGAGGAAAGAAAGGGAGAAAATTTTTAACTCAAAATCTTGTGGAAATGAAAGCTGTAAACTAAAAATAAATATAAAATTTAATTTAAAAAGTAAAGAAAGATTAACAATTACAGTAAAAAAAGCAAAAAAGTAATTCATTCATTCATGTAAATCACTATGTACATAGAAAAAATATACAGTCTAAGTGGAAGGTAATTTCAAAGGGAAGATTGGGAGCAATAGAAAATAATGCAGGGAGGGATCAAAAAAGACCTTTTACAGAAAATAGGATTTCAGTCAAGTCTTGAAGGAGTCCAAGGAAGATAGCAATTGGTTATGAGGAAGGAGAATATTCTAGTCATGAAGGGCAGTCAGTGCAAAAATATGGACTCAAGAGATGGAGCATACTGTGTAAGAAATAGCAAGAAGTCAAGGGTAACTGGATTGTAGAATGTATTAAGGGGAGTAATGTGTGAAATAAATTATAAAGGTAAGAAGGGATCAGGTTATAAAGGGATTTAGATGACAGAGGTTATTATTTTTTTAAATGGAGGTTGTAGGAAGTCAGTGGAATTAATTGAGTAGGGGAAATAACATAGTTTGATCTACATTTTAGAAAAACATGTTGTTATCTATATGGTAGACAGATAAGGGTTGTGTGAGTTCAGACAGGGAAAATAGTTAAAGTGGCATGTCTAGAGACTAGTTGAGGGATAATGAGAACCTAAGTTAAGGTGGTAGCTGGGGGAATGGAGAAAAGGGGACATATAGGAGAGAACTGGGGAAGGTAGAAATAACAAGATTTCACAACAGGTGAGACATGGAGGGTGTGTGTGAGTTAGGAGGGTGACCCAGTTTATACGACTGGGTAAATGAAGCTATGTGGTTTCCTGGACAGTAATATGAAAGTTCAGACAAGAGGAAGATTTGGATGTGATGGGGAAGATAATCAGCTAGCACTTTTTGTATATTTTAAAATATGATAGAATTTCAACAAATAATGGATATTTATAGACATATTAAATTGGTTACAATCTCTCATTCCCTTAAGTTTTAATGGGGAAATTTCTCTTGCTCTTATAAGGCATACTAGAAGAACTGAGTATGGGCTTTCTAAGTACCTCTAATTTTGTTTGTGTGTGCTTTACAAAGAAAATTGTTATTTCTTTTTTTCTTATAATAAGCTATCTAGCTAAGGAGTAAAATTATCAGGTATTATTTTTCTCATTTTGTAGTTGGTAAAACTTATTTACTTGCCCATTATCACTGAGACAATAAATCACATTATTGGAATTCAAACAAATCAATTTTGGTTACCTACCAATGGTAGTTAAGCAATATACCTAAAGTTAAGAAATTAGTAAGTAGCAGAAAATAATTGCAAACCCATATGTTCCTCGTGCAGTGGTGTATATACTGTAATTCATAATGTGAATACGTGTTCCTTAAATCCTCTTTGGTCTCTGCTCCTCATTCTAGAAACCTCTCTCTACCAAGAGAAAGAAATGACCTCTGGTTGTTCAGTTCCTTCTGGAAACTCCATTTCAGATCAAGTGTCCAGGCCAGTCACGTCAGTTTCATTTTTCTCTAGGTTCTACCCCTGACTCTACGAATTTCATTCTCCATCATGCTCCTACTTTGGTAGCTTTCCCATTCCCACTTTTCCCATTTTCATGCTTCCTTTTATGGATTATCTTTCCTCCCATGTTCCTTGAGAGCAGATGCTACTTTTCTTTGAGCTCATATTCGCAGTATTCCTAGCACTTACCACAGTGTTTGACATATAGCAAATACCTAACTAATGTTTATTGACTTATTTTGTATATAATATAATGATTTGATCCATATATATGTATATAAATATGTAATTTGTATGTGTATGCATGTGTATCTGTTTATACCCATATGTATTTTTGCTCCCTGAGCATAGAGATTGCTTCATTTTTTTTTTGCCTTTGAATTTCCAGTAATTTGCCCAGTTCTTGGCTGATACGAGAAGTTTTATGAATGCTTATTGATTGATTGGACACACCACTTCCCTTATAAGTCGATCCAGCTTCTCTTTATGCTTCTCTCTCTATATGCAAATAAACTGCCCATCAAATCTTACTTTCAGTTAGGCACTAGGGATATGAGGAATTAAGTATTTCTTAATTCTTTGGTTGTCTAGCCTGTGACCTAAAAACAATAGTTGGTATAACTCCAGTTCATCAAACACACATCCTTCATGTGAAAAATATTAAAAAAACATATGAAACATAACTGGTTGGTGGTCACAGTGAGGAGTGTTCTTATTGGAAATGTAGTTACATTAAGTGCTTCAAGATGGAGTTTATGTTGATTATTTTCCAATTATGTTTTCAAATCATTCTCAATTCACTAACATTGCATTAATTCATTGAGATACCCCTTAAACATTTTTTTTTGATTCTTCTCTTTTTGTAAATTTATTCTTCAAAACAGTTTAGGAACATCAAAATGATTAGGGTATGTGTTTTAAAATACTGAACAAATAAAACTGATTGGATGACTTGAAATTAATAAAGAAATTAATTTTGCCAAAGCTATTATGTGTACTTTACTTCACTTGATAAGGGAAAAATACATTTAAAGTGTGCATTCTGCTTCAGAATTACCTGTATTGAAGAGCATGCATATATAATTTCATGTATTAGTTTGAGCTTCTATTATTCAATAACACTTTAATTATCATTACAATTATAGAAAGACATGTTCTCATCCAAAGTTAAATCTAGACATGACTCTTTTGGGTTTTGAGGAAGAGAATCAAGTTAAATTTTGTTGCAATTATAATTTTACCTCTAAGAGTTTTCATCTATGCAATTTAATGTCTTAATTACTAAAGCATATTTGAAGCCTATTTTGTCAACCTTGGAGAATATTACCAAATAGCGGGGGGGGGATAAAAAAAGTTATTAAATGTATTACAGGCAAATGTTGACATTTTGAGGACAAGAAATATGACTTCTACAAGGAAAAACATACTTTCATTTACCCTTTTTTCATCTCCATCCATTCACTTGCTAATTCTCAATCAGCACACCTCACCTCTCTAGGGAATAAGGGGTATTTATTGGTGGTAACGGTTCTGTGACCTTTGCCAGTGCTGCTAGGGCATGGGATAAGACAAAAAGGAAATTGAGAAAGCTGAAGGCGAGTTGCGGTTGGAGCAGGAGACCAGCAGTCTCCTGAAAATTTGCCCAAGTAACCTTAAGGTCTGACACTAAACTTTGTTAATGGTTTCCATTCCTTATAAGCTTTTAGTTCTGAAGATTTTTCATATAGAGGTTTTATTTCCTTTCATGATTGCTTTGTGTTCTTTTATTTTATAGTCTAATGAATTCCAAATTAGAGTGAAAATTTCTTCCTTAAAACTAACCATGTATGGGCTACTGTCACTGGAACGTTAAACTTTGGTGTTTTTTATTTTTAATATCTATTTCAAGATTTTGATTCTCTGTATTACCTACCTCCTTTCTCCTCCATCCAAGTTCCCTTTAAAATTTCTTACAATTTACTTTTTTACTTATGTTTACTTCAGAAAATATCATTACATTTCTCATCTAAATTTTCTGCATATTTAAAGGTTCATCGATAAAAAGGAAGTGAGCAATTTTAATGAGGGCTTTTTTTCCCAGCATTTACACTTTTGTAGTTGAGTTTTTTTTCCTATGCAGATGCAGTGCAAATTATAGCTGCACGAAAATAATTCAAAGCTTGATTTAGTTAATATTACTATCTTTTAAAGTCTACAGTATACCAGAAATACATAATCTAGTGAACCATTTATTTTGAATGCTTTATTATACCATTCAAAGATACATTCTGAGAGAATGTTTTACTGATGGTTAAAAGAGGCTCCTGTCTCCTTAGTTCCAAGAAGAAAAGTTTTTCTTGTGTCTGTTGTCATTCAGTGAATTCTGATTTAATGAGAGAAAGTCAAAAGATCAAAGTATAGGATGAAGTGATACAGTAGAACATTGATTATCTCCAGGACACTGCAAGACCTTTTCCATATTTCCTGGGCTCTCTGTGTAATAGTATAGGTTTCCATTTTGTGAATGCTAGGAATCAGTGATTTTAAGAAAATTCAGTACTGAATAAGTTCAGGTTTAGTTTGCAGAATCTTTTGATAATCTAAGTTGAATGTGATTTGATAATTTAGAAATGCAATTATTTTCAAACATAGTTTGTACTATTTTTGAGTTTATCTTCAAGAGGAGGATTTGGGACTTTATAAAGTACTGTTGATCATTCTGGTTTTGATTCAATTCATTCTTAATGACTAATATGTAAAAGAATATAATAATATAACATACCTCCCACGGTTGTTTTTTAGGATTAAATGAGATAATAGTTGTAAATCCCTTGTATTTGTAAGTCCCTCAAAGCACTATCTAAATCCCAGCTATTATCATCATTAACATTTTTCTTTATATTTAGAATATAAAACCAGCACAAGCTTTCACTGAACATGTCCCATATACCTTGTACACTGAATGACTCTATCTATACAAGTAAAAAGGAGATGGATGCCAAAGTCATCTTTCCTGGAACAATTTGTAACATAACACAATTTGTTAGCCAACCTCCAGTCAATGATTACCTACTTTTTTCAGTTGCTTGCTACCAAACACTCTTACCATAAGTAACACAAAAAAATTGTTACTATAAGTGTTTTTAGTTAATATGGATCTTTCTTTTTATTATTGATCTCATTGTTCTATGATTAGCAATAGAATCTCTGGGTCAGAGAATAAAGATATTTTAGTCATTTTACTTGCAAAATTCCAAATTGCTTTCCACATGCAAATTTAAACATGCAGTAATTTGAGAACAACACAAGAGTTCACTGAGATTTTGCAGCCAGATTTTCTAGTTTGCAGATTTGAAGAAAGTTTTTATTCATCATAAAAAACAAAACAAAACAAAACAAAACAAAACTTCTACAGCAATCTATCTTTGTTCTATAGATCATCCAATCTAGGTTATTTATTCAAGTGAGGAGGTTTGAATATGTGTGAGAAGAATGATGATCATATACCTAAATGTTATGTTCCTTTGCAGCCTATGGAAGGGGAGGGGCTAGAGTAGACAAAGAATCCCTAAAGATCCTTCTCAAAAAATATTCACCTGTATATTCTGCATGTTATAAATACATTGGAGTTAATAAGCCCTTCTTTTGGGAAGAAACTGTATCTGCAAGAGTTTGTTACATTCACACCTTAGTGTGGTTTATTTAAGAAATTATCACATCTAAAATTAGCTGAGTCAAATGAACACTCAGGAATGGGAATTTCAAGTAGAGATGAGGAAGAGAAAGGGCATATTGAAATGACAATTGGATTCAAGGCTTAAGGGAAGGAGACAGGTAATAAACTACTTTAGAAAGAGGATTTCTGGAGAATCATTACAGATAAAAGGAAGAGAGAATGGAGAGGATTTCCTTAAATAAAAGGAACTTGGAGTAAAGGTGGCCCCAAATTAAAATTCCACCTTTGATATTCATTAGCTGAGTGGCCACAGACAAGTAGATCAGACTCATGATTCTCAATTTTCTTATCTATAAAAGGGAATAATGATAGCTATGATGCTTCCTCACAGGGCTATCTCAAGGCTCAGAGGAGATGATATAGATAAATCACTTTGCAAAATGATTCTTACAACACTTTTTATAACACAAATATAAGGACTTATTGCTATTATCATGAAGAGCAGATACACATTTTATATATTTTGTAGTTTAGCTTAGGATCCTTTTGGTAGCCAATCTATCCCTCTCTCTGTGTCTTTCTCTCTGTCTCTCTGGGTCTCTCCCTCACATACCGACACAGACAGAGACACATACACATACAAAGACAAACAGACACACACATACACACACCTGTCAATACCATGGATTGGCATTTCCTGAGGAAAGCTGCAAGCAGGCAGGATAGAAAGAATTATCATGGATGAGAGGAGAGAAGTCAGAAGAAGAGGCAAGAAGAAAGGGTGGATGGAGAAATTATAAAGTTTTTTTAAAAATGCATTGTAAAAGTCTGCAAAAGAGCAGTTAGTGGTTGAATTCAGTCATTTGAAAGAATTGGAAATACCTGGAAAAGAGGCTCATATGAATAAAAATAATAATGGGATAACACAATGGAAATGAATAAAACATTACTAAAGACCCGTATGTCTCCCTGTCTGACTTTGTTGCTCCCCTTTTCACTTTATCTCTTTCTCCTCCTCCTTCTCTCTATTTTTCTTTCTCTCAATATGTATAGTATTATAAAATATTAATATAATATTAACAGATATTTTTGTGCATTGTGTGTATTTATATGTGTGTATGTGCTTGCACACATGTGTCCATGTGCATTAATGGAATCAGATGCTGCAAACAAATATGGTAAACAGGAAGTTCATGGCAGTACTTGACCATGAAAGTTAGCAACTGAGGTTCTCAGTTTTAAGAATTTGGAATAGTGAAGGGAAAGTACACTGATATGGAGACTCTGTGCCATACTTATAATCCTGGAAAGTCTGAGTAATAACTATGCATACACAAGATATAAGTTGTTTCTACAACTTAGGAATGCACCATAGTGGCTTGGAGGAATTACTCTAGTCTGACTCATTTTAAAGAGTAAACTTTTAGGAAGAATGAAAGCAATATTTTGAGGTCATTAAAACAGGAAAAAATAAATGTGAAGAGGAAGATATGAAGGGTAATCTTTGGTGAGTGGTAGGTGGGGTGATAAAGACAATGAAGGGGAGAATAAGACAATGGAGCATTAAATTTACTTTCAAAAGGAAAGGTGTGAAGCCTTTGAAAGCAAAAAAAACATGTTCTTATTTAGAAAGGTATGATAATAACAGGTGAGAAGGCCAACAGAAGAGAGGTCATATAGCATTTTGAACTGAAGAGCAAATAAGAAGGGAAGGGTAGAGAGATGAGGGAAAAGAAAAAAAAAAGAAATGAAGAGAAAGAAGAAAGTTAAGACATGTCATGGTCAAAATTCCCTGTTTAAGTTAGTGAAGTAGCCATGTGTTGATCTTATTTGAGCAATCAGAAAATATGCTATCTTTCCTGATTATATAAACAGAATGTTTATATTGTAAACATGACAGTGGGATTTCTGAGACTTATAAAGTTTGATGACTACTACCGACTTCTGGTGGTGAATGGCTGAGAAAAGACTTCATCTGGAGCAACCTCGAAAGCATTTTTTGGGATGATGAAATCCTAGGAAAGAAAATGAAGATTTTAAGAGCACAGTTGCTATTTTCTTCATTACTAGCTCTTCAAGACAGAGGCTTCAAAAGAAGAAGTCAAAAGTGAGGTGTGATGGTGGAATTCTTATTTAGGACAATATTTTGTTATCGTGGACCCTTGGTCATGGATGGGCAATATATAAAAATGAATCAATAAAATATCTATATATCTCTTTTATAGAAATATATGTAAATAATTATGCATATATGTGTATGTATAAACACACATACAAATATATGTGTGTATATATGAATGCATGTATGTGTTCATATACAGGATACGGCTAGGTGGTATAGTGTATGGGCCTGGAGTCAGGAACACCAGAATTGAAATCTGGCCTCAGACATTTACTTGCTGTGTGAAGTTGGGCAAATAATTTAACCTCTGTTTACCTTAATCCCCTAAAGAAAGAAATGACAATCCCCTCTTTCTATTATCTTTGCTAAGAAAACCCTATGGACAGTGTTGGCCATGGGTTCACCAACAGTTGACCATGACTTAATCGCTAAACAAAATAACAAAATACAAGTATGCATGCATTTGTACATACATAGACATATACATATATGTGTGTATGTGTATGCATAAATGCTCCTAGAATTTTGTGAGTATGAACAAAGTATGTTAATATGAAAAAGGGGAAGATGGGAGAAGCACATCTATAGATATTTAAGCCAGTTAGATATCACAAGTACTGGTACAATGAAATAAGATCTTCAGTGGCAGGACCAAATGAATCAAAAAAGCAAATTTTCAAGAAGAGAGGTGGAAACAGAATTAATGACCTCTTAAAATTACATAAAAAGGCATAGAGAACAGATAAAGCAAACAGATGCCTTAAAAATAAATTGAAACTAGTGGACGCAGGGCAGCTATGGTGCTGTGGATAGAAATCCAGGTCTGTGTTCAGGAAAACCTGAGTTCAAATCCAGTTTCAGACACTCACTAGCTATGTGACCCTAGGTAAGTCACTTAATCCTATTTGCCTCAGCTTTCTCATCTATAAAATGAACTGGAGAAAGAAAGGCAGACTACTCCAGTATCTTTGGCAAGAAAGCCCCAAATGGAGTCTCAAAGAGTTAGACATGACTGAAACAACTGAACAATAACATAAGTTTAAATTCAAACATCACTGAGATTTGATAGGATGTGACTCATTACCAGAAAATAGCTACACAAAGGCAATTCTTTTACCTTTCCAATCCCTTTCAAGATATCAAAGGTATGTAAGATAAATTATTTTGTTATTTTCAGAATATTGGGTTTTTATTTCTTAAAAAGATTATAAGCAAATAAACATTTTTTAGAAAACAAAATACTGCTTAAATCCTTCCCCCCCCCTTTTTTTGGAGGGGCAATTGGGGTTAAGTGATTTGCCCAAAGTCACATGGCTAGTTTTTGTGTGTGTGTTAAGTGTCTGAGGCTGGATTTGAACTCAGGTCCCTTCTGACTCCAGGGCTAGTACTCTTTTCATTGTGCCACCTAGCCATCCCTAATTACTGCTGAAATCTTGATAAGGACATCCTTTGTTTCCCCTTTTAAAAAAATTAATAAATTCACTTTTAGTTTACAGCATTCAGTTTCACAAGCTTTTGACTTCCAAATTTTCTACCCCTGCCAATATTCCTTATTGCCCCCACCATGGTGGCATGTAATCTGATATAGATTCTACAAAGACCTTCACATTAAACATTAGTCAAGTTGTAAAGAAAGGTTATAGCCAGTGCAATGAAAGGAACAAAAGAGAAAAAAAAAAAGGGAGCAAGTAGGTTGCTTCAGTCTGCATTCAGACTCTGTATTTCCTTCCTCTGGATGTGGAGAGCTCTCTCTTTTGTAGTTGTTTTATGACCTTGCATTACTGAGAGGAGCCCAGTCTATCAAAGTTAGTTGTCACAGATTTGTGTCTGTAATTGTGTACAAATTTCTCCTGGTTCTGCTCCACTCACTCAGCACCAGTTTATATATGTCTTTCCAGGTTATTATGAAGTCCATCTGCTCCTCATTTCTTATAGCACAATAGTATTCCATTACATTCATATACCATGACTTGTTTATCCATTCCCCAATTGATGGGTATTCCCTTGATTTCCAATTCTTTAACACCACAAAAAAGCAGCTATAAATATTTGTACATATGGGTCCTTTTTCCACTTGTATGTCTTCTTTGGGATACAGACCAAGAAGTGGTATTGCTGGGTGAAAGGGTGTGCACATTTTTATGGCCCTTTGGACATAGTTGCAAATTGCTCTCCAGAATGGTTGAATCAGTTCATAACTCCACCAACAATCCATTAGTATACCAATTTTCCTGCATCTTCTCTAGCATTTATCATTTTCCTGTTTTGTCATGTTAGGCAATCTGACCAGTGAGATGCGGTACCTCAGAGTTGTTTTGATTTGCATTTCCTCTAATCAATAGTGATTTAGGACATTTTTATATGATTATAGATATCTTTAATTACTTCTTCTGAAAACTGCCTATTCATATCTTTTGACCATTGTAAGGGCTATGGGATTTAAAGATCTTCAATGCCCCACTGGACTTGCTGATGTAGCAGGAAGGGGCAGAGCAAGAGGAAGTGGAAGCCAAGCTAGAGTTCCTGTGGTTGCTAGCAGTGGTGGCAACGGCGGCAGCAGCGGTGGCAGCAGCAGCAGAGGCAGCGGTGGCACGAAGCCCTTTTTGAGTCAGCCAGAATTTCTGCTAAGGACTCCTGCTGAGAACTGCCAGGGGCTGGAGCTGCTGGGATCACACTTCCTGGATGCTGGGGGGTTGCTGTGAGTGGGGAGAGGAGGACCTTTGCCTGAGGTAGCCTGTTCTGTTTTAAAGGCTTGAGAATGTGGGTGCTTTCTACTTTATCTACCTGTGCCAATTTCATAACTACTCTGATGACTTTCACTTTCTGGTTTTGGGACTCAGTCTTTTGGTATTTTAAGAAATTTTCTAGCTTATTCCCCCATATAGCAAGCCTGATGTATTTTGAAATGGATAATTACATCAGCATATCTGTAATTTCCATAGGCATTGTGAATATGGCATTGCTGATACACCATTTATCAGTTGGGGAGAGGACATCTCTTTTTCTTTCACTCATCACCATCATGAGGCTATTCTCTTCATACAGAGGACTTTAAAATATAAAATTGTGGTAATATGTCTAATTAAGATTAAGATCTCTGAAGAAATAAATTATTGTTTGTAGTTACTGAAATTTATGAGGAAAAATGTTTTGATTTTACATTAAAAAAAAAACCCAAGCATTCATTAAGTATCTGCCAGGTGCCAGGCACCATGTTAGGCAATGGAGATACAAAGAGAAAGACTAAAGCAGTTGCTTCTCTGAAGAAGCTTTCCTCTTCAGAGTTTTGTTAACTACAAAGGTCCCTTTTCAGTTAAAATCTTTGGCTCTATAATATTCATCTCTGTAAAGTGAGTTAGGATTTTATATTCAATATTTCTTGTTATTTCAGTATTGGGAAAATGTGCTGGAGGAACCAGTTTCTCATTTCTAGAAAACCATCATAGAGCCCCAAGGAGAAGCTGAACATGGAGAGAACAGAACTGAATCCAGAGCTTGAGGATCTGAAATCAAGCCTTGACTCTGCCATGTGTTAACTATACAACCTTGGGCAAGTGCTTGAACCCCTTGGAGTATCAATTTTCTCATGTATAAAATGGCTGGGTTGACTTTTTTTTAAGATTATTTTTTAAATGCTTTATTAGCTACTGATTTACAGCATTCATTTCTGCCAGGATTTGTGTTACAAATTTTCTCCCCGTTTTTCCCCTACCCACCACCCCAAAATAGCAGTCCCACAGGATATCCCCTCCTCCAAACTACTCTCTCCCATATTTTCTCCCATATCCCTTTTGACTTTTCCAGCGGATCTCTATGCCTCAGTGCCTGTATATCTTATTTCCCAATTACATGTAAAACAGTATTAATAATAGTATACACATATATTTTATTTTAAAACTTTGAATTCCAGATTCATTCCCTTCCTTTCTTGTCACCCACCCTTACTGGGAAGATAAGCAGTTCAGTATAGGTTGTACATGTGTGGCTAATGCAAAACAATAACATAGTAGATATATTGTAAAAGACTGACTATATTTCCTTCCCTCCTATCCCACCTCCCACTTGTTCTATTCTCTACTTTGGTCCCATCCCTTTTCAGAAGTGGATGCTTCCAACTTCCCTCTGCCCCAGCCTGACCTCCCTTCCATCATCCCCCCTTTCGTCCCCTTTCCCCCCTGCTCTCCTGGATGGTGAGATACCCTATTTAGTGTGTATTTCAGTCCATCCTCAAGCCAAATTCAATGGGAATAAGGTTAACCCATTCCCTTTTGCCTTCCTATTCTTCACCTCCATTGTAACCATTTTCCCTTGCCTCTTCTGTATGAGGAAGTTTACCTCATTGTGTCTCTCCCCATCTCCTCACATTATATTCCTATCCACCTCTTAATTTCACCTTTTAAGTATCATCCCTTCCTGTTAAATTGGTCCTGTGCCCTCTATATATGTACACCTGTAAACATGTATACACACATTCACATATGTATTCATATGCCCATATGCCCTCATATATAGACTTAAATATATTTCTATTCTCTTCAACTACTGAGAAAAGTTTCATAAGTTACAATTATTCTTTTTACATGTAGAAATGTTAATAGTTCAAATTTGATGAGTTCCTTATGATTTCTTTTCCCTGTTTACCCTGTTTACATGCTTCTCTTGCTTCTTGTATCTGAAGGTCAAATTTTCTATTCAACTCTGGTTTTTTCAGCAAGAATGCTTGAAAGTCTTCTATTCCACTGAATGACCATATTTTCCCCTGAACCATGATACTCACTTTTGCTGGGTAGGTGACTCTTGGTTTTAATCCCAGCTCCTTTGACCTACAGAATATCATACTGGAAGCCCTTCAGTCCCTCAGTGTAGAAGCTGCCAGATTCTGGGTTATCCTGATTGTGTTTCCACAATATTCAAATTGTTTCTACCTGGCTGCTTATAATATTCTCTCCTTAATCTGGGAATTCTGGATCCTGGCTATAATATTTCTAGGAGTTTTCTTTTTGTGATCTTTTTCAGGAGGTGGATTCTTTCAACCTCTATTTTGCCCTCTGGTACTAAAACATCAGGTCAGTTTTCTTTGAGAACTTCCTGGAGGATGATTTCTAGGTTCTTACTTTGATCATGGCTTTCAAGCAGTACAATAATTTTTTAAATTATCTCTCCTGTATCTACTTTCCAGGTCAGTGCTTTTTCCTATGAGATATTTCACATTGCCTTCTATTATTTCATTTGTTTGGATATGTTTAACAGCATCTTGATTTCCATAAATTCATTAGCTTCCATTTGCTCCAATCTTATTCTGAAGCAATGATTCTCCTCAGTAAGCTTTTGAGATTCTTTTTCCATCTGGCAAATTCGGCTTTTTAAGGCATTCTTCTCCTCATTGCCTTTTGGAGCCTCTTTTGCCATTTGAGTTGGTCTGTTTTTAAGGTATTATTTTCCTCAGTCAGGCTGTTGACTCTCATTTCATAATTTTCTTGCATTGTTCTCATTTCTCTTCCCAATTCTTCCTCCACTTCTCTTATCTGCTTCTTTAGGTCCTCTATGGCCTGTAACCAGCTCATATTTTCCTTTGAAGCTTTTGGTGCAGGAGTTCTGACTTCACTGTTTTCCTTCTGTTCCATGCTTTGCTCCTTTTTGTCCCCAAAATAGGAGTGTAATGTTGAAATCTTCTGTCTGCTTTGTTTCCTTTACCTCGTCATGTAGCCCCTTAGTCACTTGACCCCTGGGCTTTTTGCCACAGTAGGACTCTGCCACCAGAGAGGGTAGCTTTAGTCCCAAACGCTGGAGTTTTCTCAGCTGCCAGAGGTATTAGATGGGTGCCCTTTCTGAGGTATCCACATGCTCTGGCAAGCTGGACATACACTCCAGGACCTCCAACTTGGACTGCAATCCAGATCCAAGAAGGTTAAAGAAAGAGTGATTACTTCTCAGGCTGGTGCTTGATCCCCCTACATTCTGCAGACCAGGAGCTGAAGCCACCATGTGGTTCTGGCTGCTGGATTCAGGCATCTCAGCGGCTTCTCGCCCCAGGGGGCAAAAGCCATGCACACCCACTTACTGGGTCCAAAAGTCCAGACTGCACTGACCTTTCCCTTTGTCCTTCACATCTGTGTGTTGATAAATCTAGAAATGGCCACAGCTGCTGCTGATCTGCAGTCCCTCTGGCAGGCAGCTTGTCAGGCCCACCCTGGGCCTAAAGCCTGGGTGTGCAGCTGGGCTTGGCTCCCAGAGAGCTGTGCTGGATTCTTGCTGGCCTGCCGGGGCGTCCTCAGAGGGATGTTAGCTTCTCTGTGTCATTTTGTGAATTCTACAGCTCCAAAGTTCTTTTAGAGTCCCCTTTTTACATGGATTGGGGAAGGTGGAAGCCGGAGCTGCGGAGAGGTTGTGCTTCTACTCAGCCATCTTGGCTCTGCCCCCCGCTGGGTTGACTTTTGAGTTCCCTCTCAGTACTAAATTCATGATCTTATGATGCTATGAATTTATTAGGGAATGGATGTCTATAGAGGTAATTAAGAATACATAACACAATCAAAAGTGTGATTAACTTGTAGTCCATTGATCTTCCAGCTATAGGAATCATGTAGGGGCTTAGAGTTGTCCACATATATCAGTCAGCATAAAAATGGACTGAGAAAAAACACTGCCCAGAAGTCCAGAAATCCTCAACCTTCTTTCTTAGCATCTCTTTTGTTCATTCTGAGTTTGAATCTTGTTTCATATACATATGAACAATATGCTTCAGGTAGGTCACTTAAGGTTACTCAATCTAAGTTTCTTAATCTAAAAGGGGAGATCTCTGTATTCCCTTGCAAGGTTGCACTGTAATGCGAGGTTGTTGTGAGGAATAACAGAAGATGTATGAGAAGCACTTTGCAAATACTTTTATTGTCACTTATTGTTACAATTATATTAATTCTTTTTCACATTCTGTTTTTCCCTATCCTAGCTGACTTCCCTGGACTTGTTTCCTTCTCTACCTAGGCCTATTTTATCTGCCAAATGTCTTAGCTAGAGTCTCATGTTAACTAATTACAAAATATTCTCTCTTCTCCCAAAAGCCAACCCTGTCCCATTGTCATATCTATATTACTGTAACTGTGTCATTTGAAGTTATCATTCATGTTTCTATACATTTCTTTAAAGAGAGCTTCATCTATGTTGGGATCCTTGAATATATGTACCAATGTCTGGAAGACCAAACTCAGATTATATAAGTGGATAAATATAAACTCTATGGTTAAAAAAATAAGGATTCTGGCTTATAAAACACATTGTATTTGTGTAATTAGGGAAGTGTAAATATAATTTATTTATAAAGGTATTACATTAGAAAATGTTGGCTATATTCTTACTTTGTGCATCTATGACTGTGCAATATTTGTTTATAACATGTTTGTTTGAGTATGCAATTTGCTGTTATGAAATAAATGAGGTCCAATTAAATTAACCCCATAGTGAGGTTCCTTCAAAAACTTCTATCAGCAAGCAACATTAATGGTTCCTTGATTACTTTCTTTAATCAAAGATTCCCAACCAGAATTATCCAGAGACATAAACATAGATAGTGAATATAATTTTGCCACAACTTTCTTTATGTTGCACATTAAATGCCACTGAGACAGCGACTAATAGAAAATAATTTGGAACATTTCTCTGAATTGACCTAGAAATATCACAGCACTTATTCCTATTGGTCTCCTCTTTCATTTGCAAATTATTTATAAATTCTAATTGTTAAAGTATATTGAAGGTGCTCTGTGAGTTGATGATCCTCTTGGCCTTATTTGTGCAAGTTAGCCATTAACAACTAGTTCTTTTTTTGCTTACTTTTTTTCTTCCTCCCTCCTCTTTTGGGTACCTGAATATTTATGCACTTCAAACTGCCTGAGTTTGACTCTTGTGAGTGCTGAGGATAACTTAGAAGGTCAAGGGAAGGTATGGTCTGGTAGTTAAGTGGAAATAAAGCCAATGTGAAACAGCTGACACATACATAGGAGTTTCCCCTGGAAAACTACTTTAGGGACTCAGGCAGCCCCTTGATGAGTTGAGGTAAAAGGTCATTGCTGGGAAATCAAGGTGCATGTTAAGCCATAAGGAAAAATGAGAACTAGCTAAGGTCCTTAATAGTGCCTTAACAGTGGGCTTAGTAAAGTAACAAGATCAAGAAGATGAAAGGGAGGAATAGAAGCTCCCAGGCAGGAGAATAGTGAGCTCACTAGGTCTGAATTGAAGGGACAAAGAAAGAAAGAAAAAGATGAAAGATTTGCCAGATGTGAGAGTAATAGCCAAAATCTCTCACAGGAGGCTGAGTTGTGCCTATAAATGCTCTTAAAAAATGCTTCATTTAAATAAGCATAGCAGGGATTTTTTTGTGTTTCCTGACTCTGGAGGAGGTAAAATATTTTAGTCATGTGAATAGGCCCACCCTTTTTGTAAAAAACATTTCTACTTTTTCTCAAGAATACTTAAATTTAGACTCTAGAGACAAAGTTATGTATTTAATATGAAAGAGTTCCTACCACATACTAGTGATGGAGATAGATAACTTTTATTTTTTAAGCAATTGGGGTTAAGAAACTTGTTCAAGGTTACACGGCCAGTTATTTCTGGGTGTGGTGCTAAGTATCTGAGCCTGGATTTGATCCCCAGGTCATCGTGACACTGAGGCCAGTGCTCTTACTCGCTGTGCTACCTGGCTGCCCCAATAGAGAGCTTCTAATGGTAGAAGGACCCTGATCTTCTTCTTCTTCAGACATATCATGGTATAGCTTTTGAGTGTTTTCTTTTGCCATTTTGAAAATTATAGAATCACCCTCCCCTCAAGCCTCTACCCATAGATAATGGACTTCATATTCCCATAATAAAAATTTATCCAGAAATGATAAAAAAAATACATATCGTCAGCTGGTACAATCAGCCCCACCAAACATGGCAATTTTAAAAAATTAAACTGATTACTGCATGGACTAATATTTTGAATTGACTAACCATGGGTGTGTGTGTGTGTGTGTGTGTGTGTGTGTGTGTATGGTTTGCATTAAAAATGTCTCAGTAGTTAGAACCACAGAGTTCTAACAACTTAGAGAAGCTTCAAGGTTTAAGAAATTTCAGTAAAAACACATTTTCTCATTTGAGTGCTAACATCAGTTAAGAGACCAAGTAGGGACTGCTGCTTTTAAATATCAGAGGGTACAAATTTTTCTATTAAGTAAATTTTGGAACTACATATCCTAGAGGGGTAATTTCTGCAAACTATGTTACTGAATGATTCTCTATCCTGCAATGACTTTTTTTCCAACTCTTTTCAACATTTTAACGAAACAAAATGTAACAAACAAATGAACAACAACAAAAACCTTATATTTACCTGGTCTAGGCTTTTGGCTTATACTTGCTTAGATTTCAGTTTGGGTCCCAGGCTTTTCCCCACAAGAATCTCTGTCTCCACACCCTGTTGTATTGCATAATCACTGGCATGTGCTGACTCTCACCTAGGAAGTATTACACGATAATAAATAGTCTTTTGCTGAAAATAGGAAAGACATTTGCCCTACTCATTTGTCTTACCTCTAAAATGAGATTTCAAGGTACATGGAACTATGGTGACATATGGTGAGAAGGTACTCTGAGAAACTGGCTTTGCTGGAAGAAATCTTTGCTATTGTGGGGGAAGAAAACTACTTCTTCAAACAATGATTGCTGAGCAATTTTTGAAAACATACATGTCTCCTGGCTTTTCCATGAACAAGACAATCCATCTCTCAGCTCCAGGAATTTTCTCTGGCTCTTCCTCATGTCTAGAACATTCTTCCCCCTCCACTCTGATTTCTGACTTCCCTGGCTTCCTTTAAGACTCAACTCAAATCCTGTCTTCTACAGGAAGCATTTCTCAACTCCACTTAATTCACCTTTTTTTCCCTTGGTTAATTATTTCCTATATACACAGTATGTCGATTGCTTAGCATATATTTATTTGAATATTGTCTCCCCCATAAGATTGCAAGCTCTTTGAGGGTGGTGTACATCTTTTGATTACTTTTTCATCTTTAGTGTTTAGCACAGTGCTAGGCACATAGTAAGGGCTTGATAAATTTTTATTGATTTATTTATTGATGTGACATTCCCAACCACAGATAACTCCAAGAACCACATCATTTCATCAGCTTGGTAGATGTTTTCCTAGAGCTTTCAGTTCCACTGGAAGTTGCTTGCAAATTTTTATGCCAATGATAATAATGAAATACTAGCATGATATGACAAAAAAATGAGTAGCATGATTTCAGAAAAAACAAAACAGAATGAAAAAACTGGATAGACTTATATGAACTGTTGAAAAGCGAAGTGAACAGAATCCGTAGAACATTGAACATAGTAAAGGCAGTATTGTATGATGACCAACTGTGAATGACTTACCTATTCACAATGTTATGTCAGCAGTACAATGATCCAACAACAGTTCCAAAGGACCCATGATGAAAATCGCTAACAACCCCCAGAGGAAGAACTGATCAAGTCTGAATACAGATCAAAGCTTACTCTTTTTCACTTTCTTTTTTTATTTTTATTTTTTTGTTGTTTTCTTTCATGACATGATTAAGGATGTACGTTTTGCATGACTACACATGTATAAGCATATAAGTTCAATAGCTATTAAAGCTCTCTCCCTTATTTGTAAAGGTTTTTGCCTTCTTTTTGTTTCCTTTTCTGCATTAAAAGAGATGCTTCAATAACAATCTCTTATCTATTCATCCCTCTCTTCCTCCTCTTCCTTCCTTTTTCTTTCTTCCTTCGTTGCTTTCCTCCTTCCCTTCTTCTTATCATTCTTCACTCTCTGTCTTCATAACTCTCTCTTTCTATTGCTGTCTTCATGTCTCGGTGTCTCTCTTCTTTTTCACCATCTCAGTCTTGAAAGAAAGAGAAGGAAAGAAGGAAGGAAGTGTAGCAGCAAGCACCCCAAGAGTCCTCAGGGTGGCTGCCCATACAGTTTCTTGGATCTGCTTTGTTAAAGGAAAGCAACTCAAAATGGGTTAACAAGCTTACTTTAATCAGTCAAACATATATCGTTTAACTCGTTCAGGGGAAAATGGTCAGCACCCCGAACTTCAAAGTACACAGGCAGAATTATCAAGACAGAAACAGATCAAGTAGACAGCTTTCCAAACTGTCCAACCATTACATCCATACCAAATCAACATCTGGGTTTCAACATCTGGGTTTTTCAAAGCCGGGGGGCTCTGGACAATGGCTTCCCACAATCCAGATCAAATCACAGAACACTTCTCAAAGTGAGCCCCAAAACAAAGCTACATACGAGGGCTTATATAGCCTTCTCCTGGCTCAGAGAATGTAACAACCTTATTGACTCACTGGCCAATCAAGAAGTATCTACTGAAAAACAAACCTCCCACCCCAGGCTCCAGGTGTACTTTATCCTAGGGGCAGGGAAGATCTTTAAATTTACATTCCCATTACAGGAAGGAAGGAAGGAAGGAAGGAAGGAAGGAAGGAAGGAAGGAAGGAAGGAAGGAAGGAAGGAACATTCCCTACTTTTGAGGTTATGGAGAAAGTTGTATCTCTACCACAGATAGTGTTAGAGTAACAAAAAGCTATTGCTAGTACAGTGTTATGCTCTGACCTATCACACATGAGTTGCAAGAGGGCATAGTCATGGTTGCAACCTTCAAATTCATGACTGAATGCATTTTGTGATTTTTTTGGATGCCTGGGCCAAGAAAGAATCCTAGATTCAGCACAGAACAGAATTTCTTGGCTAAACATAGCAGTAAATGTTTTTAATAAGAAGCATAAAATTTGTATCTCACGCTACTTTATCAGATGATTTGTCTTATGTGAAGAAAGTGACCTGATAGGGAAAAAGCAGGCTTATTACCAGTCCTCCCAAGATCTATCTAGTCCTGGAGAGAATTAACATTCAAATAGCTGGATTGGTTACTTTCACAGCCAATGTCATCTTAATGGTGATATGATATTCTGACTAAGATAACTCACATTTTCTTCAATCTAGACTTCGTATGACATGGAAAGCCTCCAGCAGTTTTCTGATGCAACCATTCCTTCTGCCTGTCCTTTGCTATTATATGTCATTTGATTGTGGTACCTAATATAAGCTTAACTTTCTAGGTCACATTATTCTTAGAGCTTTAAGTAAAGATTCACTTTTCAACCACATGCTACTCCCACTTTGATGGCAGCATTCATAACCTGAATTCTGGTACAGTATTTGAAGTATTCTATTTCTTCTCAATGTATGGCTGGTTGTCCTACTAATCACAATGTGATAAAAAATAATAATGCAGTTTAATCATTCACCCATATTTACCTTTCTATATGAACAATACCTTTTTTTAAAGCAATTGGGGTTAAGTAACTTGCTCAAGGTTACATGGCCAGTTATTTCTGGGTGTGGTGCTAAGTATCTGAGCCCAGATTCGATCCCAGGTCATCCCAACTCTGGGGCCAGTGCTGTTACTCATATGCACTGTGCCACCCGGCTGCCCCATGAGCAATACTTTCTATCCTTATTTTGAGTTTTCACTATTTACTCTGTTTACTGCATTTCTACAATTACTCTCTGAAAGGGTAAAAGGCTCACCAGGCTGATGTTTAAAATACAGTATTAAGAGTTAAAGACACAGGGCGGCTAGGTAGCACAGTGAGTGGAGTGCTGACCCTAGAGTCAGGGGAACCTGACTGGCCTCAGACACTTCACACACAAACAAAAAACCTAGCCTTGTGACCTTGGGCAAGTTATTTAAGCCCAATTGCCCTCCAAAAATCAAAATAAAGAGTTAAAGAAAGGAGGCAGGCTGGGAAGCTGGCAGTGTGGTGTTGTGAGAGAGGCAGGCTAGGAAGCAGATGGCGCAGTGTGCTGAGAGAGGCAGGCCAGGACATTGCAGCACCCAGAACCTGATCAATGAAGGGGGCAAGTCGTCACACCAACCACAAGGGTCATTACAAGGTCTATCACTGAAGGGCTGGGACTGGATGGAGCAAGATAAGAATCAAATGCAGGGACCTTGGCAGGGGCAGCTAATACTCCTGGGACTACCACTCCATAGCCTAGAAATTTAGAAAGTCCCTATCAGGACCACCAAGGACCAGGATGGCAGACTAAACCCCAACTGCTTCAACCCCTCCCACACCCTGAAAACATAGTAATTATTGTCCCAGGGCAAAACCCTAAAGAGTAAAGGCTTGGAAACCCTAGAGGAAGGGTGTGGCTAGGGCCCTGTCTCAAAATGGGTAGAAATCAGACTGCAAAGACAAAGACCCTGGAGTCCTATCCTCAGAGGGAGGAACCAAATTCAGAGGGAGACAATGTTGATTCCACACCCACAGCTGAAGCATCTACAATTAATGGGTCCCAAACACACAAAGCTTTCCTAGATGAGCTCAAAAGGAACTTTGAAAACCCAAATGAGAGAGATAGAAGACAAAATGAATAATTCTTTAAAAATCAAAATTGCAAAATTACAAAAACATTATAGTGAAGAAAACAGCTCCTTATAAAGAAAAAAAATGTGTGATATGGAAAAGGAGCTCCAAAAACTGAGGAAAATAATTTGCTAAAAACTAGAATCAACCAAATTGAAGCAAATAAAAAATTTCTATGAGAAACCAAGCATTAGTCAAACAAAACAAATGAAAAATTAGAAAAAGAGGTAAAATATCTCAATGAAAAAATAACTGACCTGGAAAACAGATACAGGGGTGATAATCTGAGAATCATAAGTCTACCAGAAAATCATGATGAAAAAATGAGCCTGGACAGAATCCTCCAAGAGCTCATGAAGGAAAACTGCCCTGAGATACTAGAACCTGAGGGTAAAATAGAAATTGAGAGAATCCACCGGACACTTGCTGAAAGAGATCCCAAACTGAAAAGTCCTTGAAATATTTTGGCCAAACTCCATGACTGCCAGGTAAAAGAGAAAATACTTCAAGTGGCCAGAAAGAAAAAAAAAATCAGATATCAAGGAACCACAGTGAGGATTGCACAGGATTTGGCAGCATCTACACTGAAAGATCAGAGGAAGGGGAATACAATTTTTTGCAAGGCAAAAGAGCTTGGGTTAAAACCAAGCATCACATACCAAGCAAGACTTAACATCTTCTTCCAGGCAAGGAGATGGTCATTCAACGATGTAACAGATTTCCAGACATTCCTGAGGAAAATGCCAGAGCTCAGTGGAAAATTTCACCTCCAATTGTGAGATGCAAGAGAAATATAGAAATGTAAAAAAGGAAAACACACACACACCCTGTTATTTAATAAGAGCAAACTGTTCACAGATAAGTAGAGGGTATGAGTATAAATTACACAAAATGATAATAAAAAATTCTTATTAAGGGCTACAAAGGCACTGCAATCGAAGAAGGGGAATGAATAAAGTGGAAAAGGGTAAATTATGCCACACAAATAGGCCAAAAAATATAGCAGAGGAAAAGAAGGGAGGGAGATGAGTATTATATGAGCTTTTCCCTCATTAGTTCAGGTGCAAGGAGGGAATAACACAACTAGTTAGGCATGGGAATCTATGGAGTAGAGATGTAAAATGTATCATAATACAGGAAAGAGGGGAGGGAGAGGAACTTTGCATGAGTTTTGTCCCTGTCACTCTTGGTGCAAAGAAGAAATAACATACTTCATTAAGTATAAAAATATCCTACGGGCAATAGGAGAGGGAAAGGGCTATAAAGAGGGGAGGGATGAGAAGGGATGGAAGAAGTAAGGGAGAAGGGGAGGAAAAGGGAGGGCGGCTGATAAGTGAATACTGAGGGAGGTGGTGGTCAAAAGGAAAACTATTACAGAGCGAAGGGAGAAGGGGAGAAAAAATATAAGCATAAACAGGGGAGGGAATAGAATGGAGGGAAAGAAACAGATAATAATCATCACTGTGAATGTGAATGTAATAAACTCTCCCATAAAATGGAGGCAGATAGAAGAATAGATTAAAAACCATAATCCTACAATTTGCTGTTTGCAAGAAACACATCTGAAATAGAGGGATACACACAGGGTAAAGGGGAAAGTGTGGAGTAAAATATATCATGCCTCAGGTAAAGTAAAAAAAAAAAGCGGGGGTACCAATCCTCATCTCAGAAAAAGCAAAAGCAAATATTGATCTAATTAAAAGAGATAAGGGGCGGCTAGGTGGCGCAGTGAGTAAAGCACTGGCCCTAGACTCGGGAAGACCCAAGTTGGGTTCTGGCCTGAGACACTTAACACCCACACAAAAATACTAGCCGTGTAACCTTGGGCAAGTTACTTAACCCCAATTGCCCCCCAAAAGGCAAAAGAAAAAAGAAAAAAAAAGAGATAAGGAAACTATATCCTGTTAAAAGGCACCATAGAGAACGAAGCAATATCTTTACTTAACATATATACACCAAGTAGTATAGCATCCAAATTCCTAGAGGAACAGGTAAGGGAATTAGAAGAAGAAATGGATAGCAAAACTATAGTGGTGTGGGACCTTAATTTCCCCTCTTTGAACTTGATAAATCCAACCTCAAAATAAACAAGAAAGAAGTTAAGGAGGTGAATAGAATTTTAGAGAGGGTAGGTATGATAGATCTCTGTAGAAAACTCACTGGGGATAAAAAGGAATATACTTTCTTCTCAGTGGTACATGGCACATACACAAAAATTGACCATGTACTAGAATATGAAAAGCTCACAATTCAGGGCAGAAAGGCAGAATTTATAAGTGCATCCTTCTCAGATCATGATGCAATAAAAATCATATGCAATAAATTCCATGGAAAGACAGACTAAAAACTCATTGGAAACTAAAAAATTTAATCCTAAAGAATGAGTGGGTCAAACAAGAAATCATAGAAACAATCAGTAACTTCATCCAAGAGAATGACAACAATGGGACAACATAGCAAAATTTGTGTGATGCAGCAAAAGCAGTTCTTAAGGGAAGTTTTATATTACTTAGTGCATACATGAATAAATTAGAGAAAAGGGAGGTCAATGAATTGGGCATGAAATTGAAAAAGCTAGAAAAAGAAGAAATTGAAAATCCCCAATTAAATTCTAAATTAGAAATAATGAAAACCAAAGGAGAGATTAATAAAATTGAAATTAAGAAAACTATTGAATTAACAAAAAAAACTAAGAGCTGGTTTTATGAAAAAAAAATAATATTGATAGACCCTTACTCAATATGAGAAAAAAAAAGAAAGAATAAAACCAAATTATGAGTATCAAAAAAGAAATGGTGAATTTATCACCAATGCAGAGAAAATTAAAACAATAATTAGGAATTATTTTTCCCAGTTGTATGCACATAAATTTGACAATCTTAGTGAAATGAATGAATATTTACATAAATATAAGTTGCCCAGATTAGTCAAAGAGGAAGTAAATTACTTTAATAACCCCATTTCAGAAAAAGAAATTGAACAAGTCATCAGTGAACTCCCTAGGAAAAAAATCTCCAGGGCCAGATGGATTTACTAGGGTATTCTATCAAACATTTAACATTTGATTCCAATACTCTAGAAACTATTTGGGAAAATTAGTGAAGAAAGAGTCCTACCAAATTCTTTTTATGACATAAATATGATACTGATACCTAAATCATGAAGAGGTAAAACAGAGAAACAAAATTATAGACCAATTTCACCCATGAATATATATGCAAAAATTTTAAATAAAATATTAGCAAAAGAACTACAGCAATTTATCACAATAATAATACACTTTGATCAGGTAGGATTTATTCCAGTAATGAAAGAATGGTTTAACATTATGAAAACCATCAGTATAATTGATCATATCAAACAATAATGCTAACAAAATCCTTATGATTATCTCAATAGATGCAGAAACAGCTTTTGACAAAACAGGACATCCATTCCTATTAAAAACACTACACAGAATAGGAATAAGTGAAGCCTTACTTAAAATAATAGGTAGCATCTATTTAAAGCCATCAGCAAGTATTACTTGTAATGGGGATAAGCTAGAAGCATTTTCAATAAGATCAGGGGTGATATAAGGATGTCCACTATCACCACTCTTATCCAGTCTGGTACTAGAAATGTTATCAGTAGCAATCAGAGAAGAAAAAGAAATCAAAGGAATCAAATTAGTCAAAGAAGAAACCAAGCTATCACTCTTTGCAGATAATATGATGATATACTTAGAGAATCCTAGAGAATTCTTTCTTTCTTTCTTTCTTTCTTTCTTTCTTTCTTTCTTTCTTTCTTTCTTTCTTTCTTTCTTTCTTTCTTTCTTTCTTTCTTTCTTTCTTTCTTATATGAGAATTTATCTTTCGAGACTTATATGAACACAATTACAAAACACTTATCACACAAATAAAGTCATTTCTAACTAATTGAAAAGTCATCAATTGTTAATGACTGGGTCGAGCTAATATAATAAAAATTACAATTTTACCTAAGTTAAATTATATATTTATTGACATACCAATCAATTTACCAATAAACTACCTTATAGAGCTAGAAAAAATACTAACAAAATTCATTTGGAAGAATAAAAGGTCCAGAATATCAAGGGAATTAATGAAAAGAAATGCTAGGGAAGGTGGACTAGCTATACCAGATTTTAATCTGTGCTATAAAGCAGCAGTCCTTAAAACTACTTGGTACTGGCTGAGGAATAGAACAGTGGATCAATGTAATAGATTGCATACATGAGACTTAACAGTCATTGACTATAGTAATCTACTGTTTGATAAACCCAAAGACTCCAGCTTTTGGGATAAGAACTCACTATTAAAAAAAACTGCTGGTAAAACTGGAATATAGTATGGCAGAAATTGGGCATAGACTATTATTTAACACCATATTCTAAAATCAAGTCTAAATGGATGCATGATCTAGGTATAAAGGCTGATACTGTAAGCAATCTGGGAAAGCAAGGAATAGTTTACCTGCCAGATTTGTGGAGAGGGGAAGACTTTATGACCAAACAAGAATTAGAGAGCATTGTAAAATGCAAAATGTATAATTTTGATTACATTAAATTGAAAAGCTTCTGTACAAACAAAGCCAATGTAACCAGGATTAGGAGGAAAGTGGAAAACTGGAAAAGAATTTTTACAACCTATGCACTGATAAAAGACGTATTTCTAAAATATACAGAGAATTGAGTCAAATATATAAGAATACAAGTCATTCCCTAAATGATAAATGGTCAAAGGATATGAACAGGCAGTTTACAGAGGAAGAAAATAAGATATTTATAAGCACATGAAAAACTGCTCTAAATCACTATTGATTAGGAGAATGAAAATCAAAACAACTCTGAGGTATCACATCTCACCAGTCAGATTGGCTAAGATGACAAAACAGGAAAAAAGACAAATGCTGGAAAGGATGTGAACAAATTCGAACACTAATGAATTGCTGGTGGAGTTGTGAACTGATCCAACCATTCTGGAGATCAATCTGGAATTATGACTTATGGGCTATAAATATTTCATACCCTCTGATCCAGCAAAAGCACTTCTAGGGTTGTATCCCAAAGATATCATAAAAGTAGGAAAAAGACCCATATATACAAAAATATTTATACCAGCTTTTTGTGGTGGCAAAGAATTGGAAATGAAGAGGGTGCCCGTGAATTGGGGAATGGCTGAACAAATTGTGGTATATGCATGTTATGGAATACTATTGTGCTATAAGAAACGAGGAGCAGATGGACTTCATATTTACCTAGAGAGGCTTGTATGCACTGATGCTCAGTGAGAAGGGTAGAACCAAGAGAAATTTGTACACAATTACAGACACAAAGTATGTGTGATGACCAACTTTGATAGACTGGACTCTTTTCAGCATTCCAGGGTTATAAGTCAACCCCAAAAGACTCATGATGGAGAGAGATGTCTACATCCAGAGAAAGAACAGAGTTTGAACCCAGATTGAAGCAATCTAACTACCTGCTCTTTTTCTTTTTCATGTTTGGTTTTGTTCCGTCTTTTCCGTTTTTCATTCCACCTGGTACAATTCTTTATAACCTGACTAATGCCTAATGTGAAAGTATTTGCTGATACTATACTTGATTGTATGCTGCCATGGGGGGGGAGAGGGATGGAAAATTTGAAACTCAAGGAATTGTGGAAATGAATCTTGTAAACTAAAAGTAAACAAATTAATAAAGACCAAAAAGTGAAAAAAAGTTAAAGGCAAATACAATTATTTGAGGGTAATTAAGTCACTCAGTGGATAGTGTGCCAGGCTTATTGTTAGGAATACTCATCTTTCTGTGTTCAAATCTGACCACAGACACTTATTAGCTGTCTGACTCTGGTTAAGTCTCTTCATCTTGTTTGCCTCTATTTCCTCACCTGTAAAATGAGATGAAGAAAAACAAACCACTAGAGTATCTTTGCCAAGAAAATCCCAAATGAGGTCATGAAAAGTCAGACACAACTGCAGATGACTGAACAAGAGCAAGAATTATTCATCCTGCATCCCTTGAAACCCAAGTGAAAAAAAGGAAAAAACAAACAATTTTGATAATAGTTTCACAAGTCTAGCTATACTTTTATAACTTCCAAACCAGGGCATAAAGGCTTGTTATGGCCACCTATCTTTCTTACTCATGTTGTAAGCTTTGTGGCCCCTGAGGTCTTTGTTACCTTCTTACTCTGTTTTGATCCATTTTCTGCAACTTATTTATATAAAAAACTAAAATCAACCCCACATCATACCTTTCGAAACTACTCTCAACAATGATAATTGTACATGACGCTAAAGATACATTTCTTAGTTTAATTTTTCATTCACATATGATGACTTTTTCCAGTACTTAGTGAACTGGCAGGAATGGAGTTCTCTGAAGGAAATGTGACAGCCATGGCATAATGTGGTTTAGGGCAAATGTGTCCAGCAATGACATCCCACTAAGTCCAGGACTTGAGATCTTTGAATTAATTCCAGGAATGACAGTGATGAAAATTTAATCTTCATATCATTGCCTAATTTGGAGGAGTAGATATAGCCTTGACAAGGCTGACATATGAGTGTAGAGTAGGGGCAGAGAATATAAACAGTCACCATAAAAGAACAAAGTCTTGAAGAATAGGTCAAGCCAGGTCAATCATAACATGCTTCTTATAATGTACTGTCCTAGATAGAAAGGGTACAAAAACCAAAATGAAACAATCTCTATCCTTACAAAGCTTAAATTAAAAAAAATATTTTGGTTTTTATATGATTTTCATTTCCTTCATATCCTTCCTTTCCCTTGTATCCCTCATAACAAAGAAACAAAATAAAAAGAAAGGGGAAAAGGCAATGCAGCAAAAGAAACCAATACATCAATCAAGTCCATGTATTCCTATATATTCCTCCACATTTGCAAAGAAGGCATAGTGATATATTTTCATAAATATTTTTGGGACCAAGCTTTGTCATAATTACCAAGCATTCAGTTTTGATTTTTATTGCTGTTCTTCCAATTGATGTTGTTGTAGTCATTCTGCATCTTGTCTTCCTCATTCTGCTTACTTTATCAGTTTATTCAAGTCTTCTCATGCTTCCTTGTATTCATCAATTCTCATGGTGCAGTGATAGTCCATTACATTCATACAGCACAATTTGTTTAACTATTTCCCATCTATTTGGACATTTACTTCTATTTGGTTTCCAATTCTTTTCTATTGAAAAAAGTACTGCTATACATATTTTGGTGTGTGTATTATTTCTTCCTAGTAATCTCTCATTTTTGATGTGTTGTAATCTATTCTTTTCCATATACAACTCTCCAATGCACTTTAGGTGACATTCATATTCAATTCTTGTGGTATTACATGACTAGTATCTATAAAATGTCATTGGAAAACTATTGATATAAAATAGTCTTTTGTTTCGATAAGAAACATGAGGTTAAAAGAATTATATAATTTCTCAAAAGTATTTCAGCCTTTTTTATTCCTTCTGTTCAACTTCGAGTTCAGTTTTAGTGTCTATCCTTCCAACTATATGCAGATCAGTGAAGTAGACTGTATAATGATATATCAGAAACCACTGATGCCATCATCCTAAAGATCTACAAATTGCCCATATTGCATAAAATCTGTCAGTTTTCATCCATTTGGTTTTATCTGCAAGGCAGATAGTCCAAAGTCTTCATTTGAACAATTATGTTTCTCATCCAGCAGAATTTTGAAATGTTTCTTTAGCTTGATGCCATTAGTATTTGATGCAGTTTGCAAACACAAATATCTACAGAATCTCATAATACATATATAAGCAATTCTTTCTTGCATTTGGACTAGGAAATACATTCTCTGTAGTAGTTACAACATTAATAATCACAAAGTCATAAAGCAATATCGTTTCTGTTATATCTTTCTAGAGATCCTGAATGACATGGGAGACAGTTTGATGAAGAAAGACTTTAAGCTAATGTTTTACTCTACCAAAATGCATGCCTTTATATCCTCAAAGTACTGTGATCAGACAGTAAGAAAGCATTTATTTAATGCCTACTATGTACAAGGCACTGTGTTAAACACTGGGTATACAAAGAAAGGCAAAAGATAGTACCTGCACTCAAGCAATTCACAGTTTAATAGGATCTTATGCATTCTTCGTTATGGTTCATTGTACTAATCTTTATTATAGCTAATTTTATGTTTGTAAAGATGTAATCTATTATAAAATTTCTCTTGTGGAAGCATGCTGGTTCCCTTCAAATACTTTAAGAGGATTTTCAATACATGCAGATAATGTTGCTATGATTTTTGTATAGATATGAGAGTAGATACATGTCAGCAGTTATTGATAGTCTCATAATTACCTTTTTGGTAGAAATAATAATGTCCAAAATTGCCCCTATCATTATTATTCTCTGCTCTTTTATATACCTTGAGATAATATTTCTATGTTGTCGAAGTTGATCCATCACCAGCATGGATTTCCCCCTTGGGTAGTTGGTCTAAATCAAGTGTTGTCACCATCTTTTTTTTCCTCGATGTCATTTTCATTTCTTCCAGAACCAAACTATCCAACAATAAATATTGATGAAGCACCTGGGAGGCATAGCACCATATTCAGGACCACATTACTACTGACTTAATGTGATGCTTTAAGCATCTTTAATGAAACCTTTTCATGTAAAAACACCTTAAAATACCTTTTATATGTCCTATTTCATGGTTGTCCTTCTGGTTTTATCAGAAGCCTCAAACAGATTTAGAGAAGGAAGAGGTTCCAGGTGACAAAAGGGTATGCCAGGGCAGAAACTTAGTGTTAGAGGAAAGAGTAGGCCCCAAGCTGATGAAAACAAGACCAAAGAACGATTTCTGGTTGCTTATGTCTATGCTCAGGGATTTTCTTACATATTGAAAATATTCAGGAAATAGTTTTCTTTGTCTTTTTTTTTTTAGAACAAAGAGACTTTCTATAACATTAATGAATTGCATGCTTATAGCATGACCAATTAATTGGAGGGAGATTCCCTTTGATATTCTCTCTTTAGAGAGAACCTAGAATGGTAATAATAACTCCTTTATATGGCACTCTCACCATTAAAAATGAAGTAAATAATGTACATAATTTTATCCTGATGCTATAGGTGATCATAGGATGACGTTGAGACTGACATTCTTTGATGTTCAGTTCTTTGACCATCATCACAAATAAGAAAGCCTAAATTCAAATTCAGGTCTTCTGTTTCCAAATCCCACAATCTCTCCAATGTTCCCATTATTACTAAGTTCCCCTTCCAATGGTTGTCTTTTACTAGACCAGTGTTTGAGGCTCTGTTTCAAAGGGAAAGCTTAAAAAAACATCCAAATGAATTTTAACTCATTACAGAGAGATATTTTTATATCCAAGTAAATTTAAGTGGCATGTTGAATATTTTTTAAATGATAAAGGAATGACTAGCTAATGAAAGTTCAGAATAATGAGAACAGCTGTGACTTTATTGAATATAGAGAAAATGTGTGTAATTATTTTTAAATAAACTTAAAATATTGCTTTTTTGAATTGCTTTTCTGAGACAGAATAAATGGTAGATCAAAATTTCATAGTTTAGTAAAAGTTTTGTTTGAAAAAAAGAGATAAGATTGGCATCTGTTCTATCAAAATTCTTTAGCAATATCGACAGGCATTCATGCCAGTTTGCACTATTTATTTGATATTTAAATTATCAGAATGGGTGGCTTTATAAAACAATACATCTTTCCAGAAATATTCCATTGTCTATCCTGTACATTCTTAATTACTTACATTATACATATGCACTTCTGTCTCTCTGCTGCCTAAAAATATGTCTTACTTGGGAACATTCCAAAGAGGAAAAAAACCAACTGTGAGAAATTTAAATATGGAAAAATCCTCAAATATACCAAAGGGAGATAGAGTTGTGCACACAGAGAATTTTCTGTCAATTGCATTGTTAAAACTAGTCTCAATTCAAATAATGCCTATTATGTAAAACTTCCCCCTTTGAGATTTCTTAGAATAACTACTGAATTTCTATAAAATAAAACCTGAAAGAATTGATTCCACTGACTTTTCCCCCTTGATCCCTATGTTTTACCTTAATGCACTTAACTTATGTTGCCTGTAAATCATTCAGGGTAAGGGGTCTATGAATGTAAACTTTCTTAAGTTTATCTCCCAAATAGCACATATTTTCTCATTGTTTATCAATGGGTAACCTTAGCTTCAGCAGTGTTAAATTGGGGCAGCTAGGTGGCATGGTGAATAGAGCACCATTTCTGGAGGCAGGAGGACCTTAGTTCAAATGTGTCCTCAGACCCTTAACACTTACTAGCTGTGTAACCTTGGGCAAGGCACTTAACCCCAATTGCCCAGCCTTCCCCCTTTTAAAAAAAGAAGGGTTAAATGATTTACCCATGATCATGCAATCAGTGGAAGTCAAAGGTCAAATTAAAACTCCACCCTCTATACCATGACAAATCTATGTCAGAAAATTAAAAAAAAAGATTTTAAAGAAATCTATATTTTTCAATGTAAATATTCTCTTGATGATTTTGCATGATTATAGATCTTAGAAAAATATACTCTCTGAAAAATCAAAGTTGCAGGTTGAACTAAGGTACAGTGAAGCAAAACATTGTAGGAATCAGTAGGCTGCAGTATATTTATAGTGATAACTTGTAATTAAGGAATATTGTTTTAGATATTATCAAATAAGGATATAATGAGTAATAAAGGCCATTTGGTTAACCTCAATGACATTCTAGGACCTGTGAAATGTAGAGACATCTAGCTAGAAGAAGGCATTTAAACACTGGGTAGATTTTCAATGGAGGATGTATGGAAGAACATTAGTAAGAATCTCACAAGATGACAATGCAGGGATTGGTTGTGGTTTGCACAGAAGGAGAGAATAACCACATTAATGAGATAAATTATCCTTTAAATAATGAAGATGAATATGTGAAAGCACTTTGAAAGGTGAAAACACTTCGAAAAAACAATATATATCATTACAATAATTGTTCCTTTTACCTCAGGAAAAAAAAATGTCTAAATGTAGTAATTACCTAACCACTGTCTCCTAATTATTTTTATAACTCAAATAATACAATGTTATTCCTATCATGCTTCTTTGTTTCAAAGATTCATTTCCCTACTACAAAAACTGACTCCCTTGTCTTCCTTTAAATCCCAAGTAAAATCCCATCTTCTAAAGAAAGTCTTTCCTAACATCTCTTAATTCTATACTTTCTTTTCATTATTTCCTATTCATCTTACATATAACTTGCTTAATATAGATTTATTTCCTCCCTCATACAATTTAAACTCCTTGAAGTCCCCAGGGGCAATCTTTGGTCTCTGTTTGTATTCCTAGTATTTAGCACTTTCCCTGGTTCATAATAATGATTTGTTGATTTTATAATTGAAAGAAAGGTTATACAAGTCATCTTTGGAGGCATCCTAAATTTGAAATTTGTAAAGTATCAATTCAGAAAATAGCAATTGCAGAGGATATCTTTTTTGATATAATTTTTAGGAATCGCTTCAGGAAAAAAGGGGGAAATACAAAAAGTTTAGGGAAATAATAGATTTTATTGCTGCTAGAAAATGCAACAATAATTATTGAGCCACATACCTGTTTCCCAATGTCTAAAAGTCATTTTCATTAAAAAAAATAAATTGCACCTAGACTGGGTAAATCATTTGAAAAAATGGAAGCTTTTGCAAATTATAATCAATAGTAGTACATACAACACAGCACAAGCAGTACAACCCAAACAGCATTGAACTCAGAGTTCAGAAGACCTGAGTTTGAATGTTACCTCTGACACTGGTTGATGATCTTGGTAGAGTCACAAACTCCCTTAAACCCAGTTTTCACATCAATAAAATTTTGATAATTGTATCTATCTCACAGGTCTGTTGCTAGATTTATATTAATATATTTATAACATTTTACAAAATAAGTTGTAGATAGATGTTACTATGATGATGATCAGAGCTTGATTCAAAGCTTTAGAAAATAAAATATCACTTTGCTCCTTATTTGTTTACTATAACAAGAATTCTTGATATGGTCAAATAAAATTTTTCACAAAGCAAAATAAGTCTCATTCATAGGAGAGAAAAAGTAAATTCCTTGGAATATTTGACAAAGGAAATTTTCTTAACACCTTTATGATTATTAATAATTAGAGCTGTAAAGCAGGAGAACCAAATCACCACTACCCACAGCAGCAGGATCAAATGTTGATGAAGAATGCCTATCATCCATAGTTTGATAGAAAATTGATACGAAAAATCATGTATGGATATATGGGACACAGTTAAATATGTATCCTGTTTATATAAGCCATACATTATGCAAACTAATAATGAATTTTTTCCAAAATTGAATGAGTGGAAGAGTTGACTAGTGCCATTGGAGCAGTATAATTCTTTTAAAACCATGCATTTCTCTAAAACAAAGATCTATTTCTTTAATGACAATATACTTCTATTTCTTTTTTATCTACAACTCCAAGTCACAGAATTTCATAACCTCTGACAAATTAAATTTTAATGTAACCAATTGATCAGCAAAGAGGCATGTGATGGATATGAATAGGCTGTTTGGATCACTAGCATCTATAGTTGCCACACAGTGCTTTTTTTCACAGTAGGTGCTAATTGAATGCTCTTTGGAAGGAAGAATGAATGAGTATAGTTATTAAGGATAGCATGAGAAAGATATGCTTAAAAAATCTGATCATGTTACAAGAGCTTGAGTTAACTGATGAACAGATGATATACTCTGTTTTGTTGAAGGAATTTGAAAATTCTATTTGCCATGCCAGAGAATCTTGAGTAGAAACCCTGCAGAAAAATTTTCAGAAGAGCAAAAGTCACAGAGCATGCCATGTTGTGGATGGATTATAATCAATATCTGGAGGGAATAAAATGTTAATGACATAACAGATCCATTGAAAACTTAAAATAATCTTGGAAATCTGGTTCACTCTGTTTCATAGGTGGTAGGATTTAGACTCAGAGAGTTAAGACCATTTCCTCAAGTTCACATTGCTAACTAAAGATAGAGGAAGGACAGAAAGGCTACTATGCATTTTTTTAGTGTAGAACTCGGTGTCATTGTTAGGGTCAATTTATTGTATTTAGATTATAGTGTTAGTGCTCTAATATTGGGAGGTCATAGGTTCAGTCTTTCATTGTATAGACGAATAAAGTCTGTGGTGATGAAGTGAGTTGTCCAAGGTTACAACTGGTATTAAATAGAATCATAACTCTTCAGATCTTTTGACTCCAAATCCCTCACTCTTTTCTTTGAACAATGATGGCACTTTAGATTTCCACTTAATATCTAGTTAATTGGTATAGAAGGCAATGATTTTCAAAATGTAGTGTATGGAAACTATATTCTACTTAACTGTTATAGTAAGAAGAAAGGGCCCATTATTTTTAAGAGCCAGTCATCTAATAGATAAAGTGTTGTGTGACAAATCATAGGAAAAACAATGAAGACCAAAGTCTTGTTCTGATTTATTAGGTGATCATAATATTCTCAAAGCACTCAGTATGCTGACCTCCCTAGGTATATACACCTTCATTTGTCAAATGACATTAAAAAATGAATTTCCTAGTAGAATATGTAAGGGGAATACTTAAGGGAAATAAATGGACAAATAAACTCACATATAAATGGAGAATTATGTGCATTCTAAGATGAGATTCTCTAAAATGCTGACTTGGCCAATATTTCTTTTTACATCAGTTTCCTGAATGCTTCTCACCATTATGTGGAATAAAATAAGTGTCTTCACCTCCTCCTATAGGTTACTGTAAATTCTCTTCTTCCTTATTTCACTTTCTCCTTCTCAATATAACCTAAGTCCATGCTTCCTTTTTTCAATGCCTACAATTTACGATGAATATGATATTCCTATTGTAAAATTCACAGAATGAAATATATGCAAATTTTAGTGGAAATCTTGAAAATTTATGCTTTGAAACAATCAATATACATAAATTCTTTACATCAATGCAAATCTGGTTAATTAATAAACACAAAATATATACCTTTTGGGAAGGTATAGGGAAGAATATGTTAAGGGAACATTCATAGAAGAGGCGGCAGCTAGTCGGGTCTTAAAGGGACTTAAGGAGAAAGAGTGAGGAAGGGTGATGGTGATAGTATCCAGTTTTACCTATGTAGCAATGTGAAAAAAGTACAAAGACAAGAAGCCAGAAAGATAATGGCAAGTGTAGAATAGTATAGTATGATAGAGACTGGCACATAGGTGAATTCTGAAAGTGTCATTGCAGGAATCTGGTTTTAAAGTGAGACCAACGTTGATGTCCCAAAGGAAAAGAAGTGACCTTCAGAATCAATTCCATTGGTAGAAGACAAAAGGACTCATCTTGCTGGGATGATACAATTGGAAGGGATCTTGGTGAGACCTATATTTTATAGGAACTGGATTATGTCTGAGTCGAATCACGCCAGAGACCAAGGTAAGAAAAGGGAGATTGTGCCATAATGTGTTTGAAGGGTAGACTGTTCAAATTTTTATTTTACTATGTATTTTAAGTAAATATCCCTTTGCAGAAGCCAATCAAAGTTAGGTGATTAAATGGAACTATTGCTTTAGTCTTTTACACTAGATAACATAGGGATAAATACAATTGGAGAGAGTTAGCTCATTGCTTTAGAAGAGATACCCCCTTGTTCTTCAGATTATACCTAGAACACTGATGGGGAGATATAGCTCTTGGTTCTGGGAGAGTAAACCAGAACATACTCAAGACAGCAATTTAACTTATATGTAGCATATATGAAGAAAAAATGAAATAAATTTATGTAGGTAGCTCAGAGCAGAGTGATTTGATTGATAGGATTTGGTAGTGATACAGGAAAATTTCTGAACACATGAAAAATATATTAGAGGTATATTATAAAGAACACTTGGGTAAAATGTGTAATATATATGTGTATATGCATATGTATACATACAAATGTATACATATATGAAAAAGGAAGAATGAAGGCAGAAACAAAGATTTTACAGAAATAAAAGGAATTAAATGAATATATGCTCAGATAGAAGTAAAAAGAAGAAACTAGATTGAGAGATTTTATAGGGAATATAAGAGCACAACTTACAAATATTTTAAATATGTAGGATGAAGTGGAAAGAATAAGAAAATAATTTTAAGTTTATGAGCCTGTAGAAGTGGAAGTAATCAGAATGACCCAACAAGAATTTATAAAGCACTAAATTAGTAATGATTCCTATCCTAAATGAACTTACTTCTTAATAATACAATAAAGACTCTACCCTTGTCTAGAGATCAAACTCTTTCATTACATTTTACATGTCTTCCCATAAATCTTCTGCAAAGGGTCCAACCACTATGCTTGATGGAATGGGGAGGTTTCTTCTAGATCTTTTAACGTGATATAGATACAATGGAACAGGTGGCCATCCATCGGTTCCACTTCACTCTTTCTACATGATCGGCCAGCCTCTGTGGAGATGAGTCATTATCCATATCCTCATCACCTACCATAGTGAAGAGCAATGCCTACCATACAGTTTCATTGCCTTTTGCAAGACTCTAAATTTGACTTAGTCAGAGGCTATGATTTTCTCTCTGCTAGCTATCTTTAGCTTCCCAGAAATCATCAAACTGTAAAACCATTTAAATATGAGGATTTATTTTTTTAATATGTAAAGATTATAAGACAGACTCATAGCTGAGATTGTATATCAAAGGAATTGTTATAGCTTACATTTTTCAGTGAGGGTTATTTCTTCTGTCCCCCTCCCTCACACAAATCCTTCTACCAAAAAGTTTTAGTCATAGTCACTGCTTAACTCATAGGTGCCAGCTAGTCAAGCTCTTATCTTGTAATTGACTATGCCAGGTCTTGGGACTGCTCCAATGTCAGTTGAAGTTCTCCTATTTATATTCTAGCCCTAGCTTTGATTTGCAGGACCATGTCTCTGCACTTTGTCCTGTGGTACCATAGCACCACACATGGTGTACTGTGGGATTGTTTACACTTATGCAGCTCCTGCAATTGTCCTAGAACTTCTTAGTTAACAATTCATATAGATTTATTTTGCAGGAATGCGCATTTTTGTTACAATGAGTTTGTCTTTCTTCTTTCTCTTTTTCCCCAATGGGGTAGGAAAGAAATTAAATTTCTATTATTTAAAAAATTACATTAGAGTCTGGGTTTGGGGTGCTACAGATGAGTAATGTTGCATGCACGTGACTTCTGATATCACAATATTTTTATTTTTACTTAATTTTTTCAAGAGGGGGAAGGTAGGGCAATTGGGGTTAAGTGACTTGCCCAAGATCAAATGGTTAGTTTTTTGTGTTAAGTGTCTGAGGCTGGATTTGAACTCAGGTCCTTCTGACTCCTGGGCTGTTGCTGTATTCACTGTGCCACCTACCTGCCCCCTTTACTTATTTTTTTAAAACTTTGTTCAAGAATAGGGGCAATCTGTAAATGTTTGAAGTGTAAAAAAGCAAAAGAACTCATCCATAAATTTTAGAAAGAAGAACAGACCTATCCCCCCAATCCCTCCTCCAAAATAAGTGTTCAGTCAATAGCAGATATGCTCCCCTCCAGTTTGCACTCTCATTCCTAGAAATCTCAGTCTGTTTCCATGTCTCTTTCTTCCAGAAATACACATGATCTTATAAACATTTCATACGGCTTTTCTTCTCTCCTTTACATTGTAAGCATAAAGTGCTCCCGAAATCCTCTCAAAATTTTTCAGATTATTTTGGAATGAGTTCTCTTTTCACATGACTGAGACACAGAAACAATTGGCTCTCTTCTGAAGATAGCACTACCAGAGAAATCTTCTTCACTTGTAATCATTTCTTTTCCTATTCCTTCTAATTTAAAGGGGCTGAAGAAATGAGAATATATTTTTATTTTGCCATTGCAAAATTTTCTCTATCACCACTGCTCAATAGTGTTATTTTTGAAATGTGTGCAATCTGTGTATAGAACTCTCCCTTCCATTCCTGATCCTTACATTTACAAAGCCTAAATTCACAGAATTTTGTAGTAAGGAAGAAACTCAAAGAGTTTCCAACTTAATTCACACCCTCTGGATGGAGAGGTTCTTAACTTGGGTTCCATTGGTCTTTAAAAAAAGTGATAACTGGGGCAGCTAGTTGGAGCAGTGAGTAGAGCACCAGCCGTAGTGTCAGGAGGACCTGAACTCAGATCCAACCTCAGACACTTAACATTTACTATGAGTTCAACCTTGGGCAAGTCACTTAACTCCAACTGCCTTGCCTTACCCCCTCTAAAAAGGCAAACAAAAGGTGATAATTGTGTTACAATATAATCTTTTTTCTTTATAATGTTACCTATTTTATTTTATGGATTTAAGACTATTATTCTTAGAAGGGAACAAAGACTTAACTGGACTGCCCAATGACACTAATAATAATAATGAAAAACAATGATAATGTTAATAATGATAATGTTTATGACGATGATAGTAAAAACTAACAATTATATACCACTTACTGTGTGCCCATTATTGTGCTAAGCCTTTTATAATTTATTAGTTTATTTGATTCTTACAACAACCCTGAGAAAAAAAGATTCTATTATTATTCTCATTTCCCATATGAAGGAACGGAGGCAAATCAAATAAGTGTCTGAGAAGCTTAATAAGACCTACTCTACAGTATTTAAAAATAATAATAATCTGGCCAGGTCTTCTATTAAACACTTCTATTGAGGAAGAGTTAACCACTATGAACTAAGGGAGCCCATTACATATCTTAAATAGGAAAACTATAAATTTTTTTGAAAGAGTCCTTATTGCAAAGAGATTTTACCAATATCATCCCATAGTACTTCAAAGGGGAAGGAGATGCAGTGTCCCAACCAGTATGTTAGGACCTTTATTTTTATTGCCCCACATTGCATATACACCATTCTATCACATGGACTACTTATTAATAAATCTTTACTCCCATAATGTGATTGACCACAATCCTGTGCCATTTAGGCTAAACATAAGGAACTTCACATATAACACTGTTCAGAAGTGGAACGTTTCCTTGAGAGATGAAAAATATTTAAAGCAGTGAAAGGATGATGCTAATGAGTGATGTTAGAGAGGGATTTTGTGTTGATGTATCCATTGTCAAAAATGACTTTGAAGTTCCTTCCAGGTTTTAGATTATTTAGTTCCTTTCTCTTCAATTGGCTGTAGGGTACACATATCATTTTCTCTCCCTCCCCTCCCCTCCCCTTCCATCTCCTTCCCTCCTATGCCCTCTCCTCCCCTCTCCTCTCCTCCTCTCTTCTCTCTGTCTTTTTTTTGCCTCTCTGTCTCTGTGTCTTTCTATCTGTCTCTGTCACTCCATTTCACTAGTGCATCTAACTCAAAATTTTCGAATTTTTGTGGCGCAACTTCCCATCCCCACACTCTAAGCAGATGTAGGGCAAACAGGGCAAAAACTGGAGTCAAAAATGCCTGAGTTCAAATCTTACCACCAACATGCACTAGTTATATGACTCTTATCAAGTCACTTAACTCCTCATAACCTATGGTGATTTTGTGAAATTGTAACTTGTATAACACTTGCTCATGTAGATTTGTAGACCTATTACCCTATAATGATGGAATAATAGCTTTGTACCACATTGCCCCCGACTCTTTTCACATAGGTAGCCTTCCTTATAACTTTGCTATTTCTGTCATTGGTGCCACTACTGAACCTGTGTCTAAAATTGAAGTCATCTTTAATTATATCCCCTCCTCTCTCCCTTGTATTTCACATTAATGTTTTCACTAGTTCTTTTGGATTCAACTTCTCAGATCTAAAAGTTCTTATTTACTACCACCAGGAATACCTTAGGTCCTCATTACCACACGTCTGGAGTATTGCAATAGATTCTTTATGCTCCTACTGCACCATCCTGGTTTTATAAACACTTAAGTTCAAAGTTCACAGATTCTGTTCAAAGTAATGAAGACAAAAACCTAAGTGGGGGTTAGGCAATTCTGTATTAAGTTAGAAAAAAAGCTTTCTTTTTCTTTTTACCAAGAGTAAAAGGTATGAATATGAATCATCTTGCTAATGCTCACTATGATTGTGCACACACATAATATGCTTCATTAAAATATATTTTTCATGACTCGCTTCATAATGCTTGCATAACTAATTTGTGGAATTTGATGGTACAGAAATTTTTACTGGAGAGGAGTGGTTATTCAATCTCTCATCTGTGGCTACCTTCCAAAGGAGAAATCTCTATTATGCATGTCTTTCAAAGTTTGCAGGTTCATATGATGTAGTGTTTCTTTTAATAGGCTACCCAACAAAAAACGGCCACTGCAACAGCATTAATCAGCTTCTGAATATTTTAGGTACATTAGAATGGATAAGAACTTTTTTTCTTCTTTTTATGTAAAGGAAGAAATGGGGAAAGGAAAAATAGACTTTTAGCCATAGTTAAATCTTTAATGCACCAGGGTTACACTTCTATCTGATATTCTCATGGCATGATGGACATAGACTAACTTCAGGTTTTTTTTTTTTTATCTCACTGCCTTGACTTAGAACCCTCCCCCAACTCTGAGAGCAGGAGTCATGTTTGCACGTCAGCTCAGTATGCTCAAGCCCATTCTTCACTTAGAAGCATGTGGATATTAATATGATAGAAAAAAAATTTCATTAAGAAAAGGGAAAAACCAAAGCTCAGGTGCTTGAATGGGCAGTCACATTCCAAAATTGGATATAAATCCCCAAATGACAGAGTTCTGAATGTGAAGTTGGAAGTAATCCCTGAACACAACAACGTACACATACTGCGTCTTGTCCTTCAGTTTCTTAACTATTTTCCTATTTTCTACCTCTTGAAGGATGGAGAGAAGGGTGGGAGAGGGACAGAGAGAGAGACAGACAGAGAGAGAGAGAGAGAGAGAGAGAGAGAGAGAGAGAGAGAGA